>NW_009258662.1:269931-272632 GCF_000687185.1 Egretta garzetta
CAAGCCAGGATGCCGCTGGCCCCCTTGGCCACCTGGGCACCCTGCTGGCTCCTATCCAGCCCCCTGGCGACCAACCCCCCCAGGGCCTTTTCCGCCGGGCAGCTTTCCAGCCCCTCTGCCCCACGCCTGGAGCGCTGCGTGGGGTTGTGGTGACCCCAGGGCAGGACCCGGCCCTTGGCCTTGTTGACCCCCACCCAACTGGGCTGGGCCCATGGCTCCAGCCTCCAAACACCCATCCCTCTTTCCTAGGTGCCCATAACAGCCCAGCAACCTTCACTGGGGCCAGATGATCAGGCACAAGCAGAAGATAGTTTGACTTTCTTGGCTACAAGAAAATCGCACCAGTTTACCCCAGTTTAACCCAGTGAGGAATCAGAGCTGTGTGATTTGGAGGGAAGGCTACAAAACAGAAACCAACCCATGGGACAGCTGAGGAACACATGGGAAATGGGGTCTCCAGGTGGGACAAAGTCTGGGAAGGGATCACCGTCTCAAGGAAAAAAACTCGTCTGGAAAAGACTCCGGGCACGTTAAAACGCTGCAGTTGCAGGGAGGAATCGGCCGAGCCGTGCCGGGAACCTGTCTGGCGAGAGGCACGGCACCACTCGCCCCGCCAGCGCGTTTCGGGGAGGGGAGGTCCTGGCAGCTCCTCTTGTGCAACGAGCTGCTCCTTAATTCTCTGTCTAATTGCCCGCGCTTGCTGTTCTGCTCCAAATTTAATAAGATCAAATCAAAATTGCTGTGAAAAAGCCCCGGGCAGCCAAGCAAGGAGCCAAGAGGAGGGGGGCGCTGGCCCGAACCCAGCTGGGAGGAGCAAACACCATCAGATAACCGGGTGTTCTCAAAGCCTCTGAGGATTAAGGTGTTTGTTCAAGCTACAAGGGAGTTGTTTGAGCTCCGAAATGAGGGTGGGCTGGGTGGGGGTACGCTGGGTCACTGCGCTAAGGACACAGGGGTTGCTCTGTCCTGGGCACCCCTTGGTGCTGAGCGAAGCTGGAAGCTGCTGGGGGTTTGCTGCCCCATCACCAGGCGGCCAGCACCCAGCACCTCCCCGTGACCAGCACCCATTGCCTCCCACCTTCACATCAATCTTTGGGAGAAGGTCAAGCCAGCCCTTGGTTTTTGACTGCGCTTAACTGCGCCCTCATTAGCATGGCAGCATAATTAACCTAATAAAACTGCCTGCTGGCCCATAAAAACCTACAGTTTATGGCTGAGTCCTATTTACGGCGTCTGAGATGCGCCCTGGGGTAGGACAGGAAAGCGGCGAGGCCACCACGGTGGGAGGCAGGGGCACGCAGCCACCGGCTGACGAGGAATTTGGCAGCCGATTTTCCCAGGATGTCTCCAAACGGAGCTGGAAGGGGTCGATGCTTTGACGAAGGAAGGTGCAAGCGGCCAATGTTAAAGCCTCACACGGCGTTTTCCAGGCGGCATCGCTCTGCTCAACCTCAGCGTCTGGCTTTGAGCGGTCTGAGCCAGGTAACGGCTAAAAAAAAATGATAATAATAAACGGACCAGATGATTAAAAGCACCCAGCTGGATTATCCCAAGCCTGCGCGGCTGGTAACGTGAGCCCAGATGTGCGCAGATGTGTGCGGCGACGTCTGGGTTTGCATTGGCAGACGAAGCGGTGGTGCGGGGGGAGGCCGAAGAATTCATGGAAAAAGAGAAAGTTGGAGGCGGAGAGGGAAACTGCTCCGACAGGGAAAAACCTCCGTGGGGCCCCGTGCCCCCGCGTGAGCCCAGACGTGCCGAGGCCGGCCAGTCCCCCGAGCATCCGTGGGGAGGGGGAGGAACCTCCGCAAAGCCCGGCACAAATTGCATCAGGGTTTTAATGTGCAAAATGGGATTTTTGGAAAAGCTGAGTTTGGGTGCGATCCCACAACAGCTGCAGGGGTCTTCAGGGAACAGCAGATGCTGGGTATAAAATTTGGGCTTTGGTGGCTTGTGTTTTATTTTAGACCTCAGTTTAAGGGAGTTTTCCAAAGCCAAGGATGAGCTGCAGGGTCTGCAGGGCAGTGCTCCCAAAGTTGGGCTTTTCTTTTGGGTCTGCCAGATGTCACCGCGGCGGAGGGAGGCTGGGATGGGGGTGCTGGGGAGGGGGATGTGCCCCGTTGTGACTCTGACTCCAGGAAGGCCTTGTAGCACCTGAGCTGGGTGGATCCCCAAAGGACCGGGGAGCTGCCCATGTGCCCACCAGGCATGGGTGCCTTCCCCTTCCCTGGCCATGATGGGGATGTTGCCATGGCCAGGGTAGCCAAGGATGCAAGGGCTCAGGGACAGGGTGCTGGCCCAGGTCCCCCCCTCTACCCTTGGGTATTTCACCCCACTGTGGCCTGGGGCTCCCCCCATACATGGAATGGGGGGTCCTGGCTCAGTGGTTTAGGGGCCGAGGCAAGGAGAGGGCTGGCCAAGACCCAGTGGAGTTCAGCACGGGAGGAAACCGGGAAAGCCCGGCTTGTTTAGTCTAGCAAAGCCAGAGCTGAGGACGCGGCGGATGGCTGCGGTCTGCACGTTCCTCCCGGCGGGACGGAGCTGGGATAGGAACCACTGGGAGTCGGGGGAGAAATTTACTTTTAAAGGGAAATTAAGGTTTTGGCTCATTTGCTGTCTGTCGGCTACAGGACGAGGAGACAAAGGTTCAGCCCCAGCCTGACGCAGGGGAGGGTAAGCAGGCTCTGCAGGATTTCCTCACTGG
>NW_009258662.1:272674-285355 GCF_000687185.1 Egretta garzetta
TTTTTTTGTTTTGTTTTGGCAAAAGGAGTCTTTTTTCCAGTTTCTCCCTGCTTGGGAAGGGCTGAGTCGCCTCCAGATCAAAGCTCAGCTTCACAGGTCAAAGCTCAGCTGTAAACCCTATCCCTGCAAAGGGAGCTGTGCCTTCCCTTCTGAGCAGGGACCCAGGGGCGCAGCCGGGGACCCAGGGAACTGGTGTGGGGCTGCTCCCCCTGGGAGCCGCGGCCATGCCCAGACACCCCCCTTCAGGGTCAGGCCACAGCTTTTTCGGGAGGGCTGTGGAGAGGCGATGGTTTCGTCATGCCAACCGGGTGCTCCCCCCCTGCGCCAGGGGGAAGTGGCCCTGGCAGAGGGGAGCCTGCCCAGCAGGGTCCCCCTTCCACTCAGGGCTGCTTCTGAAGGCTCATCTAGGAGAGAATTGTAAAATATTTGCTAAACAGGGAGCCTTTCCATTCAGAGGGGTGGTTTCTTTTCTGGAAGAAGGAGGTTTTGGTGCCCCAGGAGGGCAGGGATTATTGCCACTGTTCCCTTTTTCCCCAGAAAAGGAGAAGGATGATGCAAGCACTGGAGTGAGTCAGGGCAGCTGTGCCCTGTTTTACGGCGGCCGCCTGTCGCAGACGAAGGGCGGTGGCTGCCGGGCCCCAACGCCGCACATGGAGCTGTAAACCGCTCGTTTGCATTCTGCCTGGCCGCAGTGGCGCAAAAAGGAACCGTGACAGAAAAAAGGGTTTTGAATAAAACCACAGCTTCCTCCTGTGAGGTACAGCCCTACGCCCAGCGTTGGGTGCGCTCGGAGGAGTGCAGGTATGCGCTTCCCCGCTCCCGTCTGGCAGCACCCATGGCATGAGCAGGTCTCTCTCCCAGGCAGCGACTCAGAGGAGGCAGGCAAGAGGCTGACAGGAATTTAATTGTACTTGGCACTCTCAACTGTACAATACATTTACAGAGAACCACACCTTTGTGTCTATGTACACCCTCTTCCCATTTCCAACATTACTGGCCAAACGCGTGACAGGCAATAACCCTTTACGTGCGAGTTACGGCTCCTCAAGCACAGATTTCAGGTAACGCTCGAGGACAGGCATTGTGGGATCGCTGTCCTCGCCCCATCACAGGGGGACAACCCGTTGGCTTTGCTCAAAGCTGTCACCGCTTTGTAGCGCGGTTACCAAGCCGGCACCTCTCACACGAAATCTTTGGACTGCTAGAACATGGCAGTGTCGCCGTTACGAGTATATACAACCGCTACCTCTTCTGTCCTTACACCTCATCAGCTTCAAACGCTTTCTTTTCTCTACCTTTCTACCACATGCAATAACCCCTGGGTTGCCTCCAGTCTTGCCTCCCTGCGGAAGGCATTTCATTTCCAAAAGGCAACAGTAACAAGAAAAATCTACCTTCAGTCCCTGCTATTCCCCTCTAGCTGCTGCTCCTCCTCCCTCCCCAAACCCTTTACAACGTACCTAAAACCTTCCTACACCCCGTCAGCAATGCAGTTCTCTCTCAGCAGTCCGGAGCGGACACAAGCCATTTACGTCGCTCATCGTAACGGGGTACGTCGAGCGTCTCCTCGCAGCCACCGGCTCGTAACGCGAACGGCTCGCCTGCGCTCCGCAGAACTGTGGAGTGACGTGAGAAACAGTATGTACAGGCAGACCTCAGAGCAAGAAGGATCAAGTACTTGAAAGGAAATGCCAAGTCTGAACAACAACAAAATACAAAAGTAAAAAAAAAAAAAAAAAAAAAAAAAAAAAATCCAAAAAAAAAAAAAACAGAGAAAACCAAAAAACCCCCAAACTGGAAATAAAACAACTAATAATAAAAAAAATTAAATATCTGGCAGGTTACAAGAGTGAAAATGAGGAATGTACAAAGGACACACTAAGATGAAAGATTCCAGTAGGTAAATTGAGAACCTGTTGAACCTGGGGTCTGTTGCTTTTTTTTTTCTTTTTGTTTGGTTGTTTTTTTTCTCCTTAAACATGAAAAGTTGCATGGATTGTGCTAGCCATACTCTGCAAAACATGCGCTGTGCCAGACATGAAGAAAACGTGAATTCAGATTTCGAGTCCCCTTTAAAAGGGCGCTCGCAGTGTTGATGCAAACCCCCCTGCAAAGGGAGGTGCTGCCAGGCTCGTGGTGACAGCCCAAACCTCTGCTTTAGCTTTACTGTTTTCCAGCCTCAAACTTTTAGAAATCTTTTGGAAACCAAAGCGTGCTCTTCAAATCTGCTATGAGCAGTCAAAAGCACGAGGGCTTCCGAATCACTCACAGCATTAAAACCAGGTTCAGCGTGGCCGTGTTTGTAAAAACAGACTCCAGTTCAACAGTGTTAACTGTATACCAGTAGCTGCCATTACAACATAAAAAAAAACCAAAAAAAAAAAAGAATTCTGTTCAGTAGAGTGAATCCAATCATGCTCACATTACAAGAAAAATGTACACGTTATTTATAAATAAACAGTCTTCCAGCAGGATGGTACTGGGCTCCTCTTTACACTAGCGTTTCTTTCCGCTTGCCACTTAGCTGCTTCTCCCTCGTTTTTCTGTGCCCAGACGATGTTCTGTGTGTTTTCACGCCCTTGGCTTCCTCCGAGTCCAGGATGGAGCCACACTCGGATGCGCTTTCGTCCAGCTCCATCTCGGTTACGCCAGACATGGCAGACTGCCTCTTCTGGGCTTTAATGTTGGGCATGGAGGGGTTGTTCTCCTCCGACTCTTCGCTCAGCTCTGGCAGCTCCTTCAGCTCTGCGGCGGCAGCAGTCCGCTGGAAGGGAGCGATGGCGGTTCGGATGCAATTCACCCATTGCTGCTTGTGGAAGACATCGTTGGCCTGCAGCGTGTGGGACTGGCCCGGGGAGGGATCTTGGAAACGAACTCGGAAGATATTTTTAGCTGAAGATAAACATAGGAAAAAGCAGATCAGTTCCTAGCTCAATATTTAGAGATTCCATTGCTAGACAAGCAACCTGCACTGCCCTGTTCCGCTTCTGGGAAAAGTGATCAAAACCCCACCAACCCCCCACTGCCCCGAGCCAGCAGAGAAATGGTGAAGTAGATGTTTTCTAGTCTGAGCACAAACTGCAAAGCGCCGTATGTAGTTTTGTGGCCACCAAATATAAAACCGCAAAGCCCAGCAGTGACAGCCTAAAGGTGGACGTTAACACGTCACACGTCCGCTATCCTGAAGGAACCTCCGTCCATGGGGATCTATGCCCAGGTGTAATCTCTCCTCACCAACAGATTCCCACGTGGATAAACTGGATGGGTCCATACCTTTATCAGAATTGCCAAAAGCTCCTCGGAAGGATCCTCCCATTTTCACATCACCATCCTGCAGGTCTTCGAGGATCAGCTCCTGGACGGGGATCGGCTGCCTGTACACTTGGTAGGCCTGACGCTCATTGCGAGTGACCGGCCGGGTCAAAACCAGGATGTCTTGGAAGAGGAAGACATAGAGTTTCTGAAAGGGAAAACACATTTGAGTATGAGTAAAGCATTGCACTCTGTATTCAAGGTGGTTACACATCCTTTGGGATGAGTTTCCTGTTACAGCAACGTAGGGCTCTGGCAGTGGAGGCACAGAGCAGACTTATATCAACAGGTTTATTATTTTCATGACCCTTAAAATTATGATTTACAGATGCCAAGAATAGGATGATTAGAAGCAATATCTTTCCTGACAATACAAAAGGCTTCACGTGTACGGAAGCGTAATGGCCAAATTAAACAAACAAGAAAAATAATCCCCAACCAACAAAAAACCATAAAGAAAACAGAAAAAAAGTTTTGATGTTTAAAACGAGGTTACAGAACAAAAGCCAGCAAACCCTCGAGTACAGAGGGGCCTTTCAGCGCTGCAGCAGTGGGAGACAAACCTCTGGCAGTTCAGCTCAAAGCCAAACAGGCGTTCGCAGGAACACTTTTGTTTGGAAGAGCTGTGCGCCAGCGCTCGTAATGGGGAATGTCAGAGCACCTGAAAGTAAACAGCCGGCAGGAAATCCCTTTTGATGGAGTGCTTGGGCACAGAGCTCGCTTTCTATGGTAATTCTGTGCTAATTATTTTCCAGCTTCTGAAGGCCAATTGTAAAGCTGTCAGAAGGAAACTTTCCCTTACGCCCTGCAATGTGGAATGACATGGGGGCGTTTACTTCTGCTTCTTAAATTTAGCCAATTGTCCAAACTAACCCTAAGGATGGAAGGGCTCCCGCTCCTGCTATGACAAAGGGGTTTAACTACCTCTGAGGGAAGGTTTTCAAACTTGAGACTTAATTACCGTGAACACAAGGGACTTACATGTCCATTTTTATTCTTCAGCTCGCCGTGGCACAGTAAAGCTTTGCTGCCTTCAATTCTTGGGTCCTTCTGCTTCTCATCCAGGTACTCCAGCTTGTCAATGTAATACTGGCACTCGGATTCCCCCTTCTTCAGGTTGATGTCAGAGAGGACTCCTTGGATTATAGATATCTATAAAGCAAGCCAGTTACAAATAATTAAACAAGGACCTCTGCTTGTGTATCTTCCCTCTAAGTGCTATTTAAAAACTCCAGATGATGGAATCCATGTGGACTGGTCTCTGACTTGCTTTCACAAAAGGTTACAGTCACAGATTTGCGTCCACCGAGAAAACCACCCCACGAAATTGCTAGGGTTTAAGAAAGCTCCAGAATGACATGCTTATGTCCGAACAACGATCGTGAAATCACTGTTACTTACGGCTTCTTCCAGAATCTGGATATCGGGATGGTCTTTAGGAGTGTGCCTCAGGATCTCTTTCAGGAGCAGCGGGTATTTGACCAGCCGACTTCGAGGAATGTCCAAGAAGCTCCAGAGGTCTAGCTTGCGGCTGAAAGGAGACTCCAGGCAGCGCTGAAGGAAGTCCTGCACTCTCCGGTCCTGCTTCTTTTGATCCAGAAGTGCTTTGGCTGCCAGCTGATTGCTACAGTAACCTTTGTAGGCATGGAGTCGTGGTAACTGCGGGAGAACAGACCAATGCCCAGGCGTTAAGGTCGGTGTAGGAAAAGCAAATCACATTAACATGTCAAACTTGAGGAGCTCTACTTCCCTTACTGCAATACTTTGCCCAATAAAAAAAGCTAACAGACTATCTTGTATATGTAACCAGCCTTTTGTGAGGGGAACAAGGGCATCCTGCAGGCAACGCCTTTGAAGTTTCAAGGTTTGAGATTAACAGCGATAACACAATTGAAATCGCATCAGTGACAAACAGTCCAGAAGATATAGACATTTCAAACATAAATCAGCAAGTAATTGCAGTCACACTAGCGTTAAGTCTCCAGGGTGAAATCGTGGCCCATTACGGCTGACAGACTCCCATTGTTTTCAGTGTAGCCAGGATTTCCGTTTCAATCTTTTGCTCAAGGCCACAAAAGCCCACAGCTTTTCGGCTTCTAGCTTTAAACGTTCTTTAAGTGCATTTTTAGTCTGCTGCCTCTAAGTTATGTACTCACCCACTTCACAAGAATGGGCCCAATCTGCTCCACTGTTCCATCTGGTTTTGTTGCTTCTCCTAAACTTGCCAACAAGTCTGGAATTGAAACACAAGAATAGAAATTGCAGCAATGCCCCAGTAAGCTGGTCTAATGTGAGAAAGCCTAGAGTTTAACTCTTAGTCAGCACATTATGTGAGAACGGTCCAGTTGCTCTTACCTTCATGAAGAGGAATGTAAGAATCCAAGTCCCCAAATATGTGGGTGAGTTCCTCCTCGGACATGATCGAGAGTTTCAGCATGGGATCATGGTAGGCCTGTCAAAGAAGGTCAGTATTAAAACAGATTAAAATCTCCCAAACCCAAAAGCTGACGATTTAAATAGGAGGGGATGTATCATGTGCAGGGCAGATATGAAGTGAAGCCAACAGAAACAGTAACACTGACTTTGATCGCTAAAAGATTCATCTCTGTATGAAGGTATCAAATGAAAAGCACTTTCCTGTCTGAACAATTCTCATCTGGGAGAGGGATTCCCCAGCTAGCTCGGCAGGACTGCAAAGCGCAATCTTTTTTTGGCTGGGTTTGTTGCAATCAAACCAGTACTGTAGGAATGCTCATGTCAACTTTCCAGGCCAGCTTTCCAAGTGTGGATTCTGGACCTGATAAAGTTGATAAGTAACGTTTGCAGGTGCAAAGAAACATCACTATTATCTGTCATATGATTACTCAGTGAGTAAAAAAAACCACACTCACCTTTCTGGCAAGCTTCAGGTCTTCGATTAGATCCTGCTCTCCCCTGGACATTTCATATATTGCCTGCGAGGAAGGGGATAAAGCGTCAAGAGTCATTTTTAATCCCAGTCTTCCTCTCAAGGAGCCTTTCAGCTCACATAATGTACATCCTGTCTCTGCAGCTTGAATAGGCGGGTTTGCCATCTGAATCACTGTATGCCACCTGGGCATGACAACCTCGAGTAAATCTGCTGGCTTTCCCAGCTCCGAGAAAGGACCATTACTTACAACTGTGTGAAAGCTCTGACGCTCACGCACAAGCCAAATTAAATATTAGTGCCTTTTAAATCACTGCTTTTACACAGGCAAGTACGAAAAAAACAAAACCCAGAAAACCACAGAGGTCAAATCCCAGGCGTCTTTAGTCAGCTTCTGTGTTGTCACTAGAAGATTTGTCTAAGAACTACAGGAAAAAGGCAAGCCAAGGCCTTGCTATTTGGCTGTCAACCAATTGTCAAGAGCTTTAAGAGAAAGACAGCTGGCTTTACAAGGAACCTGACTTTGGGTCTGCTGCAAAGCAACCAGCATGGCTGGGTCTTGAATTTCAGAAATGCTGAGCACCCCCCACGGAAAGAGTTTGGCATCTCTGACGGGTCAAACTGGGGAGATGAACTCCCTAGTGACTCAAGAGAGAGAAGCCTACCTTTTCCCATGCCTAATGCGGAAATAAATCTAGCTGTTTAGAAATGGAAGGTGCACAGGAAGATACAGGCACCCCCAGATGCTCGTTACTCCTTCACTTGCCAAGGAAACAGCCCAAGCCAAGGCCTCGGCTGCCTTTCCCAGTCCTGCTGTTTAACAGACAGCCTACCTCTTGGCGCTTAATTTCTTTGGTGCTCAGGGACTCTTTCATGTTGACATCTAACATCTCAGACCAAAGTACGCTGTTTCTTCTTTTAGGAGGAGTAGGAGCAGCAGATCTGCTACATGACTTCTGGGTGCAGCCAGGAGATTTGCTGTCACTCCGAAGGGCAAACGACTATAGGGATTTAAAAAAAGTAAAAAAAAAAATAAAAAAAAAATATGTAGAGCCACCGTTTCAGAATAACAGAAGTGTTATAGTATTATCCATACCCCTCCCAATTCTTCATCCTCCTCTGTTGTACAGGGCAGGAAACCACACCCAGACACTTTTCCTCAGCTAAAGGAACACTTTAATCAAGCTGCTGAGAAAGTCCTGAGAGCCCAGAGGCTGGCAAGGTTTTTGCATGTGCCTCTCCCTGCACTGATCCAGCAGCAGTGCTTGGGAGGATGGGCAGGTAAAGCTTGGGTCTATTTCCAAGGTATGAGGAAGTAAATAAACCAGAATCATAATTCTGCCTATAACGGTGCTACTCAGGAGCCACTTGGAACTTTGCTCTGTCATTTGCAATGTTACTAAAAACCAGACAGAGAATAGCTCTTATCTGCATGTGTGGGGTGTAGTGTTCGTTAGACAACGCTTTTTTAACATTACCGAAAGATCACTGAACAGCAGGGTCAGTTCCAATACATATATCTCAAGTACTGGAACAGTTATCAACTAATTCTGCTTATCTGAATCAGTTTTTTTTTTTTTTACTGCTTAAATCCTCAATAACCTGGTATCTAGCAAGCCACCTCTGAACTCCTGAACCCTTCAGCCCCAAGTCCTAAGTGAGCTTTCTGTCCTTGCATGAATCATGTAGGAGACTTTCAAGAGATGCCTTGAAATCCCAGTGCCTGTTTTACACCCATACAGCCAGCACCCTCCCCATGTCTCTTGACTTCTAGGACTAGAAGGCTCTGCTTTTTACCTGTATTGTCTGCCCAAAACGCCGCACCGCACCATTTCTTACAGGAGAGATCAAGTTCGCCAGGGATGTGACCCGTGCTAAAGGCCGAACCCGCTTATTGCTTGGCTCCTGTAAATAAAGCAGAGAACAAATTGTACTGGCTGTGACTCCCACTTCATTTCTCAGGCTGCCCAGGCAAGTTTAAAAAGCATGAACCCACTTAAGGAGTGGGAAATACAGCTAGAAGAGTGTTTTGAAGTAGCCATTCATCTTAAAAGGAAAGCAGAGGCTGTAAATATTTGTCTGAACTTTAAGGCTGCAATTAAACTGCAGAGGCCTTTCTCAGTGTAAAAAAGGCAAGATAGCCTACATGTCAGTCAGAACTCAAAACCGGGCTCGAACGGGGACCGTTATGGCTTGAACATAAATAGACTGAAGCATTCCCCTCCACAAGGCAAGTGACTGCCATCTAAAGATGGAGCTGTGATCTGCTTCTCCATTTTAGCATGTTTTCCTTTGTAGAAAGTATGTGTTTTTCCATTTTAATTTTATTTTGGAGAGAAAAGAAACAGTCAGGGCCCAGGACAGCCTCAACAGCTATTCTAACAAAAAGCAAATGACCACATGCTGAACATTCCTGCAAGGGACACGCACACACGAAGAGGATAAAGTTTAAAACCTTCAGTTTACAAAGCTTCCTCCCCCTCCTGCTCCCCCTCACCCCCCGCAAGTCATCATAATTTTTCTTACATGTTGTTTAGATTTGAAAGATAGAGCTTCTGCTTTTCTACACCACTAATCCCTGCCGGGAGCCCAAAGCGTTTTCAATTCTGTCCTGACCGAAATGCTGCCAAGAAAGAGGAAACGCCCCATGGAAACCTCCTGCTGCTTAAGCTCAGATCAGTTTTTAAAATCATGCTGGCAACCTTACATATTTTACATCAAAAATATTGTAAGGACTGTACAGGAAAGGTGTGCCCAATGGGAAGCCAGGAAGAGATGGACTTGGAGCTTAAGGCTAAGAGAAAGGCTAGATGAGGTGCCCTGGTGCTCTTAAAAACATCTGGCAGATGGTTGGACATGACCCATCATCAGAAGGAAGTTTCTTAACGTGAAGTTCAGATGAGTTGATGGAAGCAGCCTCTGTTTTGAGTTCACCTCAGTAGAAATTTTACCACAGCTTTATTAGGCAGTTTTGGTGAATTACAGTTGAGTCCCTCCTCTTACATTTCAAAAGGCTAAAAGGTGAAGACTGCTTAGGACAAGCTCTCTGCTGTCTCTACTTCCCGCCTGAGATTGCAAGATAAGGTGCCCAAACCCTTTGCTTCTGAGTAGCAACAGAAGTGACAACTGCTGAAAACAAAAAAGGGGAATAGGAACACACAGAGCTGGATTCCAGTCATGAGACTGAGGAAGCATAAAAGCTACGTATCTAAGATCCGATTTCAGCAACACGACCAGAGGAGTGGCCCGTCTGCCTGCCTACACGCAGCGTTAAGCAACAGAGGAGGTTAGCTCATACTGAATTAAGCCTTCAAAGTTCGGGGGGGGGGGGAACATGAAAAGAAACAATTTATGAGTGATGCAGAACAGAAAGAGCTCTTGGCACAGGACAAAGTGTGTTCAATGTTGTGCTTGAAATGCTTGGGTAATCTCAGAACTATGAGGGGACTACAGAAATGGGGAAGAGCTGTCTGTAGGAGACTCGGGACCTCGGCCCTCAGCCGGGTTTCGGTACAGCACCGGGAACACTGCAGTCGCTTCTTCCCTTTGCCAACCGTGAGCCACTGCACTCAAGACACAGTCAGTCACGAAAAGGATTATACAGAAGGCTGGAGAGTTAGGTCGGGCTCAAAAGAAGACAAGGAAGCTTTAATTAATTGCAGACCTTTCTGAGTGGAGGAAAAAGTAGGTAATTTACTTCTAGAAAACCATGTATCGGTGTACTAGAACAAAGGGATGCAAGCCAAGAGGAGCTTAAGAAAACTGCAGGAATGTAAGTAGAAAATACACGTACGTAAACCACACACAGCTCTGCCAAGGCCAGCAATATAAATAGCATGGAAAATAAAACCGTGACGCTGAGAATTAACAGCAAGAAACCTTGGTACTTTAGGATGCTTGCACAGTCATTTGCAGCTCGCTGCTAACGGGTCAACTCTGCAGCCTTTCCAGATATGAGGTACAATGACACACTATCTGTGCTCAGGGCCATGTGTGAATGCCTTCCCCGCACATCTGCGCTAGGCTGAAGCGACACATGCATATGTAGAAGGTCTGGCAGAAGGCTTTCCTGCCTCTCCGTTTGGGACAGGCGGTACAAAGGGGCTCCCTGGGATTATAAATCACCACTGTTCTGAACAGTCGATACATAGCGGGGCACGCAAACATGGGCTTGAAGTGAAAAGCATCGCTCTCTTGAAGAAGAGGGAGCACGGCTCCCGAGGAACCCTCCTCTGCTCTGCCAAGGGAGGAATTTTGCACAGATCGGCATGACCAGAGCGTTTTCTGTACATGCGATGTGCTCCCCCGGGTTGTTGGTCAACACAAAAACTTCTGTACGCTATAAATTCAGCTTAGCAAAAGGCCATTTCCCCTCTCTTAAAGAGAAACAAATCCCACTTTCTGTCCTGCGAGTGCTCTCAGGCATGAATGGCTCAACTGCCAAAAACCTGCATCTGTTTCTTCTTCTTCCCCTTCCAGCGATACCGTTTGATCCAAGACAGGGAGGGGGAAAAAAATCCCTCTCCTTAGAAACTTCACCTTCTCTGAGATCTGCATTTCAGCTTGGGGTCATGTACTCCACTTACAGCCGAATTCAGTTGCGGTGTAAGCTGAGACTCAGTGCAGTTCATACTATGGATAACTTTGGCTCAGTATTTTTTTTTTTTTTAGTTCTGTACTTGCAAACAATGATTAGCCTGTCTCCACGCTGCATTACTTACAGAGGCCCAGATTAGAATGAAGTCTGTAAAGTTTCTGCAACAAGCTAATAGCATTAAGCATTACAGCACCAACAGGTAATTAAAATCCCAGCGAGTTCAACAGCACTTTGCTTCCATTCAGAATTTTTTTTCCAGGGGACTCTTTATTAAAAGTGAATATAAATATGTTATACACACGAAAGCTAAATTTATGCCTCGGTGCCTCAGCTGGCAGACAAGACTTCACACTAGTGGAATTTCTTGAAGTGCTTCTAAGTGCAGGTTAACTCTTCACATGGTGAAAAGATTGCACCTTGCTGCTTGGAAGAAAACCAGGCTGTACTTTTGAGCAACAAACATTGTCCTCTAGCAGCATGCATGCCTACAGCCTTTCCCCCATACTAGGTAATAATTAGTGGTTTTTACAAGGATCACTTACTAGAGAGCAATGTCCTACGCGCCAGTCCCGTGCTAACCTGTACAAACACGGTGACAAATCTAAAAATCATGCACAGCGAAACTTTTCCTATTAAACCAAATAAGCAAAAAGGGATTTTCATCGTCAGCTTGCCTAATTCCTGCCAGAAATCATTGCCACCTGACTATCTTATTTTAAGAGTCACGTGCAAGGAGCTTGCTGAATCTCAAGCTCTGTTCTGAAAACAGCTGTCTGCACTCAAACCAGACAAGCAGCCTCCGGCTTGACACGTCGGTACGGAGATTACAACCCTTGCCTTTCTCAAATTCAACAGGCTGTTCGCAACCGAGGGAGAAACCTGGCCTCATGCTCCGCTGATAACTTCAGTGGCTCTTGATAGCAACTCAGTACCTGGCACTTGCAGGAGTGTTGGCTTATGAGCCATTACTCAAGCCCAGACCCAAAGGTTAACTTCAGACACTCAGCGTGCTGGTTATACCCTACAGAAAATACACAGTTTAAGAATTAGAGGCAATTTGCTCTCCTTTTAAGAGATCTGGTTTACGTTATTTCTCTCCCAACATCTGGTTTCCCTTTTGCACAATGAGATTGCCCAAGTTTGGCTGTTTTAAAGCCAGGATTTTAAGAGGCTGGCGACTCAGACCGGAGCCTTCAAGCCCCAGAGCTGTCTGGAGTCGCCTTTTTTTCTTTTCCATCTCATCTCACCGCTAATCTCGGCAATAAAACCCTGCCCAGGGCAGGCGGTCCCCACCTGGCTGCTGAACTTTTTGCCTTCTGTCGCAGCAGGAGGCATGCGAGCATCTACCAAGAACGCAATTATTCTCATCTACACAACAGACGATAAAAATAACAACACTTCAAAAAAAAAAACCAAAACCCACCTCAAAACCCCAACCACACCCCCCCGCCGCCGGTCTTTTTTTTTTGGGTCAGGTGAGGCGCCGAGCTCGGTTTCGGCTCCCCGATCCCACTCCTCCAGGACAAACCCCTCCAGGGGCTATGTTTCTTTTTAAAGACTTTCTAAATCGTTGCCTGCACCTCACCGCGACCGGCTCTCCGCGCACTCGGCTGGCCGCCTCTCCTCAGGCGCGCAGAGCGGGACGGTGGGGGTACGGACGGACGGGACACCCAAACCCACCGCCTTCCCCTCAGAACCCCGCTCCTCCTCACCTCCTGCTCCCTGAAGGACTGGTTCTGCGCGTCGATCACCCGGATAGTCCTTTTGATGGGCAGCAGCCCTCCCAGCTCCTCGTGAGCCACCATGGCCACCGTCCGCGGCGTCCCCCTCCTCCTCCGCCACCGCTCCCGCTTCAACCCGCGCT
>NW_009258662.1:285378-303552 GCF_000687185.1 Egretta garzetta
CTGGCGCAGAGGCGAGAGCGAGGACGCGCTGGGCCCCTTCCCCAGCCCTTATTTTCCCCTAAACTTCCCCAAAACGGGACCGCGGAGAGGCTCTACTTTAAGGCAACGCGATGCAGGCACCCACTGAGGCTCGAGGGGACCGTTCCATCACACCCCACGCTGGCAAAGGGTTTGAAAAGCACCGGGCTTTCGTTAATTTGAGCTGAAAAGAGACAAAGCCAAACGTATGGTTTGGGGTTTTGGGGGGTTTCCCCCCTCTTTTTCTTTGCTGGCGCTCGGCGCGCTGGGGCCCACCACTGCCTACAGCCATGTCACAAGCATGGTGGTGGGACATGCTCCTCCTGACTTGTTGCTGCCAGCGGAGCAGAAATCATTTGCTGCTGTGAATTTGGTTTTTTTTGTTTTTTTTTTTTACCAGCCTCAGCCCTCCTTGCTCCAAAAAAATTTAAAAAAAAATAAATTCTTGTCTAGACCTGTGCTTTTAAGTCTGCTCTCAGCTTTAAAGGTTGTGTTGGCACGGCTCTGATAGCCAGGGGCTGGGCTGAGCCTCTCCCCTTCTAACAGGGGAGCCTGTTCCAGCAGGCCTGGCCCTAGATGCAAAGGGTTTGTGTTTTTTGTTTGTTTGTTCAAGTCCTATTATTCCTGGCACCGCTACAACTCTCTAAAATAAAAGGTCTCTTGTGCTGGTAAAAATAAACCGAGTTTATTTGGCAATAGGAGGGCAGCTGTGTTGCTGCCTACCTATGCTAACCCACCTTCTCGGAGGAGATAAATTTGGGGTGGCTGGGAATAC
This sequence comes from Egretta garzetta, assembly GCF_000687185.1. Taxonomy (NCBI): domain Eukaryota; kingdom Metazoa; phylum Chordata; class Aves; order Pelecaniformes; family Ardeidae; genus Egretta; species Egretta garzetta. The sequence continues at coordinate 286,172 of NW_009258662.1, forward strand.
TGCAGGGTCCCCGGCTCCCACATGGCCGCTGCGGGATGGACAATGACATTTTTTAGAGCAATGGGCAGGAGGAAAGTCCTGTTGTCCCCTCCCCTGGCTTTTTTTTTTCTTTTTTTTTTTTTTTTTTTTTTTTTTTTTTCTTTTTTAACTTTGCTTCTCTCCTGGGGAAAGCTGCTCTTGGCAAATCTGCGCCCGTTTAACCTTTGCGACACAAGGATCGTCCTGGTTTAGGACCGTCCACTGCAGGATTCTCAGAAACTCGGGACACAGCAAGTTGCCGGACCCTTGTTGAAAGGCCAGACTGTGACTCTTTCAGTTACCGGGAATCCTTTCTGGGATTAGGGAAGTCAACCACTTTTAAGACAACAAAAGACCAAGGGGACTATGTCACTGGGGGAGGAGCAGGTTGCCCAGAAAGCTGGTGGAGGCCCCATCCCTGGAAGCATTCAAGGCCAGGTTGGCCGGGGCTGTGAGCAACCTGATGTGGTTCAAGGTGTCCCTGCTCCTGCAGGGGGGTTGGACTGGGTGACCTCTAGGGGTCCCTTCCAACCCAAAACATTCTATGATTCTATGAAACCCTCCATTGAGTTTGATCATATTTTTTGGGGAGTATCAAACGCCCATTTCTCTCACAGTCTAAGCCCAAAGGTTTGTTAAACTTGGTCTAAAGATTCAGGAGTGCTTCTTGACCCCGACAGCGCATCTTTTTTCAGTGAGATATAGACAGGCTGTGCAGAGTCAACCAAAAACAGGGGATGAACCACCAGGACCCGAGAGGGAAGGCGTGAAGCAGAGTCACGCACACAGAGGTGGCACTTAAACGCTTCTTGTTAGGACCAGAACGTGATGTCCCGCGTCCCGCAGCACTTCATGCCATACAAAGTGTTTTCTGTGACGTGTTAAATAGTCCTGAGCCCTCAGGGAAGGGACCTGCTGCCACGCACAGGATTCACCGCCGGGGAGATCCCTGACTTTCTGCGTGACACCTTGTGAGGCTAACTAATTCGTGGTGATGCAAGCCCCGGCTGATGCAGTCTGCTGATGTCATGTTTTGGAAACATGAAGCTCTGGCCTGATGCAACAGGGCTCGCTGTAGGCCTCCTGGCATGGCACGCGCAAAGGGTTACGCACCCTGGACAACTGCCCTTTGTTCAAAGCAAGGGGTAGGTAAGGCCTTAGAGCGACAAAACCCCGCTAAGACAAGCAGGTCCCAGCTGCTCTCTGCTGATGGGATGATTTATGTATGTCCACTATGCCTGTATAGGTCATCAAGCGCCATTTTGAGGCAAAAACCACCCTGAGCGGTGAAGACAGGCACTGTGCAATGGGTACTCACTGACCAACGTGCAATGCAGGGAAGGCAATAAATCTGGAGAAGCTGGAAGGCGGCAAGGGTGGAAGATGATCTTGCAGACATAAAATAACCGTTCCCCAGGCCCATGGCATCCCTTCTACAGTGATGTAACCAGCATGGCCTTAGAGCAATGGCAGAATGGCAGGGGTTGGAAGGGACCTCGGGAGATCACCCAGTCCAACCCCCTGCTCAAGTGGAGTCACCTAGAACAGGTTGCACAGGACATGGTCCAGGCAGGGGTTGAATATCTCCAGAGAAGGAGACTCCACAGCCCCGCTGGGCAGCCCGGGCCAGGGCTTGGGCACCCTCAAAGTAAAGTAGTTCTTCTTCACGTTCATCTGGAACCTCTTCTGCTTCAGGTTGTGCCCATGGCCCCTTGTCTTGGCGCTGGGCACCACTGAGAAGAGTCTGGCTCCGTCCTCACGACCCCCACCCTTGAGATATTTGTAGGTGTTGATGAGATCCCCTCTCAGCCTTCTCTTCTCCAGGCTGAACAAGCCCAGCTCCCTCAGCCTTTCCTCGTAGGGGAGATGCTCCAGTCCCCTCATCAGCTTTGTAGCCCTCACATGGACTCTTTCTAGGAGTTCCTCATCCTTCTTGAACTGGGGAGCCCAGAACTGGACACAGTACTCCAGATGGGGTCTCACCAGGGCAGAGTAGAGGGGGAGGAGAACCTTAGTAAAGTTCATCGTAATGCAAATGCCACGCCAGTGGGCAAACCATCCCAAACAAGGCTGTGGTACTTGGGAACCCTCTGATGAAAGCCAAAAGAAATGGAAAAAGAAAGGAGAGTTACCCCTCATGCTGCAGAAGCAGTGAAGCCAGACTTACGGATTTGTACCCCATACACCCCACACTGTAATCCTGACTTCCCTCTAACTCAGGGCATATTCTTCTACCCAACACCATCTCTCTCTGTCTTCCCAGTGCCCCCTTATCCCTCTGCCCCAGCCCCAACCTCCTTCGTGTCTTCTCCTGCCCCTCCAGCCCACTGGGCAGGGATCAGCCCATGCCACGGCGGCTCTGAAGCCACGAGAATGCAGCCCGTCCGGTCGCCACGCTGAGCGATGGATAACAGACCAGTTCTTCCTGCTCTCCTGCCAGTGGGTATTAATAGCATTCCTCCCCTATACTCCAATGGAGATTTTCACTTCTAGGAGCAAAATACCTTGGTGACTCCTATCCTACTATCAAATTAGGGAGCTGGGAAGAGTTCAAGTGACAGGGGAGTCAACCAGCCCTCATTGTTTTACTCTTATTTTTAGCTTGGGTTTTCATTTCCACAGAGAAGGGAGGACTGCTGTTACACGGAGCTGTTTGCCTGAAGTCCTGGGAGGCCTCATACCTGCCCCATTCCTTGCTCCTGCAAGTTATTCTGGGTAGGGCTGCTACTAAATAAAAATGCTCTCCAGGGTATTGACATGCCATTTTGTTATTTCAGCCCCAAAGCATCATCAAATAAATTTTAGATTAACAAATGATGAATTCCTAAGAAAACATGCATCCAAATTCCAGTGTACAATTCCAGACTGATGTAAGTTTTCACAGTTAAAAATACTCAGTTGTTTAAGCGACACATGGCATCTGGCTAGTGCCAGGGGTTGCCAAGCGTGGCATGCAGGAAGGCTGCCCCAACAGCTGAATATGTCCTCCAGCACCTGTGTCCAGGGTGGTCGGCACTCCACAACCTGATCCCGTCTCTATCTATATGAGAATGGGAGGCAGACACAGTTAATGTGAAACCCTAGTGGGCCTGGATCATGATTTTCAGCCTACCTTCAGTGGAGGAGAACCATTACAGCACCCTCAATATCGTCATAGTTCAGGTCTGGCCGGGTTACAGAGCCCTGACCATCAGCCAGGACACTTCAGGGTTGCTTTATTTTATACCTAACCCTACAAAGAAGGATGTTTGTTGCTGCTGACAAGAGCCAACGACAAAAGATCTCTGTTCTGCCACTGGCGGGTGAGGAGAAGACTTGAGCTGATGCATTAACAGAGCCTGGAGGCAGGGGGGTATTCCTCATTGGGCAGTTTTCCCAGTTTTCACAGGTCCTGGATGCCTCTAATGTGCCTGACATCTGGATTCAGTTTCTTCAAAGAAAGAACCTGCGACATTTTAATCCCTTTGGCGGCTTGAAGTCTCGGGGAAAACGAAAGCATCCATTACATTCATAGCATATTCATTTTCATTGTTGTGAGTGTATGTTTTGAAATCCTATTTACTAGGAACTGAAATCCACCTAAAAACTCACTTTACAGCTATTCTTAATGTGCTATATATAGTGTAACATGCAGAGCACTCAAGGACTGGGATAAATAAGATCTCCACCAGGCAATCATCTTCTCCCATACATGTTCACGCACCCAAGGCAGTCAGACCCCCTCTGCCATACGCAAAGTTGTTTACTGTCCGTGAGCTGTGTTTAACATTCCACTCCCAGATATTTATATTCAGAGCCAAATTCAGAGCAGTATTCTGGAAAATGAGCAAAAGTAGGCTATGACCCATCAAGAGACTATTGGGTCATCTGAAAAGTTTACGAGCCGGTCTGGAATCCAGCATTTATTTTGGATGGTGGGAGGTCACTATAATTAGCTGCCATTCAACTCCATTATGCAGTTACAAATACAAAATAAAACCCAACCAAAACCCAAGCCACAGCGCAGATGCATTTTCACTGAAATACAACCTATGTCATTCTGCACACCTCTGCAGAAAACGGGTTACTTCAGCCATCCCCAAAGCGAACATTTGCACGCTCAGACCAGAAAGGCAATTTCCATCTTATGAATACGAATGCAACACCAGAAAACACAGACCGTTCGGATCTCGTGATTATTACTAAACACATCTACCCTAACAACCGAGTAATGGAGCGAGAAGCTACAGTTGACTTCAGCTCCCAACCTGCTCACGTGCCCAATGTTGTTTTTCAGAGTTGCACGGTGTAGCCAATGCCAGAGATGTTCATTTTGATCAAAGTCTATTTCCAAATACAAATTTGTAACTTATGCGTGGGCACGTTCTTGCATGAATCAGACACGCCAATAAAATTCCCATAAAAGTCTTCTAGAGCGGTTGTATCCTTGGGAGAGGGAAGGGAGCAGGGAAGGACTGTTTCTGTTGTTTCTTTAAAGCTTGTGTGTATATATTCTAAAAGAAAGGAGTTACCCCTGCAGTTTCTTGCGTTATTTAGTGATGATCTTGAGGCTGTGTTATCCCTGCCTGAAGCCAAACTGCTTGTGGGGACTCTGACCATGGAAAGACACTCATTGACAGTTTCAAGTGATCTGAACCGGCAAGAATGCAGACACACAAGGGTTCTCTCTCCCCCTCCACTTTTTTTTCCCCCCCAAGTAATTGTTTTACAATTAAAAAAAAAAAATAGTGTTTATCTGCCTTCCCTGGAGAGATTGTCACTGTCAGCTTTATCTCTCTCTGCTGCCAACACTAGCACAACTCTAGGGCTTGTTTGGGCTGAACTCCTATCTAGGCTGAGTAACAGTCACAGAATTGGTCCCAAAAAGGTGAGTAAGGCCTCAAAAAGGACACAGCATGGTGGTTCATAAAAAGGGTTCTCACTAAGACTTCACTTCCTCTCTGAAATCCCTCTTCCTAAAGCCTTACAAGGATATCCCATAGCCAACAGAAAACACCATCCAAGATGAGACGTGATTCTTACACATTACTCAGCCTGGCTTCATTTGGCCTCTGGTAAAATACACCATCATGTTCATTTATTACCTGTCATAAACTGAAAAGTATTTACTTAGTTGCTAACAAACATCAAGATACACACACCTTCAAAAAACACAGTACTGCTTCCTTCCATGAATCATTCAACACCTTACATAACTGCATGGGTAATATGGAACCATTTCATATGTGATCACTTTACAAAAAGTTGGTCATAAACCTACCTGAAATGCAAAAATAACTCTTAGTTTTAAAGCATAAAGATCTGCTTTATAAAGAAATTCCTGCCCTCGATCTCTTCTTTCTGTTCCTGCACTGCAATTCACTTTCCCTTCTGTCCTATCCACACAATTATCAACAGCCCACGCTGTAGTATGGCTCCAGACATGATCTGGGGAGAAAACACCTTCTTTTTCCCAAGAGGAGTGTGTTTTGGTGCAAGAGAAGGGGTGGCTCAGCGCTGAAGGAAATGGATGCTGTAACTATGGTCTCAGGTTGTAACCTCCCACTCATATCTTGGTAATGTTGGGAGGGTTTTAGGCTGTATGTCAAATTAGAAGCTTAACAGACCTAACAGATCTGGTTCACTTTTGAGTAGGACTCTGGGTGGCAAGGAGGAGGTTAACAAGCCAAAATAAACAAGAATAGCCGGGGCATTGCAGTCCCTCTGGGCTGGCGTGGTCTCCCCTGCCATTTTCTATACCATCTTCCTGGTATGCGGAACAATGACGTAGAATATGTGAGGTTTAAACATCATTAAAGGACTGCTCAACCTTTTCAGAGAGACAGGTACACATCCAAATTAAACAATCCCTTCCCCCTACCTTTATTTTAAAAACGTGCATTGGGTAGGGTGCCAAGCCTGGGATACTAGGATACAATTCCTTGCTCCAAAGCAGCCCTTCATGGGCTCACCATCTACCCGGCAGTTTTGTCGGCACAATTATGTCCCAGTAGGAGTGCGAATGCAGTATGCTGGCAAAACTCCTCCGTTATTACAAGTATGGTGACAAACCAGCAGCTTGTCAGCTGAGCTATATTTGCTTAGGAACAGGGTTTAGTGGTGGGATGGCAGGGTTAGGGTAACGGCTGGGCTTGATGATCTTAAAGGGCTTTTCTAACCTAAATGATTCTATGATTCTATGATTTGCTGGGGGAGATAGTGGAAGTGAAATAACAGTTACGCTGTGGAGTTAAGACACTTTATAGAGACAAACTCTGAAAAATCAGTTCCCATCTGTAAGATGGGGATAAACGATATATGGTCTGACCTACATGTAATATATTTAAATTTTCTTGATCTTCTCCTGTGACCTTATTTCATCAACGAAATAGATACATATCCATGTCTGATGGAGCCAAATTTTAGGATCTTGATTCACCCTCATCAAATCTAGACAGAGCAAAGTGTAATCTGTGCTACAGGCTAAGTGCTCAGTGAGACTCAGAAGTCCTGGTGATGTGTTTTGAAAACCTGACTACAAATAGTTGACTGTGGTGCTTTTGAAACTTTTAATAACCTTGAGAGTTGGTATGAAAAAGCCTGAAAATTAGTCTAATCAGTACGGTTAATGTATTTTAACAAGAATAGTGGAGTGCATTTGGTGGGTCTGCCTCAAACCCTCAAATGTCCGGGAGAGCCTGACCCTTTCAAAAGAACAAGTTAAAAAGTCAGGTTAAGCAAAATCTGCAGTCTGAACTTTTACTACATTAGCCTAGGGATTTCCCTTTTTCCTTGGAAGATTTCAGTTAAAACTCTTAAAAGGCGAGTACACAAATTACTGTTGATATTTTAGTTTCACCTTGAAGTGATTGCTTTGTGGGAGAAACCCTAACTTATGCAATTTTGTCCAATGCATAAAAAGGTAGTCCAATTAAAAAGAAAAAAAAAAGAAAAGAAAATCCTCTTCCCTGAGGGCGGATTTCTTAGCTGTAACACTCCCATCTGCATCAGAAAACCAGAAAGACCTCAGAAACAAGACAAGCCCAAAACACAGTCAGTTCAGAGGCATCAGCACTGCTGTGTCACAGCCCTCTGCAGATCATCTTTTTTGCTCTTTTCCCTCCCCTACTGGGAAATTACAGGGATGGTCTTATCTGGCACAAGAGATCTAGCCTAGAGAGGTCAAAGCCCAGAGTTAGCCTGGTGGACAGGACAAACGGTCACGGAAAGCATCCAGCAGTAGTCAGGTTAAGTGAGGCTAACAAATAATGCATAAATACAAAGTAGGTGACAACAACAGGGGATGGTCATTAGGTCAAACAGGAAATTCCCCACTAACAAATTACTTTTAATCCCAGTCAACCATAAGACCCACTTTGTTAACTCTCAACTCAATAGCTACCTTCCTAGGAAAACCCTTGTTTTCTCTTCCTTCCCCCCTTCAGAGTAGTGTCGGGCAGTGAGATCTTCAGGGCGGGTGGACAGCGGGAAGTAGTTTCTCTTTCAGAAAACCAAGCTTGGATAGTGCTTGCAAAAAGATGCAACTCTGCACCTCCCCCCCCCCTCATTTTTTAAGTCAATTTAATCCATAGCTTTAAGAACAATTTACCACCCAGCCAGTCCAGCTTGTTTGCAATACAACGAAGCGCACTAACTGAAGTCAAACAAAAGCAATATTTGAAGGGGCTCTGCACAGTTTTACTTCCCGGCACTTGAAAATGCTTATGTTCTTGCTGAGTACGGGTTACACACATTCATTTCACACAACATTAAAACTGTGGCAGATTTAGGAGTCAGATGATTAAAACAGGAGATCACAAACAGCGTTACGGATATCCCTAGCAGGACGCAGCCCACCCCAGAGGTGTATGCAAGAGCAAACACAGCTGTACGTGTCTCTAAACTGTGGATGGTGAAACGCAAACACAGAAAGTATGGCATTCCCCTGTAGAAGCCACTACAGTCGACAAAGTAGATGATTGCACAATATTGTAGAGGAACGTGTCTTAATTACCTTAAAGTCCAGGCTGCAAAGACTGACTACATCATCGTCTTTCTCTCGGCGCTTCCTCTTCTGTAAGAAATGAAAGAGTTACAGCTGTACACTCAATATGCGTTCAGAAAGAAGGCTCCGGTTTTTATAAATCGGACTAGAGACATTTTCTTTCTTTACACCCCCAACTAACTGTAATAACTCAAAAAACTACAGGTTGAAAACAAATGCAAAGCATGTTTATGCTGTTTCATGAGGTTTGTCACCCGATCTATACCTGTAAATTATATGCCTGTAAGTTTGCTTCTCTGTACTCCCATAATTGTGGTTGTGAGTAAAGTCTTAAGTAGAAAATCTCCGTAGCAGGACAGAATGCAGTGCTTATCACTGTGAAATGAGATGAATTGAGTTAAATGAAACATTTTTTGTGGTTTCTGAGGTTGGCGATCCAGCAAGAAAGTTGGGCTTTTTGAAAGAGCTGGGTACTAAGAGGGTCAGACTTGGTGATCATTCAGATCCGAGGTCTCTAGGAGACACCAGAAGATACCACGCCTAATTCTTACAATGTTTGCTCACCAGCACAGGCAGGCTTGGGCAAGGGTTTGTGAGTGAGGGGATCTACAGATTTCACTCTGGGGACGGTGCCAGCATAAAGCAGTTTTGCACCAGGTTGACTGTTCCTGCTCCTCAGCTACCCTCTAATACCCAAATATATTTTATTCAGGGGATTCTTACTGCATATTGGGGATATGTTTTAGTGTGGTTCCCTGAACAGCTCAACATGTATACGTCAGGGCATTTTGATCACTCTTTAATTCATTACTTTGGGCACGGCCAGTAGACAGCCGTGGCTAGGAATGCAACGGGCTAAAAGAATAAGCATTTTTGTGGGAGAAAGATGAGGCTTTTGGCTAGGGAGCTCTTGGCTGTTTTTCTTTCTGAAGAAGAGCACAAGCCAGTGGAACAATGATCAAGGACAGCTGCACTGAGCTTCCTGATACCTCCCACTATTTCTGTACTATCTGGGCTTCTACATTATTTTTTCATTACCCAGGTAATGGAAAACTAATTGTGGACTCATCCTGTCAGACTGTGCCAGCCTGCAGATCACCTGGTCTGGAAAACTCATGGGTCACAAGCATAAATTGTTTGGTCACCCATGAAACAAGTGGTTGATTTTCATTCTGTGTTTGACCCTTGTCCTTCAACGTTTCAGAAGAAGTTCATCTTCTTCTACTTCATTAAGCACAAAGGAAAAAGAAAAGATATTATTTTGTATTTTTACATGGGTCTAGATGCTGTTTATCAGTTTAACAAAGTAGACATTGAACGAGGTGAAATGAGGAAAACGCCCTCTCTGCAGCTGCAGAGGGAACTCCTACCACAAGCCCACTCTCAACTTCAGCAAATTTCAGTTTTGTGCTTTACCAGCTTGACTTTCTGTCAGCGTCAAATGTGTCATTCCTGTTTTCTTACAATTCAATAATATATTCAAATAACTTAAAAGTTTCAGCTTTAATAGAGGTTTGTCATCACTGTAAGTGTATTTAAAATGTCTGAATCCAGGTATTCATTCAAATTATTTTTAAATGCTGACCAGTCTAGTTTCCATGGTTCCTTTGAAAATCTGGTGCTGTTGAGGGGATGTCCAGCTTCCCTGGAGCGTTCTCAGAAACCTTTTCTCTTGTTTGCTAGCCCTTTTGTATGAAGTGTTTTTAGGTTCCAATGTCTCTTCTCGCCTGTGCTGACTCTACCACTTAACTATTAAATACACACATGTAAAGGTGAGATATTACACTGTGCACTTGCTATTTTCTTATATTTTGGGTTTTGGTGCTGTGTTTTTTCTTCTCAGCTGTTAAAACTAGCTACAGAAGTGGATTCAAGTACAAAGTTCCCCAATGATTTCTGTTTTTCTGGGTTTTTTTCCTGCATTTGCAAAGACAAGACACTGACTCTGTCACGTGAGCGAGTCCCTTCACTGATAAACTTGCTAACTACAGAGGGAAGAATTCTCACACCAGACATTACGCTTTACCATATTTGTAGCACTGACACTGAATTAATGTCCCAGCACACTCCATACTTTTTCAACAGACCTTTGGCAGGCTTGAGAACACATGCAAATGCAGACATTTGTTTTTTTAGGCTTAGTAAAATATTCAGGGTTGGTTATTTATCAAACCCTGCACTAAGACTGCTATAACCACACCTTTTTAGTCTGCAGATTATTTTTCCCATATGTAAGTCAAGGATATTAGCATCTATTTAACAGAAGAAAACTTGCAATAAAGACAAAGACAACACGCCTTTTTGGTCTGAATATTATTCGTTCCTTATGTAGTCAAGTATATTAACATCTTTAACATATAGCTCCAGACCAAAGCCCAGACACGAAAGGAAGGCCAAAGTTTTGTTTTTAAACTGGCTAGACTTATGCAGTAAGTATTGCATTGGCTGGACCCCATTTCCTTTGCCCAATATAGTTTCATACAAAAACTTAGACATTTCGCTCCAGAGCCAGCTGTATCATTCCTGTGTGGTGCCAGAACAGAAAAAGATTCCAAGAAAACGGCCTCTTCAGACTGCTCAAATCGGGGCGTTTAAAGCCACACGATAGAAAAGCAACTGCTACGGTACTGTTTTCTCACATTTTTGAGACTGTCACGATCAGAGATCTGATACGTTAACCTTCTCATGAAACTCAAGTCATGTGGAAAAAGTTACTTCTACGAAAGTTATTAAACCGTAAAAACCGTGAGACCTGATTTAGGCTCTCAAAGAGGTATTGTAAAGGAGAAGCATAAAAAATGCTAATCGGGAGGGGAAATCTAAATATTTTGTGACTTTGTTTTAGAAAGACCTAAAAACCGCCATGAGCATGAATGTTAATTACATTTCAAGGATTCCGATTAAAGCTCCAGGAACGCTTTTTAAGAAAGTACTGGTTTTCAATTTAAAAACAATTCTAGTCATCTAGTTTTCCTCTTTCCTGCTAAGGGCTTTTGCCTTAAATCAGGATATTTTGTTCTTTAGGGATCAGTCTGGTTTTTGCTGCTTATTGCCCACCTGAAGTCATAAAACACCAATAAGGCTTCAGGTGAGGAACGTGCATCAGGACCGTTAAGTCAACAAAGATCAAGTGCCTGCTTCTCATAAACAAATCCTCCTTAATGAAAAGGAAGAAGGGAAAACAGGCCATGAGTAACCTTGCTTCCAGTCAGAAGCCATACAGCGCATGTTTAACCCCAACTGCATTAGTCTTTTCTTAGAATTGTGTGGAACACACGCTAGTCCTTCCCTTTAAACCCACCCCATCTCTGCAGGCATGAAAAGGACACTTGGCTGAGTTACCCACTTCCCCTGGGACTCAGGTTGGGTACGTTTTATAGACTTTTGGCCAAACAACCACACAAACTATGGCACCAAGAGATGCTGTTTGTGACCAGTATATGAGAACTTGGTCATGGGGAACAAAACCCTGTATGTGACACGCTCCAGCACGTGACAGGCATGACACCAAGAAGGCTGCTGCCAAAATACAGGGCTCTGGTCAGTGTATGCCAGTGGAATTACATTGAAAAACCTCTAAGCTGAGTCCTGGTCCCTGGCCCTGCAGTAAGGGTACCTCTGCTGGGTAACTGAACTGGGTGCTCTCCTCCATTATTCTTTCCCTCCTGTATTTACTTCTCTTCCAGTGTTAGGTAAATTAATCCAAAACTAACCTGTAGCTAATGACAGGAAAGCTTGGATCACCAGAAAAGGGCTGGAGTTCAGGGCTACCCAACATCTGTAGCTGGGAATGGTGATACTTGGGTTTGAAGGGAGATGTGGTGGTGGACCAGGTTGATGAGGGACACGATGGAAGAATGCAGAGAAGCAATTAAGTCCTTCAAAAACATTTTCTTTGGCTTTTGCAGTTTGTGTTATGACATGCAACATGTTCTAACTGTAACTAAGAGTTGAACTGAATATGCGTATAGCCAAACAAAAGCAGATTTAAAAAACATGCAAAGAACAGGAATAACTTGAAACTCAATCAAAATGCTTTTAATTTCTAATGTTAGAGCACAATATTTTCAAATTTGAAAGAATATAATTTCTAGGGCTTTGTAATATTCAAATGTATATGCTTAATGTAGCTGTAGTCACCAGATGAAAGTTTCTAAAATGAAGCAAAAGAAAAATCTACGAGAGCTTATGGTTTGTTTTTTTTTTTTTAATCCACTCCCACACCAGACTGGTGTTTGTGTGGCCTCAAAATTGCACATGGCTGCCCTTCAATGTACAGCCAGCAAAGTGCCTGTCTAAATGTACGCTTTCACAAGAAGCTCCACCTGATTTTAGATGGAATTTCCTTCATAAAAGGTACTCCCATCCCTTTCCCCACCTCCAGACATGTTGTCACGCCCTTCCTCGTGCTGCCACAGGCATTCATACAGCTTGTGCAGTCAGCTGGATCAGCTCATCCAAAACTCTTTGTTTTCTTTTTGGTAAGGCAAGTTTTTCAGCCAGATCAGTTTGCTGGCTGAGGATGGGATATGGGACAAGATCTATATATACAACGCTAGGCGCTGTGCACCTACTTCATCTGACTAATTGCCTTGCAATCCTCAGTGCATGAAGAGGGACCAACTTAATGAAGCAGCAATTCAGAACAGAAACCCAGTGTAGGTCCTTGAACCACTCTCCTGAGTCGTTCATTTTTCTCTACCAGCTCTAGAGACTGAATATGAACCACTTCCATAGTAAGGGATGCATGTTATAGGATGGAAAGAAGGGAGCACAAGGCAGTAAGGCCATGCACTTGCTCTAGGTAGTTTCTCTATACCAAATAAAATACAGATTTTTGTATTTAAGAAAAACAAAGTTTATTTCTACACCGTGTTTTACGTCTTGCTTATTGCACTGCCAGCTTAGCTAGCAAGACTGCTGAAACACATCAGAAAGTAAAATGTTTATAAAGAAACCACAGTGTCCAGGATATCCTGCCTTCTCTTAATCCCTGTGTGCAAAAAGCACCCTCCAGCTAAAACTCGCAAGCCTCAGTGGCTCAGAAGGTGTCTACCCAGGTAGAGAAGAATGTGTTGATTTTCTTGCTCCTCCAGGCAGAGGGCCCTTCACCTCTGTATTCCTGCTTTTGTTTGCCTGCTTTTGCAATATGCACCCATCAGCTGTTTTACTCACCAGGGTAAAGTCCCAGTGTGGTCCTGGAGTCAGAAACGTGAAAGAGCTGCCTCGTCTCAGAGGGTACCTGTGAGCAGAAAAAAAGGAATAAAGGTAAATATTTTACAGGTTGCTGTAGCAATTAATAAACTACATCTCTTTTCCACAGCTTTGATGGTATCATATATTTTCAGTTCCTTGCAGAAAAGTTGCAAAGGCAATGATGTAGCACAGTCTTTGGGAAAGAGAGACTAAAAGGATTGCCAGTATTCTCCACCACGACTGTAGGTGTTAGATTAAAAAATCCCGGTTTACTACAATAAATGGCTCTGTGCAACAGAGGCAGGCAAAAGCCTTCCACTGGGCCCTGGCAGGCTGGTCTGGAGCAAAGCTGCTCTTTGACCACAAACCTGCCAATCTGCCCAAGAGGAAGGATAAAACAATAATAAATAATAATAACAATAATAAAAATAATAATATTGTGGCCTCATTTTCCAAGGCTAATGAAGCTGAAATGAAAGGAGGCAACACACTGCACCTTTGACAATGCAGCCTTGTAGTTTCCCATAAAATTCCAACCAGGAATTGAGTTGTGGTCTTTCATTAAGTCATTCTCGATCCAAGAAAGTTAAACCACCAGAAAGCACTACACACAATAGACCGTTTGTATAATCCTTGCTCTTTGAACAATGGTAAACGAATTGCCTTATGCGAGTCATTTATTGTACTAGCACCGAGTTAAGCAAACAAGTTACGTTCCAACTTTCACTGTCTGGTGGACTTAAGGTATGTTTCCAGCAACAATTTTTTAAAGCTTATTCTGGCTGTAGTATGGAGAAACATTTTTGCCTGTCATTGGGTTTCTGCATGTAGAATTTTATTCCCAAATGGGCCACACACTTTTTTCCAAAGGCAACCAGCTGTATCACCTATCGGGGAGAAGAGTTCCCTCTTGCTGTCACAAACTCAGACAGAAAAGGCATCTCCTCGCCAGCTGCACCTTTCTTCTTCATACTAAGATCCCACAGGATTATACAAAACCTGGAAATAATATAGGAATGCAGATCCTTCTGACTTTCAGGGGACTTGCACTCCAGCATTGCTCAGGCATTGCTGAAAATTCGTCTCACATAGTATTAGTAGTATTTAATGTCAGCAAAAAAAAAATGTTCTGGATTAGCATTTGGAAAATACAAGTCAACCACCCAGAAAATACTTGTGCACTTCTACCAGTCAATGCAGAGCAACAAGATAAATGTTTTATGAAGTGTACCTTATTGGAAGCAAGATGTGAAGGAATAAAAGATGCTTTCGGTGATGAGACAAACATTTTAAGCAGGAGATGTAGACTACTCAGGTGGGCTTATTAGAAATATATTTCTGGAGGAAAAGTGCTATGCTGACTCTTTGCTTAGCGTATGTCTGTTAGTAAGTGACACCACATTTTAGTTCAAACTCAAATCTGAGAAGAAATCTAACCAATTGCTGAATGCTTGAGCTGGTTCTGTGCTCCTCACTCTAGGAAGGACCAGTGTCCCGGCAGTGGATTTTGTTTCTTGGGATGACCCAAGAAGATGACCCAAAACTGTTACCTGGCACCTGGTACCAAAAAGATAAGGCCACTAGGCACAAGAAGGGCATATTCTCTTCATTCCCCACTCATGGGGAAGGAATGCGTCTACTACACACAAAAAGCTGAAGCAGCCTTAGCAGAAATTGAGATACTTTGATCCAGAGAGGGAGTGAGAACTGTTTGGCAACCTCAGTAGGTCACACAGAAGAGGAGCAACGCTTCCCCGCAGCTTCTGGGATGGCTGAAGTCCCCTCGGGACCTGTTTAGGGAACATTTCACCTGCTCCAAGGGTTTCAGCAAGGCAGCTGCCACGCGAGCAGTGAAAATGCTAAGCAAGCAGCATCTGCAGTGGAAAACCACGAAGCAGGAACGTTGTCATGGGCTTCGAAGTGGTTAGAATAATAAACATGCCACCTATGTTATATACACACACAGACATATACTTAGATATCTAAATATATAGGTATCTAAAATAAATGCCTAAAATCTATAAAATATATAAATATAAAAAATACATTTGTTCAAAGTACCATACACACAAATTATGACTTACGTAAAACCAGAGGAAATGTTTCCTCAGACCACATGACCTTCAGGTACCCTAGAATCAGCCAAAACCTTTTAATACAATCACTGTGTCTGTGACACCGCTCCAGAAAGGAAAGTGGCATTTCCAGGAGCTGCATACCAGTCCACTGATTGCTAGATGGAGAAGAAACTTCTGGAAGGGAACATTCTTTGGGATTTATAAGAGTACATACCGCTCAGGAAGCAAATCTGGGAATGAGCATCGGATTTCTTTGAAATTTAAAATAGAGCCATTTTTTCTCATGAGAAAGACAAATCCTCACTGTTCAATCCCAACATCTAACCCGCTAGGGTCCCCAGACCAAACTTTACCAGTTTGATTAAACCTTCCTTGACTACAGATAGAAAAGCAAAGAGACAGTTAATGGTCTGCAAACTGTGCCCTGCACAGCTACGAAGAGCTACCAGAACGGACTAAGCCTCGGTCTCTAAGGCAGGCATGAGTTTTAAGCTGGGAAGCAGGAACATAATTTTATTCCATGAATCTTGCTTTCCAGAGGCAGCCAAATTGTGGCCTGGAAGCCACATGAGGTTTGCAAACTCTTCAGAATAACTCCCAGTCATCCCAGTATGGATGTGGGCTGTTTGTAGCTGCCCCAGCCGCATTGCCTGGGGTCCTGGGTGCACCTTGAGTTGTGCCCTCCTGCCCACGGGGAGCAACCGCAGGTACCAAGCTGCCGTCGAGAACAAGCCTGGGTTTGGCCCATTTGTACTAGTGCACTCGGCTTCCAACCAAATGGAGATTTTATGGGGTATAATCAAGTAAGTTTGGCTACAGCAGCCTTTCAAAAAGCTCAAATTTAAAGGTATTATACAACTATCATCATGCCCTCTTACACTCGTAGGTTTAAAGCAACCGCCACAGATTTCCATTCCCTGCCCAATGTGTTTCATTCTATTATACAGACATTATAATAAGGTTTTAATCTAAAGCAGTGTTTTATTTTGGCAGGCAATGTACTTCGTGGGACTGCCTATGCAGTATTTCAGGTGCCCCTCTGCTCAAGCTGGGGTGAGACTCTTACAGCTAAATGTGTGAGATGCCTCCCACTGTCCTTGAAAAAGGCTTTTCTTGGTGTCTCCTGGGAACCTGCCTGATGGTATCTTTCAAAAGACAACCTGCAGAGATGATCACAGAGGTATTAATCTTTCTACTGCTCAATATCAAGACTACATAGCCACTATTCTTTCATGAAAAGGAGAAACTGTCACATATGAGAGGCATTAGCTTGGAAACCTCAGCATTTTAGAGTTGTAGGGGTGGGGAGTACAATAGGATTAAGGTTCAAAAATCTACAGGCAGCTTTGTTTCCAGTTGTCCACAAGAGTTGGACAGAAATTTCCTCTATCTCAGACTGCAACAACTACACTTTCTCCCTTGGTCACTCAGCTGTTGGGAGAAATACAGCTTATACCTCCCACAAAAGGCACGTAATATAGAAATATCTGCCCCAGATAAAAAGTTCCCTTCAGTCCTTCAAAAACCCAACACAGATCTTCTGCAACAACAGAGCCCGTTATAGACCGGCCGCTCTTTGCTCCTCTTCAATGGTTGAGTAAGGTGACTGATCAAGAGAAGAGGGCAAAGCAGAAATCAGAAACTGCTCCTTCACGCATGCCACCAACATCGACGGTGTCTGGGAGTAGGAATTCTCTTATTTATTTTACATCTTGGTATCACAGACATTTCCTGACCATCTTCCGTTAACAGGAATGAGTTTTTTGTGGTGTAAAGAGATCTTACTGATCCTCCTTCCCTTTTCAAGTTTTTGGCCAAGTCTGGGGAGCTGAGATCTACCAGGAACTGTGAGAAGCAGCAAATGGACAGACATGGAGGGAAGCAGACCCTTGTACTATGAGAAAAAAAGAGTTTTAGGAAAGTCATAGAATTGTTTAGGTTGGAAAAGACCTTTAAGATAATCAAGTCCAACTGTTAACCTAACCCTGCCATCTCACCACTAAACCATGTCCCTAAGCACCTTGTCTGCTCGGCTTTTAAATCCCCCCAGGGGTGGGGACTCGACCCCTTCCCTGGGCAGCCCCTTCCAGTGCCTGACAGCCCTT
>NW_009258662.1:303763-308119 GCF_000687185.1 Egretta garzetta
GCGGCCCCCCCAGTGCCCAGCACAGGGGCACGGTCCCTGCCCTGCTCCTGCTGGCCACACCACTCCTGATCCAAGCCAGGATGCTGCTGGCCCTCTTGGCCACCTGGGCACCCTGCTGGCTCATATTCAGCCCCCTCTCGACCAACCCCCCCAGGGCCTTTTCTGCCGGGCAGCTTTCCAGCCCCTCTGCCCCACGCCTGGAGCGCTGTGTGGGGTTGTGGTGACCCCAGGGCAGGACCCGGCCCTTGGCCTTGTTGAACCTCTGTCATCTCAAAGCTTCATCACATCTCCTAGTGTCCCCTCTCCACTCACTGCTTGCTAACTGAGCCTTCATGAGGTACCATTTAAGCAAAGATCACTGGGATGATTGCGTGCGGAATTGCTTGATTTGGTTTGTTTTGCTCTGCCCGTAGCTCTGCTAGAGCCTGCAAAGCACTTCAAAACTACAGAGCCAAATTTAGTCACCTGCATGACTACCACGCGTATTACGTGCAAATGGATGACTCACGATTGCTGTGCTCAGATGGGCATCTCTTGCAAGGTCTGTCAAGACTCTGAAGACAGCGCCGGTGAATTAAAGGTCAGTGATGATCGTAAGAGCAATCCTGGAAGTTTTACCTAATGCATCTCGCAACACAACATGAGAAAAAGCAGAGCTGCAAGATGGAGCACTGTTGGTTATTGCTCAAAACACTGTATGATTAATTGGAATGAGTGCAGGGCGGCCTGGATGTAACGTTTTAGTGCCTGAAGATAGAATAAAGCATGGTGCTGGTGCCAGCAGTTGGATGTAGTTAATTGTGGTGTTTACTGCAAAGCTGTTCCAACAGCCCAGCCCTACTGTAGGACATCCATAGATATCCCTGCTGTGTCACCCAAACAAAAGGACTGAAGTTGTGTTCAGTCACTTCCTTGAAAAAGATTCTTCTTGATAGACTGTCTCCAGCATAATTTCTTTGTTTAAGGCAGGATAAGCAGATATGGACTCTTTCCTTATCTTACCAGGCTCAAGACAAGCAGAAAGCGTTAATTATAGCTGGCTGATTCATGTAACTTTGAAACCTATCTCAAAGTGATTAAGAACTTCAGGGTTATGAAGACGATTATGTGAACACACAAAAATAATTTTTGAGATGTCAAATGCTGTGGCAACACACTGGCAAAGCAAATCTCTCCAAACTAAGAGCAGGGGAAGGGCAATCTTGTTGAGACTGTACAGAAAGAACAAACATTTCTGTTTTGGTACCCTCTATTTGCTTCAAGAAATAAATGTTCCAGGCTGCTTACCAGCAATTGATGATACTGCCAGTCTTGCCAAGAGTAAATCTTTCGAGAGCCTGTTAAAATAGAGATTGCCATGCTGACGGTCCACAGAGAGATTAGCTATGAAATCTTTTTTAACCTTAAAAGAGCGCGTGTTGTTTGTATTTTCAAGTTGGCCTGCAAACAGGTTTAGAAAACCAGCTACCAACATTGAGAGAGGCAGGGGAAGTCCTGAACACAAAACCTGTTCGGCAACATAGCAGGGGAGGAGATGGGGCCCCAATAATCTTAACAGAGGAAGTTTGGGCAATTTAGTAGATAACATATTGATAAAGGCAAGTGGGCAGGCTCAATTATTTCACATTGAAGCCAGACTAAGGAAACAGTCATTGTTCACCGCCTTCCTTGAATAAACATCAGGATCCTCTCACCAGCACAGGACGGTATGGATGAAGTAATGGTAGTGAGCACTTGGCCAAATTTGCCCTCACAATTTAATGTCAGGGTTGATGATTCCCTTCAGAGCTGGACACATTTTGAAGTTCAGATAGGAGGGGTAAACAGCAGTGAAAAAACACACCTAATCTTAAATCAATTTATCAAAAAGGAAACGTTTCTGTCAAGTACTGCGTTGCTTCTTAAGCACCTTTTTAATGCTTGTCTTCTCCAGAGGCAGGGTTTTTTTGTGTTGACTTTTGCTACTTTTTGTGTGTGCTGGGGGCGGGAAGCCATAAAAGAGATTTTGGGGTCAACAAAAATCAAAAAGACATCCACAAAGGGCGTGCTAGAATAGACTCCCATTAGTCAGACTAGAGGATAAAGCACAGAAGAACGTCACTCATCAGGTTAGAGCAACTTCCCATTAATGTTATTTGAAACATTTTTCTGCCTTTTACTGTAAATCCACACCTGCCTAGTCAGCATCATTCGACAGTCTGCACTCTTTTTTTACTTATTTTTGATGACTTATCCAGGAAACTGCAGAAATGCTTTGATCTGGCAGTTCTCTTAACTTTATTTAAAGTTCCAAAATACATTCTTCAGACTGGGCAGCGATTCTGTGTTTCCTTCCCCTCTGACTTCCAACCCCCTTTTTTTTTTGTTTTCAGTGCAATCTGTTCTTAAATATAAACCACTCACACCAGTTATGTACTAAGATGGTGAATATTACAGCAACACGAACAGATTAAAAGGAAGTCTTTCCCCAAACCAGCAAGCCACACTGGTGAATCCTGTTCTGAAGGACAAGGACAGGAATGCTCCACAAAGAGTCTTTTGAATTTTAATTTAAAGCTTTTCTGCAGGGGAAGAAAAAGAGCCTCTGGCTTTCCAACCTACTATAGTTAGTATTTCAACTTCAATATCCAGAGGCCTTGGCCAGTATAAGAGGCCTCCCAAGCACTGTGCAAACAAACTCTGACTAAGGGCACTTACGCAGTGCTTGTCACGGTTCCTTATCTTGAAAAGCTCCAGGGTAAAAGCCTTACTTGAAGAAAAACCTATTGACAGACATTTTAAAATATCTAACAGCAAGACAGAAGAACCCAGTACTTCAATGGCTGAGAGGAAAATGGTGCTGGTGAACTCCACATGGAGTTCAAGTTTGCAGGCTGCTTCTCTATCATTAATGCTACCTCATTAATGCTATCGCTGCTAGCAGCACACAAAAGGAAGCGGGATACTTACAGCCGTAATTATATAGGGAGCGCAAAAGAATGATGGGTTGCTCTCTGGAAATGTGGTTTAGAAAGCTGCAATAACTTTCTGGCAGCAGCAGCATCACGGTTTGCAACACTGGTGCAATTAGTAATTCTAGCAGTCTCAGCTTTCAAATAGCAAAGCCATGAAAACACATGGCCAGCAGTGGAGTTAAACAGCAATCAAAAACACTTCAACCCGTCTACCACTTGGACAGGGCCAAGCAGTGCTACTGCTGAGCTGAGAACTTTTTGTACTTTTCAGACACTCTGGAATAGCTATTATTTTGTTCTTTCATGTTGGAACAACCTCCGCTGCTAAAAGGAAGCGCCTTCAGACACTCTGGGCAGGTTTAAATTATAGAAAGAACATAAAATTTTTGTTGAAATAGTTTTACAAAATTCAGCGCAGACTGAACGGGAAGAGTGATTTTCCATTTTAGAAGTGTTTGTTCCTCACAGGTATTGGTGGAATATTATAGCTGTTTGTCTGAAGAAGCAATCAGCAGCAGCACTGAACACCAGCAGATAAGCCCCAAGGAGATTAAACATGCGCTGCTATCCTTAAATAATCACACGCCTGACCTCTCCAGAGCTGCGCATTAACGAGTCTCTCCACAGCCAACACAGCAACATCTCGTTTCATCTGAGGATTGAAGCGATATCTTTTCACCGCAGACTTCCCCTATGACCCAAGCATCTTCCTTCCAGTTTGCCTTCCCGCTTCCCTCCCCAACCGGGTATCTGCTCCAAGTTAAATTCAGTAAACGCTAAGCTCCCCAGCACTGTTGCTGAGGCTAGCAGCCAGAGCTTTCTGCAGGAGAAAGAGGTCTTTTCAGTAGCACGTGGTCAAGTCTTCTCTCTTCCCCACCCCAATTCTTGTCCAACCGCTCAAGTTACTTCAACATTTGCACTTAGCACACAGTTGCATTTTTCAAAGGCTTCTGGTCGAATGACGCACTACAACACACCATCAACCGAGCACTGGAATGAAACAGGTTAACAATAGCCTTCTGTGAAGATTATTTGTAAGAGCGCTGCTTCAGTGATTTAGTTTACAACATAACTGTGCAAACATTTGCACTGGCCAAACTGAGAGGTAGAATCATAGAATCGCTTTGGTTGGAAAAGACCTATGAGATCATCGAGTCCAACCTTTAACCTAACCCTGACATCCCACCACTAAACCCTGTCCCTAAGCACCTCATCTATCCTTCTTTTAAATACCTCCAGGGATGAGGACTCTACCACCTCTCTGGGCAGCCCATTCCAGAGCCTGACAACCCTTTCAGTGAAGAAGTTTTTCCTAATATCTAACCTAAACCTGCCCTGGTGCAGCTTCAAACCATTCCCCCTTGTCCTATCATCTGTTACCAGGGAGAAGAGGCCGACCCCC
>NW_009258662.1:308359-310115 GCF_000687185.1 Egretta garzetta
AGCCTGTAGCGCTGCATGGGGTTGTTGTGACCAAAGTGCAGGACCCGGCACTTGGCCTTGTTGAACCTCATGCAGTTGGCCTCGGCCCATCGATCTAGCCTGTCCAGGTCTCTCTGCAGAGCCCTCCTCCCCTCAAGCAGATCAACACTCCCACCCAGTTTGGTGTCGTCTGCAAATTTGCTGAGGGCACACTCAATCCCCTCATCCAGGTCATTGATAAAGATATTAAACAAGACTGGCCCTAGAACTGAGCCCTGGGGGACACCGCTTGTGGCCGGCCACCAACTGGATTTAGTTCCATTCACCACCGCTCTCTGGGCTCGGCCACCCAGCCAGTTTTTAACCCAGCGAAGAGAACATCCATCTAGGCCATGAGCTGCCAGCTTCTCTAGGAGAATGCTATGGGAGACTGTGTCGAAGGCTTTGCTGAAGTCCAGGTAGACAACATCCACAGCCTTTCCCTCATCTACCATGCGGGTCACCTGGTCGTAGAAGGAAATCAGGTTGGTTAGGCAAGACCTTCCCTTCATGAACCCATGCTGACTGGGCCTGATCCCCTGATTGTCCTCCGTGTACCTGGTGAGCACACTCAAGATGAACCTCTCCATAACCTTCTCCGGTACTGAGGTCAGGCTGACTGGTCTGTAGTTCCCCGGGTCCTCCTTCCGGCCCTTCTTGAAGATAGGTGTCACATTTGCCAATCTCCAGTAGCAAACATAAGCCTGGGTAGGAAAACCTTTGTTCTGCTTTGCTCATGACCTGGTCTGCTGAGACAACTCTGCAGCTGCACAGGCCCTCTTCAACTGCCATCATGGCCCAAGATTGCCCCTAAATGCACCTGCAAGCACAGCGAGGAGGTGATGGGAACACTGTGAACATCCCAGTACTGCCAAGGAAACAGAGAAACTGGATGCCTCGAGGAGTCCATGTGTCCAGGCCATGCCCAAGCTGAGAGGACAGAAGCACCATGAGGCACAAGCCAAAACTGCGGTGTTCCAGAAGGATGGTTCCTCTTATGGGGCACAGGAGGGAGTTGGTGTCCCTCCAAACTCATCAGTATTAACATCTTCATGCCAGTGACAGCCCAGAACATCGCCCAGTTGTTCTCTCACCCGGGAATTTTGCCCTTGCCTCCATCCATGCTTTGCTTTGGAAGATAGCAAGAGCAGACTCTCCTCCACACAGCCTTCTGGCATGCAGGGGCAGAGCTGTGCAAAGAGAGCTCCAGTTCTGCAGGCAGGTATTCTTGCCTGCAAGTGAGGATTATGGCAATAATCCATCACTGGAAAGAGAAAAACACCTCTTTATTAAGAGAAAATGAAAGCTACTGACAGAACCAACATCTCCTGATATATGATTAAGCACATGCTGCGTGTAGTAATTCTGCCCACTTCAGAGCTATTTGTACTCTCATTTCCAGAGATAGGATGTAAATGCTGAAGCGGAGGGGGGAGGAGGGCTGTAGGGAGAAGCAGTGCAGCTGCTGACAAAATATTTTGCTTGTCAGCCGCCGTGCAAGCACTCTCACTGCTGCAGGATCATCTCTGGCAGAAGAGCACAGCTCCCTGCGGCAGAGCTAATACATCCCCAGCTCTCGAGGCGCTGGGTTTTGTGCATCAGGTCCTTGTCAATCAGGTCTGTCGGCCGTGCACGACTCCTCGCATGAATGATGGGCTAGAAGATAATCCTAACAATTAAAACCCAGAAACAGAAATAAAACCACACCAACACTACATGCCAAACTTTGTCTCCCCTT
>NW_009258662.1:310136-330929 GCF_000687185.1 Egretta garzetta
GGCTGTGCTCATCTGTCAGCGTCCGGACAGGGAGGCAGTTGTCCAGGCTCCCCTGTCACTCCTGGAGAGAGGCTGACACCTCTAGCCAGGCATTTTAAGCTGGCTTGGCTATGCCCTCGAGGCGCCTCTCTTTCTGCATCAGCTATAAAGGAACCTTGTATGCAGCTCAGATTTAAGCAATCGGCTTTTAGGTGACCAAAGTTAGGCGAAATGAATCTTCCATGCAATGCTTTGGAGATACCAGCTGACAAAGTTTCTAGTTAGAGCTCAGATGCAATATTCATAAATACATTTTTGACTCACTTCATCATGTCACCCTATCTGTACAGTTGATAGCAGGTACCTCTAAAGGCTTAGAGAAGTCTTTAGTCAGGCTTTATTCTAAATAGCTCACATCCTCTTTGGCAATTTTGCTCCCAAGGTCAGAAATGAGCTGTGTTCCAGAGGAGCCGCCATCATTAAAAAATGAAAGCCAACTTCGCAATAGTGAGAGGTTAAACTTGATGTGACCAGGTGAATAAAGCACAATGCCGTATGGTATCTGGACCCCATTCAAGGAGGAAAGAGAAAGGAAGCAAATGTTGTAAACAATAGCCATGCTTACAGGAAAGCACTGTCTCATAGAGACTAGACTTGAAGATAAGGCTGTCTTCACAGTGTTTTTATGTGCCAAAGTGAAGGCCACCGTCTCTGGGTGCTTTAATGAACCACTGACCCTTTTGGATTAACTTTACCTGACTTTTAATTCCCACAAAACCATGCTCTTGAGGGCTGCAAGTGAACTTTAAACTTCTTAAACATTTCCAGGCAGGGAGCAAAAGGCTCCGAAGTTCAGCTGAAACTAGCTGTACTTCAGACATAACTGTTTCCACTTAAGAGTCACCCCTGCAAGCCCCTTCCCCTGCGATACCTATTTTGAGTGCTCTCAGGGGAGAGAGGTTGGGACCGAGGAATTCCAACTGCCCAGAAGCCATGGGAGCGAGCTCTACTGCCTGGCAGCCATGCCAGCTGAGGAAAACTGAGTCGGTTCAAATCCAGACAACTATTCTGAGTTCTTGTGGGAAACCAAGCTTGATCCAATAAATATTAGAAGTTATCACAAGAGAACAGTCAGGAAAACATACATTTTAGTGCTGACAGGCATAAACATTTCTCTTTTTTAACTCTAAGCAGCTATGCAAACAGTCACTTCAGCAGTATGTTTTTCTTTTTTTTTTTTTAAATGCAAACTGTCTCTGCAGCCCATGGTATGAATACAGTTATGCCAGTTGTAAGGCTCAAGGGCTGGAAGAGCAACTTAACATGGTGTAACGAGTTACCACTGACCAGCTGAAGCACTGTACGAGTCCACAGGCATCCTTGCAACCTGTAGCAAACACAAAGTAGTCCAAGCAAGAGTTCAGTTAGGCTTGTGCTCAGTGAAAGACAATCATCTGCTGAGGCTGAACATGTGCGTGTAAAGGGTTATTAAAGAACAACTGAAATGTGGCTGCTTGCTTGTACTAGCATAGCTTTTTTTTCCTACTCTGCAGGACTATACTGCAGCTCAAGGGTGTCTCGAACTAAAGGAGGTGAGGTATTGTAACAGTGGTGGTACTGCCAGGTGTGTATTTAAAGGGAGCAGTCTTGCCCTTTGCTATAGCACCAGCGTGGGGGCTCATCAGCACTGGAATAATGTGTTCATAATTCCTTATGATTCACAACAAAAAAACTCAAGCCACGGGATGGCTTAGGCTTGAAATAATTTAAGCCAGTACTTTTCCTATTGCTCAGGACAGTTCTGTAGAAGTTGTAAAACACAGCTTGACTGGGGTGGAGGCAGGTTGCATCCCTTTTCCTGCCCATTTCAGTAGAGGAGAGGCTTTCCCAGGCACACCCCACCTGGAACACCCCGGGTAAACAACTGACCTGCAGGAGTCCTTGCCAAAAGCTGCCCAGGATGCAAGGTCCGCATGGGATCAAGACGAGACTAGACAAAGCCTTGGAAGAGATTTACTGGGGGCTACTAAGCAGACAACTTGAAACCTGGTAGAAACTGAGACAGTGTAGGAGAAAGGAGCATCATAAATGTCAGCCTTTCTTACTTAGCACCCAAGTAATTCTTGGAAACAGCGCATTGGGTCAGAGGGACCCTTGTTCTGATCTAGTTCTTACGTTCTTAAGAAAGTTCAACCTCCTTCTCATCTTTGGCAGGGCTATAAAAAGATGCCCTGCATTGCTTTGCAGGCTGAAGGAGCTTAGCACTTAGCCCACGCAGTAAAAAAGAAACAAGGGCAGGGTTAGATTTGGGTAGAGCAAAGTAAGCCAGCAGGAGCAGTCTAGGAACCATGGATAAAGAAAATGGAGCTGTAGGAAAAACAGAAAAGGAGACAAGAGAAAAAATAATCAGAAAATGTAAAGGACTAAGGAACTGGGCAGGAAATGGCTGCAGGGTGGAGCTGTGTAATGTAATGTCTATACAATTTAAGGGGAAAAACGGAAGAGAAACAGGCTTTAGTAGGTGGGTGGTAAGGCAGCACTGAGTGACTTCATATTTTAAATATTTAAACATTACAAGGACTTGAAGGTGTACTTGAAGGTGAAGCGATCGTTTAATGCTTTTACTTTTTGAAGGCACAGTCCCTTTCATTCTTTTCTTACTAAATGTAAAAAATAAGTAAACACATTTAGTGCTGATATCCCAGGCAGCTCTGCAAGCCAGTAATAAACCGAACAGTGCTAAGCTGACACAGGCCAGTAACCACCCCAGGAGAACTCATTTTCTCAAACAGGGCTTGCACTGTTTTATTAAATTCATTTAAGGCACTTAAACTAGTGCCTTTAAACTGTGCTCAGGCAAGATAACCATTTCCTTTCACTGTGACTACCTTTCTTCATGCTATTTTAACCTTGAACTACACCTCCTTTCCCCTGAGTTTGGAGGCTTCTGAGTCCTCAGTGGGTTCCATTTTCATCCAGCATTTCAGCCTTGCCCCTTCTGTGAGAGCTTCAGTGGTGGGTCCCAACTAAAGTTGGTCCAAATGGTTGGTACCTGCATCTGACCCAAGCTTGTAGTCACAGAGCTCCAACATAAAACCACAGCAGTGTTTCTTGGTCCTCTCTACCTCCATGTCCATCTGAATGTGTTTAGGACACAACCTTGCGATGCTTCCTGCTGGTGGGTCAAATGGTTAATGGTCCTCCACTCTCCTGCTGGTGGGAAAGCATTAGAGGAGTATCAGCTCTCAAATGACTTTGTTCACATCCTAGATGACAATTTCCAGTTTGAGATATCTTCCATTCTCCTAATCTGGCCAATTTAGCTCAGTTTGCAGATGGATGATGGTAGAGATCAGGTTAGACCTCAGGTGAGAAGCCAAATTCTCTTTATGGGGATGACAGTCTCAGATGTTATTTGGCTATCTGACGATAGAGGTTTTAGAGGCAGTAGCAGATAAGGAACAAAGTAAAGAAAGGCCTGCAAGAAGAAGAAAAGAGTTTGAAACTCAGACAAAACAATACAGATGAAGGATTAAGAAATCAGGGAAAATGTAGTTACTGCAGCAGACAAGGAACTGCTGCCTCCAGGGATAATTTTATGGAGGCTGGCGGGGAAAGGCGGCTGCTCGGTGGCCAAGGAAGACATACGAGCTAACATGATGAGAAAGGGAGGAGAGTTCAGACACAAGTCTCTAATCTCTTTCCATGGGAGTAGTATAAATACACCTGAAGTCTGTTTTCAAGTTTTAAACAGAGTAATAATGAAGTTTTAATAAAAGCTTTATAGTCATTTCCAGTTATTACAACAAACAAACAAACCACCCACACACAAAATAAATCTCACAGTGCAAGGGAAAAATAGCAGCTCTCTAGAAAGTACATACAGTCTTTCGAGAAGAGAAAGTCTGCTAGGCTTGTCCACAGGAAACCTGTTATTAAAACTCACTCAGCTCAACTAGTGGTTATTCATGTTCAAGAGAACATTCTTGGACAGTTAGTACAAAGATTACTCTGTCTCTTCTAAAGATAATCCTGAAGCAATTGTTTATGCAAAGAAAATCAATTTAGGTTCCAGAACAATCTCAAATCTGCCCCCTTAAGTGTATGAATTAGTATTGCAACGGCCCTACTACATGCGACTACAAAGCACAGTATGCTCAATGCAAAAAGATAATCACTAACAGATCAAAATGCATGTTAAAAAACGAGTGGGAGATTCACTAGTCAGCTGAAATAACAAGCAGCAACACAAAACCTTACATATGTAAACCAGGTTCAGAAAACACAGCTTGATACAACGATAAGGACTATTGCATTGACAGCGTTGTGTATCTCAACACTTCACCTATTACAGAGAGCACTTTCTTTCCCAACTGTTGACATAGCACAAGTTAAAACACCAACTCATTTTACTGATATAAACCACCTTAGGGAAGGGGACGTGACACCAACAGCAACTGGCAGCCTTCTAGGCAGGCGAGCCAGAGGCCAGGCCGCGTTGTGGTTAATAGATACTTTGCTGAAAGTCAGCACTTCTGCATCAGCCTTGGTCTGTCCTTAACTGCTGAGTTTCAAAGCTGACCCCCCTGTAAAACAATTATAACAAAATCAGCTGCTCAGGCCCGCTGTTTCGAAAGATTGCTGTACGAAGTGCAAAGTCCCATGAAACGAACGGCAGTCTCAGTTGTGAAGGACAGGGTCACTAATTAGTGAATGCTTCATAGTGCTCTGGGTGATATTTTCCAGCCAGTTTGAAGAACTCAGGAACACAACTGCCATTAAAAAAAAAAAGCCACCCACAGGAAATAAGTCTTTCAGTCTCACTGGAAAACCTTGCACCTAGAGGTTTAAACTAAGCCAAGCGCTGTAATTGACTCCGCTGAAGAAGACATAAGCAAGATATGGAAGTGGTTACAAAAGTCTTAAGACCTTTATTTGTGCAGGGGAGGGAAATCAGCTTAATTGTAATTTTATGCAATAGGCTTTTGCGGTCTCTCTGATGCCAAAGACTAACATATTCTGGATTCTCAGAAATGAACCTGGAACCACCCAGACAACTTTGCAGAAGAGCTTTTAAGCAAAGACACAGGTGATGAATGTTCCCAGCCCTGCTGCATTTCTCCTCCAGCCCACCCACATGCCAAGAGCCCAGAGCACCCAGGCAGTGTTCATGTGCTTTGGTTCCCTGCTCACTTCACCCCCCACCCCCCCAATTCACCTTGGAGCTGACTGAGTTTGAATGGGTTAGGAAAAGGACATGGTCAGCAGACGGTATGTCACAGAAGAATATTAATTCAGAGTGGGAAAGGAAAAAAGTCAGCCTGTAGTATTCAATAAATTATTTCCTTTCATACTGGATAGAGAAGTACTCACCATTTGACTCAATAAAATGAAATTAATCCTAAATGTAGCCTAACAGCTCAATTTATTGTAAATAAAAAGCACAAAGCTGGAGCAAAGGAGGAAAAGATCTGTTTCCCAATCCAGTGGTGACACCTAGAGGGACAGGATTCCATTGCAAGCTTGGCAGCTCCTGAAGGATCTGAAAAAGTAATTGGAAAGCTCTGCCAGAATCGGCAGTGGCTCTGGAGTCCCTTATTTCATACTCTGGGCTTCCCTGTGTGCGCTCCAGCACAGGAGGACACAGTGAGAAGAAAACTCCAGAAAGAACGAGAAAAAGGTAGAGGAGAAAAGGGAGAAGCCTGAGCCTCTTCCAAATGGCACTGGAAGGTCTCTGCCTTCCCAAGAGCTCTCCTGGAGCAGCTCCTGCTGCCCAGTCACCCCACACATTGTAGGAAGAGCAAAGTATTTTACCCAGCAGCAGCAGGAGGATATAAATAATGCTCAGCCGTCTCTGGGATCACAGCCCAGGGGGGCCCAGACCCCCAACAGCAGGTAATCCGGTTTACACCTTTCCTAGTAGACCTTACCTCCATTCCCCAGACTCAAGGACTCAATCTCCACATCCCTTTTTTTTTTTTTCTTAAAACCTCTCTCTCAACTTTGCACATCGTGAATGAACTGTTACACCTCAACCGTGGAGGTGGGAAGAAAAAAACAGACATCAGAGAATCCAAGCACAAGGTAGCTCTGTAGGAAACCAGACTGCACTATTGTCTGTCCTTGGGACTGCTTGCTAAAACACGCAGGAAACTTTAGCCAAGGTTGTTACTACTCCTCCACATAAGGTGGGGCCCACCTGGATTTGCAATTCTAACTACATTATTGGCTTTATGCCTTTTTTGTTATTGAAGTCTGCATTTTCTCTGGCTTCACCAAAATAAAGATCAAGACTAAAGGTGAGCAGTCAACCATCCAAACGGAGCAGGGATAATGCTTACAGTACAGAGCCTGTAAGACCGTGGCTGTGCAGATACACTTTGCATCCCTCTTCAGGGATCTAAATGCTTCTTTTGGAGAACTTGTCGACAAGCATGGGGTCCTGCTTAAGGAACAAAGAAGTTGCCTTGTCCAGCTGGGACCCATCCAAACATCTGACAGTCAGGTCTGAAATACTGTGCCTTTTTCCTTTCTGTTACGACTACTGGGAGGGCTTCCATCCTCGCTTTAATTTCGGAGAAGACTTCAAAGTAACCCTCAATAAAACTGCCTGAGGAGGGCAAGGCACCGGGAAGTCAAGGCCTGTGATCAAGCTTGCCTTCCCGTCCATTTGCAGGTAAAGTTGAAGGTTTGGTCAGATAATTGCTTACAATTATTTCAGCACATTTAATAAGGTACTTCCCCTCTCACCAGGATGTGGTAACTGTGGGACCACCAAGTCTATGGCACTGCAGAGTTAAACAGATCTGCTGGCAACCTGTAATTTTGGGTGCGGAGAAACTGAGGAGTTATTTTTATTTATATTTCTCACAGCAAAGGGAAGAGGTACCCCAGCTGAAATAACAAAGCTGCAAATTTTAAACAGTTAGAAGAACAAGGTATGTATTTAGGTATGCGAATAGTACATGAAACTGCAGCTGCTTTCCAGGGACTGTTGAAATTTGCCCTGGAGAGTAGAAAAGCTAGGAAGCGAGGAAGATGTGCAGTTAGGAGGACAAACTTAATGACTGTTTAAAATGCTATTTCAAAGCAAGTCACAAGCCTTCACCTGCCATTTTCTTCAGCTCATTGGGTATGTTAATAGTGAGACATGGTTTAGTCTTAAAGATTAATCTCGCTTGTAAACTTGTGCCTGCAGCCTTTGTGTGCAAGGCTTGTCAGGAGGTGACAAAGTCATGCTCGAATGGGACACTGCCCATGCGTGGCTGTGAAGACACACACAAAGTAAAGCAGTGGTTGCCTTCTGAGGACACTCTCCAACCACATTTACCGAAGGTCCAGTTCTCCATGGCACTCCACTGCATGAAGTATTTTTCCCCATAAAATGCAAAGCAGAAATCCCTCAGCGACAGCCATCCCAGTCACTGGACAAGCCCTGTGGAAGGTGGCACATTGGCCGACTGACCATAGGACCTGCTCTTGTAAGACAAAACTCCTTTCAGGAAGAGCTTAGGCGATACTACTTGTTTACAAGCCAGATTCAACTTGAATGGCCTACCTAGAGTCTTTTTCAGAATCTGGCGGATGCAGTTCCCTAATCTGGAGTATTTTGTATTTATATTCCACTGCTAGTCTTGATTAGCAGATGAAGTAATTCCTGCATTCGCTTCCTTTGCAGGTTTTTAGGAGGCCCTTTGATTACAGCTGTAAAAGGCATTGGGTACCAGGACACTCATACTAAATAAAACCTCACGCTATGTAAGAGACACTTATCTTCAAGAACAGCTCTGATACAAACATGAATACTCATTACTCATTGAAATTTAAATAAAGATTCCGTGTATTCTGAATGTTTACATCTTTTAACTCTCAAAAAGCAGCCAAACATTACCAGTATCAAAGGAATACAAGTAGTCAAATACCATTAGCTTCCCTGGGAATTGTCCATATAGAACTTCAGTGCTGTCTAATCTTCATTCGACTGATTTACACTGGGCAGGGGGAAAGGCTTTTCCACCCTCAATTAACTGTTTACCTCAGCAGCATCAGGATCATCACCAGCTGTTTCCTTCCCACTTATAAATTATTCTTTAGTGAAACATTCATGTAACCATTCTGTTTCTCTCACCCCATTGCTTCTCGGTATTTGTTCATCTCTCACTATCATGTTCCTTTCTGGGAAGAGTTCTTCCTTCCACATATTATTGTCAGGGCTGGCTTATCACTGCTTTCCTTTCTCAGGCATTTTAAACCTTTCCTTTAAGTTTCATTGCGGCAGTGGCTTAACACTCACCAGAAATCCCAGTTTCCTGCTGTTTCTTTGGAGGGAGACCACAGAAGATAGCAGATTTAAAGCTGGTGCAGAAACAAAAGTATAAAATATACTGGCAGATCTGACAGGAAAGCAAGAGAAAGGGGAAAAAATAAAGAGAGAAGGCAACAAGTAACTTCAGCCAACTGATAGCAGAGCTAGAAAACAAGTGTTAATGGTAGGGATGAAATTTTGCCAGTATTCAGAGAAGTCCTTGCAAGTCAGCCAAGATTAGAAGTTACCGTGGCTGTCAAATTGACTAGCACATGAAGTTAATCTGTTGTACAGAGCAGTCTAGGGTAAAATCCTGGAATACTGTGGTAAGATCAGTGAACTTACTGGGAATTTCACCATCAGTTTCAGCGAGGTCATATTTTCATCTATGCATTCCTTTTAAATCTTAGCAATGTTTTAAAAGAAAAGTATCGCTGAAAAACCCAAGGATTTGCAAATCAGGAAATCAAAGTTCTCGGTACAACTAGTGTCTGTGAGAAACTGGGTTGTTCTAGGTCCATCCAAGATTTATAATTGTAAGATGTAAACTGTCTTTCACCAGCATGCCTCCCTCATTCATGTACTTTCAATCATAGGCTCCCAAACTGTGCTTGCTTGCTTGCTTACTACCACAGTTAGAAAAATCCACTACAACTACCAGAAAACCTTCCATAGTTATCACCTTATACAACAAATAAATATATTTAAAAATCACTTACCCACAACTGTCTTTCTCCAAGCCTCCAGCAAAGATGAGCCCCTATTTAGGAATCCTTCATTTATAAAATTATGTTAATAAGATTTTCAGTTAGTGCTTGTTCATTATCTTCCTACAGAAGGATTCACGGGTTAATCTGCAGCCCCTAAACACGCACACTAAAATGCTCTGAACCATTTCTCCACACTTTTAATATAGGTGAATCTAGACAACTGCTTATCATATTCCCATGCCCTAGATCAGGCAACGACCAAGTAAATCTTTCTTTTCAGGCAATGGAAGTTTACCTACATCTTATCCTGAGTACTTTTAAAAGCTATATTGGTAAACCAAAACCCCTAATATTTTAATAAGCTAAATTCAGGAAAAAATATCACCTTCCTGAATACATGAGGAAGGCCAAGAAGTATTCTGCATTTCTCTTGTGCTACTGGGTTGAAATAAACTGCTTCTGTGAAGTGGAAGACAGCTTGGCAGATTTATTACTTCGTAAGAGCTGAAAGGGACTTTAGTGCAGGACATCTACTTTGGCACTTCTGCAAAACAGTCTAAGGCATTTGCTTGCACCCTTCCACATGTGAGCAGTTCCCAAAAGTCAAGCCCAGAGGAAGAAACATTTTCAAATCCTAATGGGTTGGGTTTTACTTAGCATAACTTTGGCAAGACAAAGAGCTTCCCAAAAAACTGAAACCAAAAGAAATTAAGCAAAAGCTTCCTAATACACCAGAAACTGAAAGCCTTGGCATCTGGTATGATGTCACGTATGAGTACTGAGTATGTAGGCCAGCAGGAACAGTGCAAATATTTAAAGTACACAGCTCTGACATTTGAAAAGCTTGACCCAACAGTGGAAGTTGAAGATGTCCCACAAGTTCTCTGTTGGTGAGACAGCAGCACAGTCTTATGCTTCTCCCATCAGACATGCGAGTGCTGCCTCTTTGGCCTGTACGAGCTTCTCCTCCTCTCCTCCTACTCTATTTTCTCCATAGCCTTCCATTTCACAGAGATACCTGGGTCTAGGCCTAACGAGAGCTCCCACAGTGCTACAGCACTCTTTCTCAAACCTACTCACGTTTCCAACCCTCCTGTGCAGAACATGACACGTTAAAATCTGTGTGACAGGCAATTCCGCAGGTTAACAACAATTTTGCCCCTCCTTGACATGCCCAGTGCTCAGTTAAACTGAGTCAAATGCCATCTCCGTGGAGAAGCAGAAGGGCTTTGAGGCTGTCAGTTTTCCTCACCTCCTTCAGTAATTTGCTTAACTATGTTTACCAGAGATAACGCTCCCTTCTGATATATTGATCACTGCCAGACCTAGTGAGTGCTTTGAGATGTCTCTAGCAGGCACACCAAGAAGAGCATGAGGTTTGCTGGCTACCATACCTGGAAGCCTGCATGCCACCACATGAGAGTACATGATAGGTTATTTGATAATCAAAAGCCCTATGGGTCTACCTGGGCAGGAAAAGCTTTTTGGAAGATTTTTTTACATTTTTCATCTCTTCTTTGATTTAAACAAGAAAAAAAACTTGTCAAGAAACCGATTTTCCAATTCCTTTCAATCTGAGCTCTTAAAAACACTCTGGAAACAAAACTGGGAGCATAAACCCTTTCAAAGGCTTAAGGGCAAGCAGTGGGAGCTGATGGAATATTTCCAGTTCAACAGTTTCAAGGGTTTTGTGTGCAGCTGGGGCAGTCAGGGAAGCAGTCACACCTTGAGTCTGTGCTGGTTTTACATCTGCTTGGCATGATGGAAAGCACCAAAGCACCAGGATGCTGGTCTCCACATTCCCAGACAGTTAGAGTTCAAGTTCCTACAACTCCTTTTTATCCAGTAGGGATGCAAGTACAAGGCCTGTTATGTTCCTGGAGCTGAGGAGGGGATTAAGTAAATGAAAAAAGGTCTTTTCTCTTTCACGACTTCAACTTGTCTTTAACCCATAGGCTGTTCTCATCTAAGCTCGTTGGACTTGAGGTCTAGCCTGGTAGCAGTGGACATGGTACATTCAGGCTGCCTCGCTGGCAGTGGAATACATGTCAAGAGGCAAGAGAATTTTGGTATGACTTGGACCTCACACTTCAGCATATGTCAAAATCTTGTTCTGGCAAAAATAAGTGTTTGTTGGGAATAGGCGCAGCCTTTCCCTGCAGCTAAGCTCTGCTCCTTGTTTGGATACATTACTGATATAACACTGTCCATGACTTTAGCAAGTATATAGGACAACACTACACACTTCTTTGGCAAACCACTACAAAAATAATTTCTAGTCCCCCATATTAATGACATTATTCCTCTCTGTACCCTCCAGCTCCCTTTGGAGGATCTATCTTTTTCTATACCACCACATTTATTTGCCTTCATTTTAAGGCTCCTCACAAGACATCCACTGCTATCCACAATGAAACCTTGCCCACCACTTATTTAGAAGGAAGGCTGGTAACTTCCTGCTGTTCTTGATTAGCAGGACTCTGATATTTCCCAACATAGTCTCAGACTACCTACCCTCTACAGTATCCAACAGTCATTCTTCCATTCCTTTCCAATTCTCCTGTTCTTGTACTCCCTTTCCTGCCTTCATCTGTTGTTTCTTGCATTACAGATGCAAGATTCAGTCCCTTGAGAAAGGCCTTGAGAAAGTTTCCTCTGATCACACAGGATATAGTCAAGACATGCAGAATCTCCTCCTAAAATTAGGATAACTTATGTCGATGCCTGGATAGCCTCTCACTTGCATGATTTCAGCAAAACGAGTCTCCTCATGAGGAGTCAGTCAGTTTTCCCTTGGCCAGATCAGCAGGACTGTAAGGATTAGCTGCTTTTTCTTGGCCTTTCCCTGCAAAAGCAGCAAGACCCATTTCATAAAGCTCTTCTTTGCTTGTTAATCATCCTATGAGACCAACAGCAGATTCCAGGAGATCAGCAATCATAACCAGCAGCTGTTAAACTTGCTCAGGTGATCTGGATATGTATGTAGTCAGCAGTGAGAGGGCACAAAGCAGACATTTTGTAGGCTCTATTCCACTGCTGCTTGCAAAATAGTAGGTAGGAAATGTAGGTATTACCATAATTTGTTATTTTGGAAAGAATATTTTAACAATCCACCTCTTAGATAGAAGAAGAACAATACCAATCATTGCTGCAAGTGCATTTAAGTGCTTTAGATTTTTTCTTAAGAACTACTACAGCTACTCACAAGTAAAAAATGGGGAAGAGTGAGGTCTTATCACACTGAACCATGTCATTGCTGTGGACTCATACCAACCTTTGCCTGATAACTTGGTCAGAGGCAAGGCCATTCAGAAGAGACAGCTAGAGTTAAGAACATCCCTTATTGCAGAAAAGATACCTGCAGCACACACAAAGATTACTTCATGTTTACAGGAGAGATGCTATCCTTATCTTTTGACTCGCAGGACTGAAGTTGGCTAGGCTCAGCAGTAATATCCTATCTTCATCCACTGCAAGTTACTTATCTGAAGGGAACATTCTACAAGGCATCTGTGATGACCTCGCCCTGAAAATATTAATTGAAGCAGTAATAGCTAGGCTTAAGCAACTGGATGTTGAAGATAATAATTTGTGAGCGAAGATAATTATTTGGTAAGTGTAGCATGACTTCTGTTTTACAAGACAATAACAAGCAGGATATCATCAGCATATAGTAATTAAGAGACTGGTGTTATGCACAATCAACATTCACATAGAAGAATATTGAGTGTACTGAAATGTTTTAATAACTGTCTGGTGGCACTTGCTATGTAGGTTGGGAAAGCAGTAGTACCATGGTTTAGAAAAAACAAGTTCTGAATTATTTTTTACAGGTCTTTCCTTCTTCCCCCAACCCTCATCTCATCTTCCCTATGAGAAATTTCATTTGTTTTCAGCATCTCCAAGCACCAAGAAACACCAAGCTGCACTGGGAGTAGAATAGCATTCCCACAGGCACAACCAGGATTTCCTAGAGATGCTTGTTGAGAGGCCACTGAAAGTACATGAAGCATATACTTCAGCTTGTTTTGGTAATTCTGCCTGTGTTTTAACATAAAAACAAAAACTCCATGAACTATTTCCAGACCTGTGCAGCTTACTAGTCAGGTATGCTCACACCTTCTTTGTTTCTTGCAGGAAAACAACAGGTACAAGACAGTTCCCCCGCACCAATAGCTGTTGGTCAGGATTTCATTCCAGTTTGCTACAAGAGCAACATACTGGATTTTAATAAACCCTCTGACACTCCAAGCGTAGGAAAAAAAAGATAAAGACGACCTTAAAATGGTGCTAGCTATTTCACTGAAAAACAGTCTATAGAGAAAGAAAATACAAAGTCACAAGGTCACTTCTATCAGTGTAAAGCCTCTCAGTTTTAGAGATACTGTGTTCCTCTCCCAGTTGCTGAAACATTGTGGAGTTCAGGTGCAAAGGACAGCTGAGGAGAAGCATGAGTAACAAAGTACACAAGTAGGGTTTTAACCCTTAAAACCCCCCCAAACCCTTATTTGATTTTTTATGAACATTTGCCAAAGTATCAGCATTTTCTTACAGTAACTTCAGGCCAAAATATGGACACAATTTAGGATACTATGGCTACTGCAGCGTTACCCATCTCCTGCAAGGTGTGCGTTTGAGGCCTATGGAAGGACAACTGACTGAAGTGGTTGCACATCAACCTGCTGTGCCTTGAACACGTTCAGACCCAGACACTCACAGCCTGCTTTTGGAATAAAAAGCAGTGGTAATAGGAGAGCCTCTAGACATTTTCTGAAAGCTACACTGTAGCTTCCAATTATGTTCAAGTGATGCATTTTAATAGCTACCTTCTTCAGTGGAGCAAAAGTTTCCATTTGTGCTAACTTTGACATGATAATAGGAAGGAAAAGTGTATGCTTGTGTTCTTCATTACTGTTGTACCAGCCCAAGAAAGTCTGATGGAATATAAGCTTTAATCACAACAGAGATCAAGAGCAAACAAACATTCATTTCAGAAAAGCCATAATTAGTAATGAGGGAGAAGAAAAGAAAGAGAGCCATTACCATCAAAAACACTTGGCCTTCACAACAGAGTGTTAGGTCACTGGCCAACAAACAACTGACTTTAAACAATATAAAT
The DNA here is from genome assembly GCF_000687185.1 of Egretta garzetta. Lineage (NCBI taxonomy): Eukaryota > Metazoa > Chordata > Aves > Pelecaniformes > Ardeidae > Egretta > Egretta garzetta. The sequence goes on from NW_009258662.1 coordinate 324,250, forward strand.
GTGTATAATGAATAAATAAAAGTCAATTGAAGAGTTTACTGCAGATTGTACAGAACAAGTGGGCGATCAGGGAAGTTTCTAAAAAGCTTTTTTTTTTTTAATATGTAAACATGTAATTCAGGAGGACTCTCTTTTCAGGTGCCTCATAAAAACCTATCCTTCTTCCATGTGGACAACCAGCTGCTTTGCTGCTGTTTCTGCTACAGAAACAAACCTCTTCTTGACAAGCCTCCTGCACAGGCTGCAGCGAAGCGTCTCGCTTCACATTACACCTTGCCAGTGTCACTGCAGGCTGCCACCCAAAAAAGCCACCTTTCTCCCTTCCTCCCAGCCAGATCCCTGCAAACCTAACTCACCAACCCTGTGGCCATAGGGAAAGGTGGTTCAGCTGCTGATTTAGTGTAAAACTTCACTTTTTGGGGTGCAGGTTCAACAGAAAACCAACTACGCAGTTCACCCTGCAGCCACACAGTGACTGGGACTGCTGCAAGGAAAGCAGCAGCAACGGAGCTGGTCTGGGGAAGCCAGACCCCACCTTTGGCAGCAGTTCACAGTTGCACCATCTGTGAGAAAACACAAAACCAGACTCTCAGCTCTTCTCCAACACCTGCTGCTCTACCAAGCTCCTTTGTCAGCCCCATCCGTTGATCACACCAGACAGAAGCTGTTTGTCCTTGTTTTCTCAAGTCAACACCAGTCGGCCTGCTTCAGACCACCTTTTGCTCGGGGGTTTACTGTGACACCACCCTTGCTTGCACAACTTGACAACTGGGCATCTTTTCCACCTTCCACCCTAATATGACCTACATAAAACCACTAGTTTCTTTTAATCCTTCCATACAAAGTCAGCCAGTTAATTGGGATTAATCCCATTTGAATAACTACTGAGAAGTGATGGTTACAATTAAAATAATTACAAGTACGTGAATATGTACAATCAACTGTGACTCTCTTCCCTTCCCACTGCAGATAGCTCATCTCAAAGTGTCACATTGCTCTCTCTCTCTTTCAGAACTGCGCTGTCTTTAACAAGGTCTGGGACCCCAAGTATCACCAGATCACAGAACAGGCACAATACTGCATATGAGTCATAGGATCAGCAGTTGCAAAGAGCTCTGGCTCTGTACAGGGAAAGATAAAGACGACCTTAAAATGGTGCTAGCTATTTCACTGAAAAACAGTCTATAGAGAAAGAAAATACAAAGTCACAAGGTCACTTCTATCAGTGTAAAGCCTCTCAGTTTTAGAGATACTGTGTTCCTCTCCCAGTTGCTGAAACATTGTGGAGTTCAGGTGCAAAGGACAGCTGAGGAGAAGCATGAGTAACAAAGTACACAAGTAGGGTTTTAACCCTTAAAACCCCCCCAAACCCTTATTTGATTTTTTATGAACATTTGCCAAAGTATCAGCATTTTCTTACAGTAACTTCAGGCCAAAATATGGACACAATTTAGGATACTATGGCTACTGCAGCGTTACCCATCTCCTGCAAGGTGTGCGTTTGAGGCCTATGGAAGGACAACTGACTGAAGTGGTTGCACATCAACCTGCTGTGCCTTGAACACGTTCAGACCCAGACACTCACAGCCTGCTTTTGGAATAAAAAGCAGTGGTAATAGGAGAGCCTCTAGACATTTTCTGAAAGCTACACTGTAGCTTCCAATTATGTTCAAGTGATGCATTTTAATAGCTACCTTCTTCAGTGGAGCAAAAGTTTCCATTTGTGCTAACTTTGACATGATAATAGGAAGGAAAAGTGTATGCTTGTGTTCTTCATTACTGTTGTACCAGCCCAAGAAAGTCTGATGGAATATAAGCTTTAATCACAACAGAGATCAAGAGCAAACAAACATTCATTTCAGAAAAGCCATAATTAGGGAGAAGAAAAGAAAGAGAGCCATTACCATCAAAAACACTTGGCCTTCACAACAGAGTGTTAGGTCACTGGCCAACAAACAACTGACTTTAAACAATATAAATGTGTATAATGAATAAATAAAAGTCAATTGAAGAGTTTACTGCAGATTGTACAGAACAAGTGGGCGATCAGGGAAGTTTCTAAAAAGCTTTTTTTTTTAATATGTAAACATATAATTCAGGAGGACTCTCTTTTCAGGTGCCTCATAAAAACCTATCCTTCTTCCATGTGGACAACCAGCTGCTTTGCTGCTGTTTCTGCTACAGAAACAAACCTCTTCTTGACAAGCCTCCTGCACAGGCTGCAGCGAAGCGTCTCGCTTCACATTACACCTTGCCAGTGTCACTGCAGGCTGCCACCCAAAAAAGCCACCTTTCTCCCTTCCTCCCAGCCAGATCCCTGCAAACCTAACTCACCAACCCTGTGGCCATAGGGAAAGGTGGTTCAGCTGCTGATTTAGTGTAAAACTTCACTTTTTGGGGTGCAGGTTCAACAGAAAACCAACTACGCAGTTCACCCTGCAGCCACACAGTGACTGGGACTGCTGCAAGGAAAGCAGCAGCAACGGAGCTGGTCTGGGGAAGCCAGACCCCACCTTTGGCAGCAGTTCACAGTTGCACCATCTGTGAGAAAACACAAAACCAGACTCTCAGCTCTTCTCCAACACCTGCTGCTCTACCAAGCTCCTTTGTCAGCCCCATCCGTTGATCACACCAGACAGAAGCTGTTTGTCCTTGTTTTCTCAAGTCAACACCAGTCGGCCTGCTTCAGACCACCTTTTGCTCGGGGGTTTACTGTGACACCACCCTTGCTTGCACAACTTGACAACTGAGCATCTTTTCCACCTTCCACCCTAATATGACCTACATAAAACCACTAGTTTCTTTTAATCCTTCCATACAAAGTCAGCCAGTTAATTGGGATTAATCCCATTTGAATAACTACTGAGAAGTGATGGTTACAATTAAAATAATTACAAGTACGTGAATATGTACAATCAACTGTGACTCTCTTCCCTTCCCACTGCAGATAGCTCATCTCAAAGTGTCACATTGCTCTCTCTCTCTTTCAGAACTGCGCTGTCTTTAACAAGGTCTGGGACCCCAAGTATCACCAGATCACAGAACAGGCACAATACTGCATATGAGTCATAGGATCAGCAGTTGCAAAGAGCTCTGGCTCTGTACTACCAAAGATGCAGACGGTCAGAAAGCAGAGTGTGAGGTAGGGCCTTAACTGGATGTGTGACCTGACAGCCCAGCTCCATCCTCAGAAGCTCAGCACAGCTGTACTCCAACCCTGCATGATCACCTCTGGGTGCTTCTGCAATATGAAAGCACAGAATGTTTCTAGGTATCAGAGAGAACAGTTGACTCTGAACAAAGATAAAAAAAATTTTGCAAGCTCTAGGCTTGCCTGGGGTTGGAGGGTACCTGTCTGCTCCTGGCGGGGTGCTGGGCCATCCCAGCCAGAGGGAGCTCCTCCAGAGCCAGCCTTCACACTGGCTCATGAGGCTTGGCAAAAGATGTATGCAAGATGCAAGCTGGGGTTAGATAGCATGTCTGGGGCAGGAGAGAGAACTCACTCCTTTATTTATGTGTTACCTCAGAAGAGATAACAGGCCCCTGAGCTGTCAGCTTCACCTGGATTCACCTTGAGACTAGATAAACTATGAATTTGGGAACAAGATTACAGAGCAAACAACCCCCAAAACAAAGCTTCTTTTATCTGCGCCAGAAGCCTACCTGCAACTTTTTTGTTGTCTTCTAGCTGCCAGAGCTGGGGGGACAAGGTTCAGAGAAACACTCATCCAGCAACTAGTAATGCTGTCTGATTCTGGGTCAGAAATTAGCTGGCAACAAAGAACACGTTCTTGATAAACCCATTCCTCACTCCCCCTTCAGGGCTGCTCTTCTTTGGGCACACTCTATAACTTCCTCTCCCTCTGTTCAACAGAGCAATTACCTCTCATGTTTATACCTTAAACCTGATGCACGTCGCTGTGCAAGAGGTACAGTCCTCTTGCCAATGGGGGAAAGGGATGAATGGAATCAGAGCTATCAGAGGAAATATTCGCTGTTCATAACTGTGTGAAGTCAATGTCTCTAGCATGCTATCAACTGTCTCCTCCCTTTTTAGACACAACTCTGGGATTACACAGACAAGGAGCAGACTACAAATACTCTGTCCAAAACCACATCCCTTCACACCTCCCTGGCCACATACCCCTCTTTTGGAAGCATTAGGAATTCTCTAGCATCACTGAAGTGAAACTTGATGCTTTCTACAGAAGTTAAATGAATGCTTAAAAAAACCCTCACTGAAACAGCAGATTTGAAGACTACTCAAGAATGTCAAAGCCATGACAGTCTAACGGTACAAAAGCAAGGCAGGGTCTGCACGACAACATGTCTAATAAAGGATATTACCTCGCCCTCAAACACTGCTGAATGTATTTTGTGTATTCATAGAGTCTTTCAATCAGGGGCCTCAGGCCTGCAACTGGAGCTCTGTTTCTCCCTGGAAAGATATTTGACTAAAATCAGGCTGGTGGGCAGAGGACTCCTCCTCCAGGGTCAGATTACAGGGCTGTAGACAAAAGCTTTTTCATGCATGTGTGTGCACACACTCACAAGGTTAAGGCAAATCAACATGGGGAGCAAGATAATTTACTGTGCATATGTTTAAGTATATTTATGCTCTAGGGCAAAAGTGCTTGTTCAGGGAGCAGGGGCAGCCTTTGCTTCAGAGTGCTCCATGTGGCTCTCCTGGAGGCCCAGCTGAATTCAACCCCTCAGCTCGTGGTTTTCTGTTAAGAACAGCCCTGCAGCAGCAGGCCGGCTGTTCAGACCACAAACACAGTGCAAACAGTTGGAGCTCTTGCCTGTCCTAGCCCAGGGACTGATCCTGCCCGCAACAGGTGGATAGATGCAATCACCATCAACAAGGGGAAAATCACACCCTAACCTATGCCAGCCCATGCAAGGTTAGCCTGGCTTAAAGCTCAGGAACTGAGCCCAGCAACAAGACCACTCCAACACAAGACACAGATTTTGCATATTTAACTAAAATTGTTTAAAAAAGCCCCACAACTGCTTCCTTTTTTTTTTTTTAGGCTAAACTGTCTCTGTCCTAGTTTGCCACTTCCCCAACAGCTGAAGCGATTAAATAATTTAAATTCTGTTATTAGTGGTTTGCAGCAAGATGGTTGACTGTGCATTACTAGGGTGGCAAAACCACAGCGAGCAGGTTAAGTGCTACCAGTCAGTATTTGTATGTCCCCATCTGGATACCGGGTCCAGCTTCAGACCTCCCAGTACAAGAAACATCAACAACTGCAGCTGAGAAAAAAACAAGATGGTGTTGGGGCTGGAGCACAGGACAAATGAAGAGGGCCTGACAGCAGGTTCACTCAGCCTGGGGAAGAGAAGGCAAAACTGAAGACAGAGACAGACCCTGCTTGGGCACCCACAGCAGAATGGAAAGTGGCAACACGCACAAGGTGCAGCAAAAAAAATTCCCATTAGATAGAAAGAAAAATATTTTCCCCCACAATGAGCATGGTCAAACTCTGGAACAGAGACCCAGAGTGGTAAGAAAATCTCTGTCCTTGGAGGTTTCTGAAGCTTACCTGGCCAACACTCCGAGCAACCTGACCTAAATTTGAAGTTGGCCTTGCTTTGAGCAGGTGTTAGACTGGAGACCTCCCAGAAGTCCCTTCCAGTTAAAGTTTCTCATTATTCTGTGAAAAAGCCTCAAGACAGTGACTTCTTGGATTGGTCTACCTACATTACAAGACCACATCTAGGTGTTGATCTTGTGAGTCTCCAGATGAAGGTTTATACACATGCATCTTATCTGCATAAACTCCCGATTTTATCACAATTTCCTGGGGGCTCTCCACACAGACCAGCCTCACAGAAGAACACAAGATCATCCCAGAAACGGAGCTACTATGTTTCATCACCTCACTGAATCACTGAAGCCTTCAATTATGCTGCACTTTTCAAGCGCAGTAATTAGGGAGCTACAATTTGATCTTCAAGATGATACTGCAGTATGTTTCTATGAAAACATTTATTTTTAAAAGTTCATTAAAATGTTCTGCCAGCTGGAACACACAACAGTTACTAAAACCAGCCATTACAAAACCATAGCTCATTGACATTTACCTTACTTTGATTTAAGTCACCTAATAAAGGACACCCAGTCCAGCCTGTGGGGAATTTTACCGGTTTTCAAAACAAGGTACTGTCCCGGTCACCCTTCCTCTCACTCATTCCCATGGCACAAATGAGGCTGGAGGAATCATAGAATGTTTAGGGTTGGAAGGGACCCCTAGAGGTCATCTAGTCCAACCCCCCCACAGGAGCAGGGACACCGCTAACCAGATCAGGTTGCTCAGAGCCCCATCCAACCTGGCCTTGAATGTTTCCAGGGATGGGGCCTCCACCCCCTCTCTGGGCAACCCCTACCAGGGTTTCACCACCCTCACTGGAAAGAATTTCTTCCTTATATCTAGTCTAAACCTACCCTGGTTTAGTTTAAAACCATTACCCCCTTGTCTTGTCACTGCTGGCTCTACTAAAAAGATTTTCCCCATCTTTCCTATAAGCCCCCTTTAGGTACTGAAAGGCCGCAATCAGGTCTCCCCGCAGCCTTCTCTTCTCCAGGCTGAACAAGCCCAACTCCCTCAGCCTGTCCTCATAGGAGAGGGGCTCCAGCCCCCGGATCATTTTTGTGGCCCTCCTCTGGACCCGCT
>NW_009258662.1:331024-332806 GCF_000687185.1 Egretta garzetta
AGGTGCAGGACCTTGCACTTGGCCTTGTTGAGCCTCATGAGGTTCACACATGCCCACCTCTCTAGCCTGTCCAGGTCTCTCTGGATGACATCCCGTCCTTCTGGTGTGTCAACCGCACCCCTCAGCTTGGTGTCATCCGCAAACTTGCTGAGGGTGCACTCGATCTCGCTAAGTCATTGATGAAAACATTAAACAGCACCGGTCCCAGCACAGACCCCTGAGGGACACCACTCGTCACCGGTCTCCATCCAGACATCGAGCCATTGACCACTACCCTCTGGACACGACCATCCAGCCAGTTCCTTATCCACCGAACAGTCCACCCATCAAATCCATAGCTCTCCAATTTAGAGAGAAGGATTTTGTGGGGGACCGTGTCAAAGGCTTTGCAGAAGTCCAGGTAGATGATGTCTAGGAGCATCTCTCACCACTCCAACAGCTGCCAGATTAGGATGTGAAAGGGCTGCAATCCCCCCATCGGGTGCAAAGAACCAGGACAGCAAGGAAAAGACCCTGATCACATCTGCCCAAATACAGTATCTGGAATTAGAAACTGGGCTGAGGTAACTAGAGCTACTTTTGTCAGAAATGGGTGGTTTCTATATCACCTGCATGCTTGGAAAAGTAATTTCCTAACCTTGAGGGCAACAGAAGACACAAGCCTCTGCTGATCAATCTCGGTTTGTCTAGAGACCAGTCAGCAGGAGAGGGGTCACTCGGGGGTCAGCTGCTAATAAGGCAGGAGCTGCTTATAAACACATCCAGGTATCATTATTGGGGTCAATACAGATAAGCTGATCTTCAGGTTAACTTAAGTAATAGTTTCTTCCACAGAGTGGTCTTGGGAAAGTCTCCCAAGTTCAACATATCAAAGTAAACACTAATAGACAGCACACCCAGGGATTTAAAAATGGGAATAAAAGCCAGGGCTGACACCGGAGCTGAGGCGGGTCTCCCCATGCCCAGGAGAGGGAAATAATCCAGTGTTATGGCCTGTGGAGATCCTGGAGCCAATCTCTCCAGGAGTTGTAAAGAACACTCCACCTCCAAATTATTCCCACCCTGTGGAGCAACAAGGATCCTCTCCTCCTTCTAAACTGATGTGGGCTGCAGGCAGCCCGCCAGACACACACACAAGAGATGAGGGAGAAGGAAAGTCTTTGCACGAAAGCCTAGGGGTAGTTTGGCACAAAGGGGTAGAGATAGGAGCAGCTTACCCCCCTTATGGGACAGGAACAGGCAAGCAAACCGGTTATGACCTGATGGGGCATTGGTGGACCCCTTGCCTAATTACATGATATTTGGGGATTCCCTAAATTCAAAGACAAGTTCACCTTATAGGACAGGAAGGAAAGCCTGCTGGGGGTAGCTCTGGGGGTGTCCTCCCACAGAGGGAGGCGTCCCCTACAACCTGGTGGGGGGAAAAAAAAAGCAGCATCCATCTGATGAGGTAGGATGGCAGAATCCCCTGCAGCCTGCAGGAGAGGAATTCCCCTTATGAGATAGGAAGGGGGCCCCGTACAGCCGAAGGGAGAGGATAAGATAGGAGTGAGGGGTCCCCCCCCAGCCTGCCGGGGGTTCCCTTTAAAAGGCAGGAGAGCGTAGGGTCCCCTTGTAGGCTGAGGGGAAGCCCCCCCTTATTAGACAAGAGAGCGGTGGAGCCCCCACTTCCGAGGCGCGCAAGACCCATGGGGAACCGCAGGCCACCGGCAGAGCTTCAGCCCTAACGGGGGGTACGGGGAGGGATCGCGGCTCCTACCGGCTGCAGGAGGCGGCCGAGGC
>NW_009258662.1:333281-336776 GCF_000687185.1 Egretta garzetta
CCCCAAAGAAAAAAACACACCTCAGAAATCAGCTCAAATCTCAAAAATTTACCTCAGACACCCCCCTCAAAATGCACACAACCCATTTAAATGGAGGGTGAGCTTGGGGGTGCGCCCTGGCTGTGGGCATGGGGTTGAGGCAGCCGCGACCCTCACAGAGTTGCCTGCCTGCACCCCCTGGCCCCTTTTCCCTCTCGTTTTTACAGGGTTTTCCCTCTCTCCGGATGACATGGGATGGTGCCTGGACCAAACCTGCCCCGTGCAGCATTACAAAATCACATGAAGGAAGAAGGTGGGATTTTCTTCTCATAGAATCACTTTGGTTGGAAAAGCCCTTTAAGATCATGGAGTCCAACCTTTAACCTAACCCTGCCACCCCGCCACTAAACCATGTCCCTAAGCACCTCATCCATCCTTCTTTTAAATACCCCCAGGGATGGGGACTTGACCACCTCCCTGGGCAGCCCATTCCGGAGTCTGACAACCCTTTCGGTGAAGAAGTGTTTTCTAATGTCCAACCTAAACCTGCCCTGGTGCAGGGAGGATGGGATCTCGCAGGCTGTGGTCCCTCATCCCTGAGCCACGTGCCCGAAGCCACCGGGTAAACCATTTGCAGCAGGGTCTTCAATTCTGATAGCGCTGGAGAAAAGCAGACACCTTGGCTAGACAGACGTTGGCAAGCAAACCCCAGAAATTCTGCCTTGAAAAGCGATCAGGAATTGGGAGCGGTTCCTCCCATCCCACTTTGGGCTAAGTGGTGCTTTGAGCAAGTGAGGGTATCAGTTGGAAACATGTCCTGCTTGGCTGAGATTTTTTTCTTTTCCTCCATTTCAGCCCTTTCCCTCTGTGGAAAGTGGCTGTCATGGAGGGGATGGGGTCTCTCTCCTAATGGGGTATCAGCCCCAACTGTTCCTGTAAGAGAGGGTGGGTTATGGTTTATCATCGCTTATAAATTGGAAGTATCTCTTCTGGAGTGGAAATCTGCCTTTAGACCAGACAGTTTTGGCAGAAAGATCTCCCTTTAACACCGCTGGCACCCCAGGCAGCTATGCTGGAATGGCCTTTTACAGTTTATCGTGTTCATTTCAATTGCAGGTTGATCTCAACTTCTGCATAACAGTTGGCTGAAATGCTTTAAAACCCATTAAAACCCCCACATATGCACAAGGCATTTCAATGACTTGGCTGTATTTTAGTAACGAATCAGAAATGGATTCTTCAGAGATACTAAAAAGCAAGTCTACCTTATGAAGTGGAACCTGCAGCTCGATTCAGAAAAGTAGATGCCCCCTCTTTAAGCTGAATACAGCAGCCTGCCAAAAGATTTAACGTAACCATATGTGAGACAAAGATTGGAAGGTTTTAGAAAAGAGTTGTGCTTCTAGTTTGAATTGTACCATTGGGATGGGAGAAAGAGTAAGCATACGTGATACACCAGGCTTACTCTCAGCAGAGATTAAGATTCAGCACTGATGTTATGCCAAAGCTAAGGGAATTAATTTTGCTTCTTTTATTCCAGTGCAGACTTAACATGACAAAACTGTGAAGTTTCTATTTTTGTTCAAACCTAAACAGTTTAGTGAGCTGTATTGCCTCACTTCATATTTCGTTTATATTGGCTTATAGTTACTGATAGATATTCGTACACTTCATCTCCACCAGCCAAATTCTTTCACTTATTTCCAGGCCTTCTCCATGTCTGTCTCCTACCACAGAGACCTCCCTTGCTCAGCTGGACCCTAATTTCTGCAGCAGCCATCCACAAACTGGTACGTCCTCCTGGTTTTGGAAAGCTTCCAGTCTTTCAAGACCGTCTGTTTTTTGCATTCTGCAGTGGTTGCAGCTGCATCCCCGAGCACTGCATCCCCCCACAATACAGCAGGCAGTGAGCCATGGACTTATAAAAGACTTTTCCATCTAGTTGGAGAATTCAGCACAGACATTGGTGATCTGAGAGGTGCTTGTGTCAGGCCTTCTCTGAGGAAACTCTAGGGATGTAATCATGAGGGCAAAATATACCCGAGGAGGAGGTCACCAGGTATGTCTCTCGTGATGAGGTCAATACTGAAGGCTCTGTTAAACCAAAGATGCGATGGGAGAGGATACCACCCCATCAACAGGTTTAGGTGAGATGCTGGGTATCCAGGTTGCGGTTAGTGATGACATGGCCTTCGTGTCTCCTGTGGAGCCTGAGTGCTCCAAGGTGGGATGGGAGATCAGCACGGAGCTGCCTGTGGAAGGTCCCTGTTGATTTGCAGAGCTACAGCTTGGATCTGAATGACCAGGAACCCTTGCAGGATCCACCAACCAGCAGGCAGTAGAAGGGGGTTCTGAGAATCTGCTACAGATGGACTTGATGATCTTAAAGGTCTTTTCCAACCTAAACAATTCTATGATTCTATTAAATCCAAATGTAGATTTTTGAAGGCCACACTTCATTCGGAGTCAATCACAACTGGATTGAGCTGTGGCCAGACTGGGGAGGGAAACGTACCCTGAAATCTGAACTCGAGTGGAGTCAGGTCTGCCTTATTATTGACTTCTGCCACACACACTTTGCCTTGCAGTTACATGTTCAAGACAAAGAAAGCCTCCATCCGTCTTCGAGCAGCAGAAGAGTGACAGAAGCCAGGCTGCCTCCCCTCTGCACCCACCATGCCATTTTGGAAGTCTCATAAACCAGTACCCAAATTCAGCATTACCTTCCCAGGGCTCCAGTGCTCCCAGACTGTTGGCAGCATCTCCCTTCCCACTGGCATGTGGCTCACTGTGAAAGTAGAATAGTGGACACCGATCTGAATTTCAACCGTACTGAACCATGTTGGCTGGAGACCATAGTGAAAGGGAGGTCAGGTGGCAGTGGAAAGAGAGGAACAGATCAGGGAGAAGTAGACTGAAAGTCAGAGTCACTGTTACTTTTCTCTAAAAGAATCTTAAGTCTTTCTATTAAATGAATTTAAATTACAGAGACTGACCTAGAGCTCTCCTCTAACTTACACCCACAGTAGTCACAGGATCTGCTGAACAGCAGAAGACAAAGTGGAACCTCAAAGCACGGGACACAGCTCAGAAGAGGGAAGAACCTCCCACTGCGGGCAACAGAATTCCTGGTGCAAACATTTTAGGGAAGCTGAGAAGCCCGTCCAGCTCAGGGATCCTTTTCATATCTCCTGTAATCCTCTTTAATAGATTTATAGATTTACACCGATTTTTGGTATCTCTCCAGTGACTGAGCGTTCTGGAGCTGGCTGGATGCTCTGGACAGCTGCTCCCCCAGTCCTCTCTCACTAATGAAGGACCCAGAGGAGCTCGTTCATTTGCTTGGTTATGGCAACGGGGTCTTGTGGTTGGACCCCGTGTTCGAGGCAGCACTGCACTGTCCTTCTGCACACCACCCTGTCCTGCAGAGATGGAAATGCAGGACCCTTGAGTAGGACCAGGGAAGAGGCAAACCGAGATGCTCTGTGAAAGGCACATTTTCACAATTTCCTTCCT
>NW_009258662.1:337771-340628 GCF_000687185.1 Egretta garzetta
GGCAGTAGTAACAAGCAACGATTTCATCAGAGGAATCAGAGGCTGCACAAGAAAATCCTTCCTGACGCTAAGGAGATCTGCCTCTCACACATTCCTCCCTCTCTCCACCTTTCGGCAGTGCCTATCAGACCAGAGACATCGTGCCCAAGGGGATCCCCGTTTTCTCATCACAGGCAGCTATGAGGGCAAGCGCTGGGTGGGAAGGGTACGTGACTCTGCTAATCAGCATATGAGCAAGTGTTCGGCTAGCCATGCCAGCCTCGCCCTGGGTCTTCTTCCCCTGACTTAGGCATGAGACCTACCAGCTGCATAGCCCTGATAACTGCTACTTGTGCAGTTTACGTGCTCGCCAGAGCTTGGAATTTTAATAAGCATAAGTGGATTTAGGATGCTATATAAAGATATTATCTCGAAGTCCAGGCATTTAGCTCAACATTGGTTGGTACAACTAGCCTCTTTCGTGATGGTCAGGACAGAAGCTCTGTCTTGCTTCAGGCCACATCCTGACTTCAGGGCTGGGTCCCTGGTAGTGTCTGAGGCTGTTTATACCACTGAAGATGGACTCGGGCAGCCCATCAAAGACGAGTAATGGTTGAAGGTTATGCCCACATGGTATCCGTGAGATCTCACAAGTGGTGGACAACTAGAACTACTGACAGCGCACAGCCTCTCAGGGGCTTGCAAAGAGGGTGGTGAGAATCCCACTGATGCTACAGGACCTACCTGCTCGCAAGTGTTGTCAGGGGTTGCAAAGCAGTTTCACTGCATTTTGAGAAGGTCACAATGCTCCAGGAGACATTTCAAGTTTGGGCTTTGCTCCCTCCATGCTTCATCTTCAAGGCCAGAAAAGATTTTGTTCAAAGGAGGGCTTTTGCCTGCTAAGCTTTCTCCTCCCTGCTCTCAGCAAGGAGTAGTAGAGACTCTATTGACCTAAATGTCTGTCTTGTTAGGACTATTCCCTTTTGGAAAGATTTTTTGGATTAGGCAGGGGATTAGTAACACATGTACTAAGGACTTGTGGTTCTCAAACAAGCAGACTTAATTAGGCAAAGATTAAAGCATGCTTCATTGACACCGATCTCTTTCAGGATTCCAAGTGTCAAGTAATTTTGTAGAATTTTATCCACTTGGCAACGTTGCTCATTTAAGCACTTACACTACTTCGAAAGTAGTCATCTGGAGGATTCAAGGCAGCTTAGACATTTATAGTGCCATAAAACCTTAGGCCATAAATTGCACATGATTAGGGTGTGTGTCACCATCAGTATTTAGAGCCATTTAAAAAAAATCCCAACCTGTCTTGTATTTTTGTCTAGACCCCCCCACCCCGAAAATAAGTGCCATAAAATTACATGAAAATTATCCTTGCATTCCAGGTAGTCAGCAAGCATCAGGCTAGATAATACATGTGGTTCACAGCCACGACAGAAATTCTGCCAAGTGACACGATCAACTCATGAAAGGTTTCAGAGCTCTTCCACGAGGCTTACGATATAGCCAAGCTGGCCAAAGTGCCGCTGTAAGCCTCAAGGGACGCATTTCCCCACTGTCGCACACCATGCAGAATTGGTTCCTTTTAGAAAAAAAAAAAAAATTAAGCAAATTAGTTTGGATAATCCACGTCATGACTCTTCTGTTCTCGGTCCTTTCACCTTCTACAAATGTTATGGTTGGTCTCGCTTATGTTTTCTCTTAGCCAGAGAGCTGACCAGTGTAAAAAAGCCAGTTTTAATAACAGCGCAGCCCTGTGTGTATTTTTACAATGAATTCCAACTTTTGGAAGATTAAGGAAAAAGTGTTTTGCTTTTACATCTTCAAAATGGTTGCTTATGTAGGCTTAATGGCAGCATTTATCATTGTCAGAGATTGAGGACCGTTGGAAAAGCCCCGTGAACTGCAAATAATCAGAACTGTCAGTCACCTATTAGCTTTGTCTGTGGCGATGGGAAGGGCTCTTGCTCAAAACTTCTTTGCACAGCTCAGCACAGCAGGGGAAGAGGTCTCTAGCTACAACATTACGAGGCCCTTTTGACACTGCTATGGATTTGATTTCAGCAGCTCCAAAACAATCCTTTTCCATAAGGGAGCCGGGATATGTGCAGGAATGAGAAGATCCCACGCAGCCAAGAACAGCCTGGACAATCAAATGTGTCTACCTACCTTTTCCAGCCAGATCTCTGTACACCACACGTTCAAATTAATCCCAGTAATCTGAATTAAGCCTCTGGGCTGAAATCTAATTCTTCTAAACCACTTGATGCAAAGCTTCAGTTTTCAACCCACTAAAGGCAGCGTTGGTAGCTCTGACATTAAACATGAAGGGAAGCACAAAGGCTGAGTTCTTAAACTGGTCGTGAATTCGGCAAGAGCTTTTCTAATCCCATCTTTGCTCTAGATGTTTCCCACGTACAGACAGGTGGGAAGGAAAAAGTCTTGCTGAGGAGGGCCCTTCGTAAAGAGTCGGTAATGGATTGAATCAGTGCTGAAATGCACTGGGCAGGTCCATGGTGAGGACTAACAGCAATGCCGTAGTGAACGATGGGGATTCTGGCTCAGTCCCTTCGATTAAAACACAAACTTTTCAAGACTGGGAGTAGGGTCAGCTACTAAGAGAGCAGAGAGCTGCTGGGATCCTTTTGCAGAACCAGATAAAATCACTTTATTGGCAGAGAGAAAGACACAACTCAGCTTCTTCAAGAAACGTGCACTCACGCGTGCTCTTGACTGATGAGATGGTTTCAGCTCTGTAGACAGGGAAACGCAGGAGAGAGATCAAGAAGAAAAAAAAAAGGGTATCGGAAAGATGAAAAGTCACGCAGCAAGAAGTTAGTTACCTGGTGCCATGCTGAACAAGTCG
>NW_009258662.1:340667-368518 GCF_000687185.1 Egretta garzetta
ACAGTGTTCAAGGGCACGAGACAAACGGATGGCAGGGAAATGCGTTGAGGGTTATTGGGTACGTAGAAACCACATGCAGTTTGGAAAGTCTCTGAGCTGAATAAAAGTCAGAGGAGAGACTTCAGGGGATATGTTATATACATTTTCCTGGCCCTTTACATGTCTCCAAGCAGTGGCCACGGTTGGGAGCAGGGCACCAGGAGGCAGAACTTTGCCTGACACATTACAGCCACCCTGAAACTCATTAAAGAATAGAAGTCCATCTTTCATCAAGTCACTTTAGAAGAAAGCTCTTCCTTAAAGCATTTACCTCATCACTCCTAAGGCTATTAAAGGGAGAAGAGTAGAAATAACCCTTTGCAACTGGAGAATAAATAAAAGTATATCCTTGTGCGCTCAGTATTGCTACAGCTGCAAAGAAGCCCGGACCCCACAGCTGGTTCCTATCTGCTTTAGGGAACACAGAGGAGAAGCACAGCTGTGCAGACACAAATAAAGAGGTGGTGCTTTCTCCACCCTCGGTTACGGGAATAGCTTTGAGGCAGAGCTGGTTGGGGGAATTCTGCTGGAACTGTGTTCTGCTGAAATATGCAGTTCCATTCCAGTCGAGCCGTCTAAGCAGAACGGGATGGGTCTGCCAGGGTTTTATTTGGAAAGAAAAATGAGGGGAGGGGGGGAGAAGTTGGATTGTCAAAACATCCCGTCCCGATAGCCTTGAAATGAAGGGTTTCAGGTTTAACCACTCTTTGCATTATGATAGAGAATGTCAGAAGTTCCTACTGATGACGAATGCTTCTTTTGACAGTGCCGTATTAGTAATTTACTTCTGTGGCAAGTTTAATTCTTTTTTTTTTGTGAGTATGTCTGAATGGATCCCCCTGCATCTGCATTGCTCCACTGTCTCCTGCTGCAAGGACGTGTTTGCAGACAGAGTTTGGCTGAAGCAAAATCTGTACGTTGGAGGGAGAGGTAGGAAACCACAGAAGCAAAACAAGTGGAGTTGCCCCTGCTTGCATCCTTCACGTGCATGGAGCAGAAAGGGCTGATGCCAAGGCCAGAGAAGGAACAGTATAAAAACAAACCGTGCACGGACAGAAGCACACACAGAGAAATGCTGAGAGATATGTGGGCTAATGCTTGGATAAATCATCTCTGGTTATCAGTAACAGATGCCTCAGCTGAGGCTGGGGCCTCACTGCGTGATAGATAAAGGACAACCGCTATCAGGAGCAGCGCTTCAAAGTCAGCCCTGGCAAACCTAAATTAGGGTAACAGTGGCCTGAGCCTCCCTACAAGGAGAAGTGAGGGTGTCCAGAGGCCTGTTGGCCCATCAACAAGTGGGTGCCCCTTGGGAGGGTCCTCATTTGCTCATCAGACATGAGACTGAAGGCCACATAGCAAAATTTGCAGGGCCACCACGTGATGGCCACCAAAGCTCCTGAGGGTCGCAATGGCCTTGTGAGATACGTGCTCACCACCGGCTGAGCTTTGGGAACCGCTGGCACCAGGCAAATTTCTCCCCTGTCAGAGGCTTGTTAGTGGACACTGGTGTTAAGTGGGATGAGCCCAGATCACTGGGGAGTTCCCATTAATGACGTTAGTGGCTTTATGCCTCCGGAGGACACCGGAGGCAGACAGAGACCTGTTGGGGAATGGGATCTGGCAGTTCAGGCTGAAGTGGAGGATAGAAATCCCTAGGACTGTTGTTCTGCATATTCAGCCAGCGCTGAATTCACTTGAAAAGACAACAACTGCCTTCGGGGGGATGAGGGTGTGGAAAGCTGGCAGCTTCTACTCCCCAGGAAAAGGCATAATGAGAGCCAGCGGCTGGAAGCTGATGCTAAGGAAATTCACGTGTGAAACAGGGAGCAAATTTAACTGGGTGAACAATTAAACACAGGAGAAAATTATTATTTCTGAAATGGCAGATTTTGGAACTACTTGAAGCGCTTTTTTTTTTTTTTCAGTTCAGCCAACAAACCAAAAATACTGAAAAATCCCACATTTGGCTCAGCCTGAAGCAAAGTGAGATTTTTTTTTTCCCCCACTTCTTCCTAATTCAGCAACACTGAAAATTAATATTGAATTAAAGAAATGAATAACAAATTATTTTGTCTTCCCAGGGACAAAACCTTTTGATTCCACGGCGGCTCCTTGAACAAAAGCAAGCGACAGGCGTAAATGGTGACATTTAGGTGCCATTCTCCAACGTAGCACAGCAAAAGCAGTCCCTTCTCTGCACCTCAGCAGCCCGGTGAGTCAAGTGCTTGCCCAGACCAGCTCTCCCCTCCATCTCAGGACACTCATCCAGCATGTTTTGGGACACCACCCACATCCTCATGGGTAAGGATTTGCTCCGTAGAGGCGAACAGCAGCTGGTGCCAGACCACATGGTGGGGACGTGCAATGGGAAAACCAGGGAGAGCACGGAGGCGATATTTAGGATGCGGGAGTGGGAAAAAGGAGGCAGCAGCTGTGAGGTCTGGCTATAAAAAGGCTGGGAGCTGCCACAACGGGACCCCTGGAGGGGGTGATCTCTGTCCTCCTCCTTGATGCCATTCTAAATATGTCTTGGAGCTGTGATCACAGGCAGGTTTTCTTTGTCACCACCAGACTATAGCACTTGTCTCTTTTGCTTTCCATTTCCCAAGAAAGACAGAAATCAGTCCCAAAATTTTTTGACTTGGGGTTAGCCTAAATCGCATCATTTAGTGAATAAATGCTCCATGCTCTAAACTGCCTGAGTTCCTCACTTTCTTTTTTCTCACCAAGGAACAGATGCCTTTTGGAAAGAGAAGATCTTGTCTGACCAGCAGGCTTGGTGCACACATTTGGGAGGCTCTTGGTTTAGGCCAGAAATGAATAGCTCCTCTACACTCAGAAGACACCTTTATTCCCAGCAGAGGTTTGGAGGCCCTGCCGCTGACAGCAGCATTTGCATGATGCTCCGTCTAACAAAAAAACCCTGCCTGACCCAATTACGGCTGAATTCCCCCACTTCCAAAACAGGCATAGCCAAGTGCTCAACCTGCTTGGCTTGAACTCCCTAAATCCATGGCATAGCTCCAGGCAGCAATGGGGTAATGCTCCCATCTGCCCTCAGAGGCAGAGGCTGGGCTGAACGTGCCTTGTGGAGGAGAGCCCTTCCATAGATGTCTTCCTTTTGGAGGTCATCTCATCTCTTTGTCCATCAAGGCTGCAGTCTTGTCCCCATGCCTCGGCAGAGCTGGGGGGTGAATACACCCCGCTCCTCCAGGCTCAGCTGAGCCCACACGTGGTACTGACAGTTCAAAGGGAAATAAAGCTTCTCTAAAGAAATTCACTCTATGACTGGGGATGTTCTTACAATCAGGTTGGTGCATCCAGGTCCTTGGCGAGAGGGTTAACTTTGCCTCCTAAAAATACCTCGGGGTCAATTTAGAACAGGTTGCTTGAGGACTTGCGCAGGTGAGTTTTGAATACATTAAGGGATGAAAATTCCCCCATCTTTAGGTTCCCGCTCCAATGTCTGACCATCTTCATGGTGAATTGAAAGGTGTCCCCTTCTCGAGGATGAACAAGCCCACTTACCCTGTCTGCCCCTGTCCTGTACTCCACATCTGACCAGCTCAGTGGTCTATGCTGGAGTTGCTCCAGTATACTGATGTCTATCTTGTACTGGTCAGCTCAGACTGGACCCAGTAAGCAGAGAGGATCCCAGAAATGCCGAACAGAGGAAAAACTCCTTGTCCTTGACTGCCTGGCTGCGTTTGTGTTGATGACGTGGTTGTCCCCCCCGACCCCAGAGCTGTCAACCTGTTGCAGCTATGGCTGAACCGAAGAAGGTTTTGACACCTTTTAAAGGGAGGATGAAGAGGTAAATAAGGGAATTAGTAAACAAGTTACCACTAACCACTCTTGGCTACCTGCTGCTAGTAACCACACAGGCACTACTGAGACTTGAGGGCAGATCTGGAGCAGTCTTAAAGATGAACCTACCCATTTGCAGGATGGGGCCAAAACTGACTCAGAGTCCTTACATCAGCTCTTGGCAGGAGGGCAAAATGAACCCATAATGATCAGCAGGTAAGGCACACAGAGGGGCTGAGCCTACACCTGGATGTCCCAGAGGTGCAAAAAGTCAGCAGATTCCCATGGAGGTCATCGATCGTACGGAACAAAGATCAAAAAATGGTGAGATTGCATCTAAAAATAGACAAGCTACAGCACGTCAGTGACAGTGCTCTGAGTAATGATGAGGGGCAGATTGTTTCTGCTGGGTAAAGTGAATCATATGGGGACACTCAAACTTCTCCAGTTTCCTTCTTTTTAGCCAAACCCAAACTTTGGCATCTACTTTTTTTTTCCCCCCCCAGTTGAGGGTCTTTGAAAAAAAAAAAAAAATGAAAAAAGCTCACATTGCACTGTACCCAAGGCTGTTTAATCACTGAGATCGCACCATCTAGACACTAATAGATCAATCCTCCCTATTTCTAGGGATGGAAAGGAAAAGGAGCCCTGTTCCTTTAAGCTAGCAGAAAGCTTCTTTATATTCAGGTGGAGTCAAGCCTTCCTGGGCTATAAAGTTGCAGGGAGAGGCAGGGGCAGCAGCTGTTTTGCTTAGATCTTAGCAAGCTTCCAGTCTCATCATGGTAAGAGCATGCCTTGTATTTGCATTAGTCTAAGCTTAAAATATAATAGTGCATTTTCCAAGCGTGCTGAGCTAACCAGCCTACTTGCTCTTTTTCTGTCCTTTCTCCTGGGGATGTTCATTCCAAACAGCGTTGTTGAATTGCTGATTACCTTATGGTTTATTGATTCCATGTTTGCTCCTTATAAGGGAAAAGTGAGGGACTTGGGTGGAGAAGAGCTGTTTAGGTGGCCTCTTGCTGCTTTTCCCTCTGAGTTTGCAGCTCCTGAGGTGGGCTCTGTAGAGTTGCAAAGTTTCTCTCTCTTTAATGCAAGTTGGTTTTTACTTTTTTTTTTTTTTTTTTTTTTTTTTTTTGGTGGGGGGGAACCAGCATATCTTGATACACAACTATGTGATAGACTAAAGTTTAAATTTTGGCACTGCTGGCCCTTTTCCCAAAGTTTAACACTTCAACTCTTGCACTGCCACAGGGAACTACTGCAACTTGCAGAGACCTTTAGGGTTTTTTTTTTTTTTTTTTCTTTAGGAGAGACAAACAGGTGCAGTCATGCTACAAACCCTTGGGATTAGATATTAAGTGAATAAAGTCCCCCCTTTCTTCCAGCTTTTTAATTGAATCTGTAAGCTAAAGAGTTTGCAGCTGTGAAACTGAAGTGGATTGATCTGGTTACTAAAAAAACTGCAGCCCTGAACAGCGCTGGCTGATCTGGCTGAAACTTTTTTGGTAAGGAATAACACAACTGTCACCTTATTGCGAACGCAGGAGAGGAACTTGTTGGAAAAGCTGATGGTGTCCCTTTGCATGTTGCAAATGGAAGAAAAACTTCAAAGTGACTTCTAGCGAGCCAGCTTTTGAACTTTTCCTTTTATCTGCTGACTTCTAGAGCCTGTCTTGGCTATAAAACAGTTAAACATTTCCATGGTATTTCCAATGGGAAAATCAGCTGGCCAACAATAGGGCTGCCTATAGCTGGAGTCTGTAAAATGCGGTTTGTCTTGATGCAAATGTTGGAGATCTGGGATCTCAAAAAACTTTCTGGCATATTTGGCGGGGGGGGGGGGGGGGGGGAAGCTGTGCTTTCTTCCTTCCACCAGGTCCCCCCCTTTTTTTTTCTTTTCCTTTTTTTTTTTGTTTTTTTTTTTTGTTTTGTTCCCATTCCCTGTGCTCTGGGCTGAAAATACCAGTGTTCCCTTGAAGCAGGTGCTGGGACTAAGGAACTGGGAGAGGACCGTGAGCAGAGCAGCTGTCCCAGCTAGCGCCGGGGAAGCGGCTGCGGGCGCTGACCCTTGCAAACTGCGGCGAGGAGCTATTGCAACCATCTTGCTGAGAGGGATGGGCAAATGGCAGGCAGCATTTCCCACATAGTGCAAATATCAACTGGGAGAGGGAGGACTTAAACACAGCCTCCGCACCCAGCAGAACTGGTGGTCTTGGCCCAGACTGGGATTAAGCGGTGTTTAGCCAGCTGTGGGTAAAGGGGTTGGAGTCTCTCTGCGCTACCAGGACCATTCATCCAGTTGGTTTCTAGCTTTACGGTGGATGACCTGGATATGTGGTGGCCACTGGAGTTGCTTGAGGACTGAGAAATGTCTTAGCACATCTATGCTTGGAGACTAAGAGAGGAGAAGTTATCTCGCATCCTCTCCTGATGGCTACTGCCACAAGTGGTTGGTGCCCGGGGCTGTCTAGCGTTACTTACTGGGTAGCGACTTTCCGTGGACAGAGTCCTTCTGGCAGGATAGTCTTGCCTAGGGGTGTGCACATACAGAACGTCCTCCCAGCCCTGAGACAACTGGGCTTCCAGTGGCATTTGCCATGCTCTGCTCAAGGAAAACCTTCTTCACAGAAAGGGAATTCAAGCACTGGAATGGGCTGCCCAGGGAGGTGGTCGAGTCCCCATCGCTGGAGGTGTTTAAAAGAAGGGTAGATGAGGTGCTGAGGGACATGGTTTAGTGGTGGGATGGCAGTGTTAGGTTAACGGGTGGACTTGATGATCTTAAAGGGCTTTTCCAACCTAAATGATTCTATGATTCTATAAGGTGGGCTACTTGGAGTAGCGGAACTGAGCCAGCTCTGGGTAGGACTGGGTGGTGGTGTGAAATGAGGTGAGACCTGAACCAAGCTGTCCATTGATGCTACAGATAATGGGATCCCCTGCACTGCTTGCCATCCCAAGGTGGGATCACTAGCTCCCTTTCATGGTGATCCCTTGGGAAGCAGCACTGCCCCATGCCATGCATGGCAGTAATTGGGAGTCTCTGCTTGGGAGCTGGGACGTGAGCTTCTGGCATTGCTGTGGCAGTGCTTTGATCTTGGGGTGGTGGAAACAGAGATGCCTATTACCCAGGGAAGCGTGCAAACATCAAAAGTCTCCAGAAGACACCAGTATATCCAGTACTGCCCTGGAGGTAGTCAGAGGCTCCTGGAGGGTGACCTGGATAAATCAGGACTTCGAGCCTCTCCCTAGGTATCAGCCTGCCCTTGTTCTGGTCCTGGGGTGACTGCAGGTTTTCTCCAGCCTTGTTTCTTGCTGTGACTCCCAGCTTGGCCATGGGTTTCCCAAGCTTGGGCTCTCCCTGCTTGGTGCAGAGCTTTTTTAGCTTGGGGAGCCTGGAGCTGTTGTCCCTGATGCTCTGTTGCTCTGGGACCTGGGGGATTGTGAGCTGCTCCACTCCATGGCAAGGCCAGTTGAGCACCGATCGAGGAGCCAGCGCTGCTCAGCTGCTTCCTGCCTCGGCATGGAGCCCATCATCTCCTTCCTTCCTCCTCCCCTGGGCTGGGAGAGCCCTTCCTAGGGATGCTACGTGTGCAGCTCGGCTGTGTCCAGCTGCCCTACAGATAAGTTTGATCCTTGCTCCAACTCCTGGTGGTGGGCGGAAGTCGCCTGTTTCCCTCATCATCTGCCGTAGCGAATGGCTCAAACAAAAACCGCGGGGGCTAGTGCTAAGTCACAGGATATCTAAAAATCTCCTTAACAAGCCATTTCCCTTTCCAGAGGGAATGCATTTCCATCCACATTGGGCAGGCTGGCGTGCAGATGGGCAATGCCTGCTGGGAGCTCTACTGCCTTGAGCACGGGATCCAGGCGGATGGGACCATTCCTGGCCCCAAGCAGGTGAAACCTATGGAGCCGAAGTCTGAACAAGTGGATTCTTCTTTCGAGACCTTCTTTTGTGAGACAGCATCTGGGAAGCACGTGCCCCGGGCAGTGTTCATAGACTTGGAGCCCACTGTCATCGGTAATAGTGGGGCAGTTGGGTGTTGTGGCATCTTTAACTGTGATTCCTGACCCTTCTTACTTGAGGCTTGTGTTTTTGCCCATGTTGCCCAGCAGGTCTCACTCCTCTGCTCTACTAAAATTTCTCCAGCCATCAGAAAGAGACAAAGCTCACATTTCCAAATGGACCTGGAGTGACAAACCCATTACTCCTGCTCCACTGACTTGTCTTTAGTTGATCCCTCCTTTTAAGGGACCTGCTGTCTTGAGCAGGATCCTCAGCAGGTGTAAAGTGGCTTGGGTTTATTAACCTCAGTGGCTCTGAACTGAATTACACCATCCTATGACCTGATGTGGGTTTAATGCTACCTGTGAAGCATCTTTGGGCAGATGGGTGCTACACACATCATGGTTCTGTGGAAACTGGGTGTCTTGCTACTGCAAGCTTTCTAATTCCCCTTCCAGACCCAGCTCCTTTAGTGATCTCTGGGTGTTTGACTCAATCATGGCACTTTGAGTTAGAGTACCTTCCTAGAAAAAAAATTATTTTTTTGCTCAAGGAACTGGTGGAAATGACTCCCAACTGCCTGCATCCATCTACCTACTTCTGCCTTCCAGGCTTCTCCTGGGCGTTTGCTCCTATCTTACCATCTAGGATGTGTGACTCATTATTTTGTCTAATGGAAGGAACGTAGACTTTTGTTTTGGTTCCGCTTAATTTTTAGGCACCTTATCAAGGCACTAAACTGGGAACCTAGTGAGTGAGCCAGTAGAATATGAAGTGTATCCAATATTGAGACTGAGTGGGTTTAAATACCCTCTGAGGTGTCTCCAGCTTCATTGACTGCATGGAACCGGGAGAAACTGCTCCTAATGCCTGCCTTCATAAGGTGCCTGAAGCTGGGTCGGATACATCTAGCAGAAATGTCAACACTGGAGGCACTCTGTCTCCTCTTCAGTGTGCCATAGAGCAGAGGATGGAGGTAGTGCTTCCAGGCCACCTCAAGATGCTTTGCAACAAGCAGAAACACAAGCTGCATATGGTAACTATAACCCTACGGTTATATTGGAAACATAGGCAGTGTCCTAACTCTTTAAGCCAAATTACATTATGGTCTCAAAGTGGCTGCTGGGTGAGGACGGAGGAGATATAGTAGGACCTTGACAAACTAACCTGGACAGGGTTATCCTGTCCCTGGACAGGGACAGAGCACGGGCCCAAGGCTGCCCAGGGGGGTGGTGGAGTCTCCTTCTCTGGAGATACTCAAAGCCCACCTGGATGAAGTCCTGTGTAACATGCTCTAGGAGAACCTGCTTTAGCAGGGGGGTTGGACTAGGTCCCTTCCAACCCTTGTGATTCTGTGATTCTTTCTCCTTCCATTATTCCCAGTTTGACCTAACCATGCCATGATTGTCCATGTCCATGATTGGGCTCCTGGGAGATTTGCTATGTGTTTCACTCTGTCACACTAATGTCCAGAACCTGTAACTGTGTCTTGCTCTCCATGACTGCTCCTCCTTGTGTAGATGAGATCAGGACCGGGACCTACCATGCGCTCTTCCACCCAGAGCAGCTCATCAGTGGCAAGGAAGATGCTGCCAACAACTATGCTCGCGGCCACTATACGATTGGCAAGGAGATTATAGACACTGTCCTCAGCAGAATTCGTAAAATGGTAAGAGAAAAGACTCTCTTACGCACCATGGCCAATACAATAAAAGTTTGGGTTTGGGGTAAAAGTCTTGGAAGAAAAACCCCGTTATGCAAGCTCAAGGGTGGCTGTGATTAGGTTTGGGGCTCAGTAAAGCAAGGGGCCATCTGAACCTGTATAGCTGCCCTAACAGCAACTGTCATTGCCTGTTGTACATGTATGAAGTGACACAACACTAGACCTAGGAGACAGAAGAGAAGGACTTTTGACCACAGGGAAGCCACACCCTGGTTGTGCAATTG
This sequence comes from Egretta garzetta, assembly GCF_000687185.1. Taxonomy (NCBI): domain Eukaryota; kingdom Metazoa; phylum Chordata; class Aves; order Pelecaniformes; family Ardeidae; genus Egretta; species Egretta garzetta. The sequence goes on from NW_009258662.1 coordinate 350,470, forward strand.
TGGATATAAATTCTAAAGGGACAACTGGTGGCCAGGCTAGGAAGACCAAACTCCAGATCTTGATAGGAGCGAAGCAGGATTGTAATAATACATTTGGATGCCTGTCAGTGAAATGTTTTTTGAGATGTCTCCTAAGGGTCTAGGATCCATGTGGTACCTCTGTCCCCTCTCAGGTGCTGAGGTATGCATTGAGCTGATAATGGAGCAATTTTCAATTTTTGGAGTTTCCATCTGACCATGCAGAGCTACCTGTGGTATCTCCATGGAAATGCTGCAATCAATTAAGACATGTATACTTAAGATGCTCAGTAGGGTGATATACAGAGTGAATCCACTCTAGGGATTGGGTGCACTCTGGCCAGCAAGTGCTTGCAGCAGAATTTATTGCTGTGTTATTTGGGATAGTTCTTCCAGCCCTTAACAGAGAGAGGTAAATATACATTATTCTGCTGCAGGCTGACCAGTGCAGTGGACTCCAAGGGTTCCTGGTCTTCCACAGCTTTGGGGGAGGCACAGGCTCTGGGTTCACCTCACTCCTCATGGAGCGGCTCTCCGTGGAGTACAGCAAGAAGTCCAAGCTGGAGTTCTCTGTGTACCCAGCCCCACAGGTCTCCACAGCAGTGGTGGAGCCCTACAACTCCATCCTCACCACCCACACCACCCTGGAGCACTCGGACTGCTCCTTCATGGTGGACAATGAGGCCATCTATGACATCTGCAACCGCAACCTGGACATCGAGCGTCCCACCTACACCAACCTCAACAGGCTGATTGGGCAGATTGTCTCCTCCGTCACTGCATCCTTGAGATTTAATGGTGCTTTGAATGTTGACCTGATTGAATTCCAGACCAACCTGGTGCCCTACCCACGGATACACTTCCCGCTCACTACCTATGCACCCATCATCTCAGCAGAGAAAGCCTACCACGAGCAGCTGTCGGTGCCAGAGATCACCAACGCTTGCTTTGAGTTCTCCAACCAGATGGTGAAATGTGACCCACGCCGTGGCAAGTACATGGCATGCTGCCTGCTGTACCGGGGTGATGTGGTACCCAATCGCGGAGGCGTGGGCCCGCCTGGACCACAAGTTTGACCTGATGTACGCCAAGCGAGCCTTTGTGCACTGGTATGTGGGGGAGGGCATGGAGGAGGGGGAGTTTTCGGAGGCCCGGGAGGACCTGGCTGCCCTGGAGAAGGATTATGAGGAGGTTGGAAGGGACTCGGCAGATGGAGAAGAAGATGAGGCTGATGAGGATGAGTATTAACAAACTGCAGTCTGTTCTTAATGAAGTCAAACTTCAGATGAAATACAAACCCTCTGCCATCAGGCTAAACTGGTCCTGAGTGCCTGGAGGTGCCAAAGGATCATCCTGAACCTCGATGCTACTGTTTGACATATTATAACTTTCCTGCTTGCGTAGTCTACGTGCTCATAGTGCACTTTTGTAGCATGGGTGTCTCGAGCTTTATCACACCGCTTTTTGTCAATGAGTGAAGCTGAATAGGTGCCTGGCTTAGCATCGGGGCTACATCCTGCCTGGGCAGAGGATCCTGGTTCCTAGTCCAGGGGAATGTTGCAAGCTGCCTGCTTTGGCTGAAATGGCAAATCCTTGCTCTGGCTTTTACTGTAAAAGCACCTTTTAATTAGGAATGTACCTGTACACTTCTATGCAACTGTCTGTTTTTGTATTTGAATAAAGACTTTTTTTTTTGCTCTGAGTTCTTTAGATTTAATCAGGGTGTTTGTGTGGGGAGGTCCCAACTGCAAGGATGTTGTCTTAGGCAGAATAGCAAATGCAGATAAGGGTGCGTTCTGGGGAGGCTATCGGGGAGGATCAGCAACCATAATTATCGCTGTGAGGGTAATGACCTGTATCCTGCAGGGACTTGTCTGTCTGGAGCTGGATGCACCTCCAAGAGGAGCCCAGAGGAAGTCAAGCTGGGAGCAGGCAGGCAATCCCCAGTTTGACCAGTGCCGTTAAGTGGTGGTGGGGGGGATGCCTAGAGTAAAGAGCACCTTTCTGGGGGGGAGTTTGCTTCCTCACTGTCTCTGGTGAAGCTTGGTCATTGCCTGAGCAAGGCCTGGTTGTTGGGGCAGTGCTGTAGCTTTGAGCTGAGGTCTTTGGCTTATGAAACAACCCCCACGTGCTTGGGGTAGGAGTTTGCCCTGAGAAGGTGAGCCAGGCCCATGTAATGGAGTGACTTGGGAGGAAAAGCAATGAAATGGCCTGATAACATGGAGAGGAAGCATTCATAAGCCTGCAGGACAGGAGAATGGCTGGCTCCATGCTTCACTGAGTCTCTAGGTGCCGTGCTCATGGCTGTTGCGTTACACTTTGTGTTTGTTGTATACCACAGCTCCACATCCACCCTTCATTTCAGTACTGGGCTGTGTCTCAAAGTAGAGTCAGTCTTTTCCACCCCAAGACCTCCTGATGCCCTGTAGCTCCAGCTGCCCTCTCCCCTGATGGGGGTAGGGTTCAGGAATTGTTCCCAAAGCAATGTGCTGGGAGGTACAGTCAGGGATGGTAGGGGGATGGGGAGGTGTTGCTATTCCTATACTTGGGAGATGGAGGTGGAAGGAGCCCAGAGCTCACAGTTGGCTGCAGTGAGCCTAAAAAGCCAGGGTGCTGATGGCATGAATGGGCAGCAGATGGACTCCTGGGAAGATCCCAGTTGGGCTGAAGCATCCTCTGTGCTCAACTCACTGCTGTGAGATTACCTGGGCTAAAACATTAGGCATGTCCCATTGCTCTTGGGGAGGCTGGTCCTTCTGGGGATCGTAACCAGCTCCTACCTCATCTGATGGGTCCTCTCCTTCATCTCCAGCTCTGCTGGGGTGATGGACCCCATCGTGACACCCCAAAGCTGGTCAGCTCAAAGACCTTGGGGCTGGGTGGGTCTCCTCTCATCCACCCTAGGTGGTCACTTTCCACCTTTTGATTCCTGGGGACAGGGCCAGCGCACCTCCTGGGTTTCCAGTTGGTTGTCTCCAGACTACGTCCCTAGTGCTGACAATAACCCACACAGGGGAAAGGTAACTGCTCCATTTCCCAGAAATGAGACTGCTCAGGGCTCAAAGATGCTTTTTAAAAGCGCAAAGATGACTTCTGTCTCTGTGCCCACAGGTAAATGTGCTGGGGAGTTCCCAGGCTTGGTCTTGAGGGCTGCCACCTTTCCCTGGTGGCTCCATTCCCCACAGACAGCTGAGGCTGGAAGCCACTGGTTCAATCCCCCCAAAATGTAGGTGACAGCAGCCTGGGCTAGACATGAGGTGCGCATCACTCCCACTTGGCTCAGGAGCCAACCCAGCATGTCTGAGCAAGGGCAAGAGTGCAGCCACGTGCTCCTGCAGCTTGGAAAGCCATCAGCACAGCACCAGGGTTGATGTAATTGGAGCGTTTTTTTATTACTGAATTCAATTACTCTGGTACAGCCATCAGCACGGACCCACTCCTGCCCTCCCACAAACACAATGAGGGAAGGAAGGAAAGGATTTTCCTTGGCAGGGAGAGCAATCCCGTGGCTTTTGGGGAAGCTGGCACCTCCAGCCCGATGGCCATCACCCAAGAGCAGCACACACTTCATTGCACGGCTCCAGCTTTATTTTCCCTACCTGTGTGCTGGAATAGCAAAGCTGGGCACAGAAAGAAGTCCACTAAACAGCAACACACAGAGCAGCCACCAGGATCTGTGTTTCCACCGTGTTGCTCCAGCCCATTCACCACCATTCATTCATTACTGCATTAAGGGTAGATCACAGTGGTCAGGGAGGATTTGTTCATAATCATCCTGCGGGAAGGAGGCTCAGGGCACCTGTAGACCTTTGCCACTGGCTTCTTACAAGGTCTTGGGCAAGTTCCCTCTTCCTTGATACAATCCAGCAGCACCTACTGCCTCTTGCTTCCACCCCACAGCCCAATGCAAGCCAAGAGGTGCATCTGAAGCAGCTGGGGAGCTGTGCATGGTCCTCCTGGGGCCAATGGTAATGAGGCTGCTTAGGGTGGGTTGGTCTTCAGCACAGGGGGACATGGTCTTCATCTGCCTGGGTGGACAAACTGTTACACTCCACCACTTCTGGGCTCAGCTTCAGGCCATCATACACAGATATGACAGAAAGGATCCTGCTGCCATTGCAGCAATTTAACAGTTGGACTTGATGGTCTTAAAGGTCTTTTCCAACCTAAATGATTCTATGATTCACAAGCATTCACAAAAAAGTCCTGATGGAGCTGCAAGCTGTCAGGGCAGCAGGCAGGACTATGCCATAGCTGCAGAAGACACCCTTGTCCCCAACCCAACCAACAGCTGGGCCTTTCCTCCACTTCCACCATGGGTAGGAGCTGTGCACCAGCTCCCAACTCTTGAAGGCAGAGCTAAATGGTATTGGGCACACCAGAGGATTAAAAATTAGAAAAAAAAAGGTACTTCTTCCAAGAGGAAGACCTTGGAGGTTGACCCTCCAAGAACAGAGTGATCCACGGATCCATGGAGATTAAGCCCTTTCAGTGTCATAAAAGTCACAAGATGTGACCCTCAGGCCACCAGATCTCGTGCAGCCACTCTGGCTGCTGTGCCTCCCTCCTGCAGCCCTGCCTTGGCAGTGGTCCACAAGGAAGGCAGAGCATGAACCCCAAAACAGAGCCTCTATCCCAGGACATCTCCATCTAACTCATCTCCCTCTGCCACCAAAACAAACAAAAATATATATATATATATAAAATCAAGCAACCTTCCCTCAGCTCCTGGCCAAGTACCCAGGAGGGGAAGGCAGAGCTGCCATTGCTCCTGCCTGAGCTTTTTTATTCCGGCTTTGTTCCTTTTTTTTTTTTCCTCTGGAGGGAGGTTTGGGCATCACTTCAGGGTCTGCACCAGCAGAGAGGCATTACCCAGCACATCAGGAGGTCCTGGGAGGCTCAAAGGAGGCACAAGAGAGCTCATCCCCAATCCTGCACCCATCGCATTGCCAGCCCCACTGGTCCTAAGCCAGAGGGAAGCTGGAGGTGAGACAGCCCCCAGGAGCTCCCACCTTGGGAGATTGCCACCCCCAGGAGCCCAGCTGAGTAATGGCAAGCAGAGGCAGGATTTAATAATAAACCACCCCCCTCCACCCTTGCCTCAGGTTGTTTTAAACTTTCCTCCAGTGCAACCCAGAGCCAACACTGTCAGCCTTTCAATTACAGCCTGACTGCAGATCCAGCTCCCCCACCCTATCCCAGCCAGCCCCTTTTCTTGGATCACTTACTGGGAAGAGACTCCCCAGTGGAGAAATAACCTGCTCCAGTCCATGGGAACCTGCAGAGGTGAAGTTAAAACTCCTTTTTTCAGCTCATTAGCTGTTTGCAAGGGTTGTTTTTTTTCCCCACTATGCCCGGGGAACATCCATCACCCAGCACAAGAGAGAAGTTTGAGTGGGGAGACAGCTCCTTGCTTTAGAACTTAGAGCCAATGGTTTGGGTGCTTTTGCAGGGGTCTGATGGACAACAGAGGTATTTGAATTCTCATCTCTACTTCAGTTAGGCTTCCAGGCAGGCACAGCCCTGGCAGCTGGACACGGATTGCTTTAGCAGGGCTCTGCATGGCAGTGGGGGACCAGAAAAACCCAATCCCACACCCTGCTATGCCTTGGAACATGGAAAACCCAGAGCCAGCTGAGTTTGAGCACACAGAGAGGCCATGGGCAGGCAGTGCCCAAGTGGGTTCATCACCCCAATAGCTCATTTTAACAAAGCAGATCAACCCCAGGGCAGATGGTTCACATCATGCCGTCACCCACCCCAGTTCACAGGGCTCACCCCAGCATCTACAAGCTGGAAAGAGAGATTGTTAGAACTGCATTGACCAATGCAACAGAGAAACCACCCTGTAGCCACCCCCACCACGAGCCAGTTGGGTGATACATCAAGACAGGAGATCTTTTCCTGGTCACCATTTATTAGGCAATACTGTACATACACAAGTCTTGACCAAAGAGTTGCTTTTGGCCAAGGTGCAGAGTTTCCAAGTCATGTTCCTCAGAGCCAGCCCCCAACTCCCTTCTCTGGAAGAAAGTGCAAGACTAGCATGCAAACAGCTTCATCTAAGCTGCCTTCTCACAAGTAAAAAAAAATATTACTCCTCATCATACTCCTCCACATCTGCCAATTCCCTTCCAACCTCCTCATAATCCTTCTCCAGGGCAGCCAGGTCCTCCCGGGCCTCCGAAAACTCCCCTTCCTCCATGCCCTCCCCCACATACCAGTGCACAAAGGCTCGCTTGGCATACATCAGGTCAAACTTGTGGTTCAGGCGGGCCCACGCGTTCACATCCTTGGGTACCACATCACCCCGGTACAGCAGGCAGCATGCCATGTACTTGCCACGGCGTGGGTCACATTTCACCATCTGGTTGGAGAACTCAAAGCAAGCGTTGGTGATCTCTGGCACCGACAGCTGCTCGTGGTAGGCTTTCTCTGCTGAGATGATGGGTGCATAGGTAGTGAGCGGGAAGTGTATCCGTGGGTAGGGCACCAGGTTGGTCTGGAATTCAATCAGGTCAACATTCAAAGCACCATTAAATCTCAAGGATGCAGTGACGGAGGAGACAATCTGCCCAATCAGCCTGTTGAGGTTGGTGTAGGTGGGACGCTCGATGTCCAGGTTGCGGTTGCAGATGTCATAGATGGCCTCATTGTCCACCATGAAGGAGCAGTCCGAGTGCTCCAGGGTGGTGTGGGTGGTGAGGATGGAGTTGTAGGGCTCCACCACTGCTGTGGAGACCTGTGGGGCTGGGTACACAGAGAACTCCAGCTTGGACTTCTTGCTGTACTCCACAGAGAGCCGCTCCATGAGGAGTGAGGTGAACCCAGAGCCTGTGCCTCCCCCAAAGCTGTGGAAGATCAGGAACCCTTGGAGTCCACTGCACTGATCAGCCTGCAGCACCAGGGAAAATACCAGAAGGACCAAGTTACTGGAGTTATTCTGGTCTCATTGGATTTAAATTAAGCTGATGTACTGTGTTCAACCATCCAGTTTAAGGTTTTTTTTTTTTAACTACTGCTTACACACACCTTCCACTTCTAACAGGGGAGATCTGTTAGACACAGCAAACGCAGCTGCTTCTAAGTGGTCTCCTCTTTTAGCAGGCAGAAAGGCCTGACCCGAGATATTAGGACAGAAAGACTCACAATACTAATAGTCAAGAATTTGAGGAAAGAGTTTGAAGGCCACTAAGAGGTTCCACCTAAATCAAGAATATCTTAGCGTTATCACAGCACTTCTGAGGGTCTACATGGGTGAAAGCTTGTACCCCAGAAGCTACTGCACAAGGGAGAGGCCTAAGGAGAGACATTAGCCAGAAGCCAAGCGTGACATTGGTTGGGATGAGATGTTGAATCAGGCTTAGCACAGCAGACACTACATCCATTAGGAGAAAGCCAGCTTGCCAGGACAGTTAGATCAGAGCTGCTTGTTTTCCTGCTTAGGCTCGAGGCATCTTTAGTCCCTTGTTTTCCTCTAAAGCCCCAACCAGCAAAACATAGACCCATATCACATTGGTCCAGGTCACAGTGGCATGGTCAAGCTGACCAAGATCTGCTTCCCCTCCCCCCCCCCCCCCCCGCCTTTTGGCCCGGGGGAACAGAAGGCAGAAAACACTCCACAGGGTTGTTACCATTTTCCGAGTTCTGTCAACAACTGAGTCAATGATCTCCTTCCCAATGGTGTAGTGGCCCCGAGCATAGTTGTTGGCAGCATCTTCTTTGCCACTGATGAGCTGCTCCGGGTGGAAGAGCATGCGGTAGATCCCAGTCCTGATCTCATCTAGAAGAAGTTGAGGTCTCATGAGCATCCCTGGCACAAGATCCACTGTCTACCAAGTTACTTGCACTGATTTAGATGCAGTTTCACATGGAAGCTGGCAGCCTCATCAGCAGTTTAGGTGGTTAACACTACATTTCAGGTCAGAGAAGGCACCCCCCCTGCTTCCCAAGAGGGGTTTGGAGACCTTCCATGACTTACCAATGACAGTGGGCTCCAAGTCAACAAATATTGCTCTGGGCACATACTTCCCTGACCCTGCCTCACTGAAAAAGGTCCCAAAGGAAGAGTCTGCTTGCCCTGAGGATGCATCAGGGGAGATGTTGCCATCTGGCTTGATCCCATGCTCCAGGCAATATAGTTCCCAACAGGAGTTGCCCATCTGGACACCAGCCTGACCAATGTGGACAGAAATACACTCCCTCTGCGTGGGGATGGGAGAGAAGAGGTGGTTAGGAACATGCACTGAGGAATTAGAGTACAGCTGGCACTCCTGGTGTCCTTCTAGAGCACATGGCCAACAACCAACAGACAAGAGGAGCCTTAGGCCAGCTTGGCAGCAGCCAGGGCATTTTCTCCCTAGCAGGCACCCAAAAGCTGCTGAATGAGCAACAACTAAGTATTAGCCCTTCGGAGAGGGGTTGTAATGGCCTAATATCTGCATCTGACTTGGTGGGAGATCCCAGTTGGTCCCTCTGCATTCCAGCACTCATTACATTGCTCAACAACCCTGTTCCCAGGAACAAGGCACCAAGCCCGCTGCTCATGGTTTCTTCTCTTTGCTCTGCTGGTCCTGCCTTGGGGCAGAAGATGGGGCACAGACAGCCTTTCCCAGGTACTGCACCTCGGGCTCTCAGCTGGGCAGGAGGGCATGATTCAGCCCAGCCAGCCTTAGCAGTGCAAACACTCCTTCTCCATGCAAACAGAACCAGATCTTGCCCCTCTCCCCAGAGGACCCTTACCTCTGTCTGATGGGAGAAGTCTATGCTGTTGGGCTTCAAGTATTGGCTATCAGAGCAGTTTCTCATCCCTGTTTAGACTAGATACAGCCCTGCAGGATCAGCTGGCTGGAGACAGCTAGAGAGGATCCAAGCTAGGATGGGTAGGAGCCAGTTTTTCATCTCCATCCAAGACTAGCAGTTGCCCCATGAAGCGACTGCTCCTGGCTTGAACCTAAGAGAAGAGTCCCCATGCAGAAAGTGTGGCTGAACTCTTGAAATCCTTGACACAGGAGGCTGTGAAAACCAGGGTTTTGGGTTCAGGTAGACTGGACTAGAGACTTCCACCGAGGCTTACTCAGGGAAATAAACCTCCACATCCATTTCAGGAAGCCTTGAGCTACAACATAGGAAAGTCTCAGTCTTAGGCATAGTCTACCCTCACCACCTGCTTCTAGCTATGGTCTGAGCAGGACACTGGACTGGAAACCCAGCACAGGAGCTCTCAAATTATCTTCACACAAGAAGCCTGGCACAGCAGGATCCCTACCAAGCACACAAACAGGGCAGCAACATCCTTCACTAGAGCAGAGGCTCCTTCCCTGAGGGTTCATATCTAATGCATCATCCCACAACCACCCACTGCATTTCTCAACCCACTCAAACAGTCCCAGGACAGCCTTAACAATCCCCCAGACCAGGACCAGAACAGGGATGCTGAGCCAATCTCTACAAGGAGAGACCTTCATCCCCTGCTCCAGGTCTAACTCAGCCCCACAGCAGCCCCAGACAGGCACTTAGCAGAGTTTTGTATCAGATGCCACCAGCAAGACCTTCAAAGTATCTTCATGCAGGAGGACAGGCAGGTCTGAGGGCATTTCAGCAGGGTAGTCCTCCCCAGACCAGGAAGAGGCCAACATCAGGTTTGCAAGGCCAACCCAGCTCTAGAGACCCTTCTCCCCTAAGCATGAGCTCTACAGCTCCAGGAACCCCTTCTCCAGGGCTCACATGGTCCTCCATAGCCCACAACCACTTTCAACCCCAGGGAAGACCACAACCAAGGGCAAAACACCTTCCCCCACCTGGAAAGAAGAGATACCTCCAGCTTCAGCCTCCTACAGACCTGGGAATGACCAGTCCTGGCTGTCAGAGAGCAAACCCAAGCCCCACAACAACTCACCATGGCTCTGAACCACCCAGGCTCCTCACCACAACCACTTCACTGAGAGCACACCCTACCTGCCTCCCTCTGGGACCTTTTATAGCAGGTAGAGCTGGGCTTTCTGCTAAAGGGCTTCCTCCTCCTGCCCCCCTCCTCGTGCAGGCACCTGCTGGCAAAGGGTTCAGATGTTTCTGCCCTGGGAGGGACAGCCCTGTGGGGTAATCAAGGTGCTTTGAAGGACTTGCACCTGCAGATGTTTGGAGTTTCTTTGCCTTTTAAATACTCATTCAGCATTGCTTTCCCCATGGCGTCTAAGAGCACTTTCTGTGAAATCAGGAAAAGAACTTTGAATGGGTTTTTTTGGGAGGAGTATGTGGGTTTCTTTCTTTCTTTATTTATTTATTTAAAGAATGAGGCTCATTTTTAAGACTTTCTTGGCAATCCTCAGGGCTCAAAATCTGCTTTCTACTTTCCGTCACCCTTTTCCAAATGCAGACAGCACATCTGTTGAATCTCCTGGGGATGGACAGGAGTTGCAGGATGGGGCTCCTGCCTTGGGATAATGTCATGAGGTTGGAATGGCTTCTCCAGCAGTGGTGCCATGAGAAGGCTGGACTCTCCAGCTCCAGGGCAGTGCTGGCTCCTCAAATGCAACCCGGCTACCTGAATTTTTCAGTGCCTCCCTCCCAGGCAATCAACAGTGCAGAGACCGAAGCTCTCCCCAGCTTGCCTCATGGAGCTGGGTCCCACTGCTAGAGGGGAGCACAGGACCCGTGTGCTGCTGGGAAACTGGTGGGAGATGGGACTTCTCTGTTGCTTGGTGTGCCTTCTCAAAAATAGGGATAACAGCTGTTAGGGGCCAAAATTCATCGGAGATGCTGAGGCTGTTACGTGGTGTGGGGAAGAGGGGCTGGAAAGCTGCCTGGCAGAAAAGGCCCTGGGGGGGTTGGTCGAGAGGGGGCTGAATATGAGCCAGCAGGGTGCCCAGGTGGCCAAGAGGGCCAGCAGCATCCTGGCTTGTCTCAGGAGTGGTGTGGCCAGCAGGAGCAGGGCAGGGAGCGTGCCCCTGTGCTGGGCACTGGGGGGGCCGCCCCTCAACCCCCCCTCGGCTTCATAAGACACTCAAGTGTCATTTGAATTCTATGGCCAATTAATTATTTGGCACTTGTCCTCCCAGAAGAAAAGCCATTTCATTCCATTATTTTTCTAACATGTTGGTGGGAAAAAAAAAAAGGCAATTAAAAGAAAATTATCATCTCCATCATGATGGGAAGCTATAAAATGCCATCCTCATTTTAGCCACCCCTTCCACAACCATTTCAAGCTTCCAACACCTCACCAATGGGTTTCAGCACATGAGTCCCCATAGCCCTGGGGGATTTAACAGCCGGGCAGAGGCGGAGCTGAGGGCCAGGGGTTGGGGGTGGGATGGCAGGGGTATGTTAATGGCTGTCCCCGGTGCTCTCTGTCTCGAGGTACATGGGCTAACTCTGCCCATGGTCACTGCTGGAAATCAGCTTGGGTTTTCTAGCAAAGCCCCCATGGATGCGAAAGTGGGTACCTCCTTGCGCACTGGGGGTTCATTTTTGGCCAGATGCTCAATGCCCGTTGAGTTACACTGCCTGAATCCTTTCATCAGCCAGATGGATATGGGGCTTGCTTGATCCCAGGATGGGGCAGGCAGGACCTGCTGTCCTTGGGGGTTGCCTAAATCACTGCAGCATCTCTGGTTTGCTCTGATGTGGGTGAAGGAGGTCTTTGAGCATTGGCACGTGGAGGAGGAGAAGGAGGACAAGGGGGTTCCTGGAGGCCAGGGAAGACCTTGCTGCCTGGGGGAAGAATTATGAAGAGGCTGGAAGGGACCTGGCAATGGAAGGAGAAGGATATGTTGGCCAGAGTGAACCTGCAGCGGCTGCGCACCCACGCCTGAGCAAACCACTCGTTTTGAGGGCAATACGGAGAGTTTGGGTTGCATGCCTGCCTGAAATGGCAGAAAAGACCAAATCCTCACCTGGCTTTTACAGAACTGCACCTCTCAACCCCAAACAGCAACGCTGTCCTTCCCAAGCACAGTGGCCTTGGCTCTGCACGCTCCCAGACCCAGGTGGGTATTGATGGAGATTTCAGTGCTCTTACTTCCACCCAGCTTCCTCAGGAAATCTGTCTCCTCCAACCTCCACCTGCGTCTCAGCCCCTCCAAGCAACCCCTGCTCTTGCTTGGCAGTGGTTGAGAAGGAGGATTCATTTTGGAAGGGTTTGTCCAAGCCAGTGATGGTTGTGGGTGAGACTCCCCCGTGGGGATGCAGCTGGGGAGGGAGGATCTCTGCTTTCCCCATCACTCCCTGTCCCTCTCCCAGCTTTGCACCTGCAAGGGCAGCCTGGTCCCAGCAAAAACCTTGTCTCATCTGCTGCCATGGTGTCACTTCAGTGTTAGTTGACTTCGTTAAAGGGGGGCAGAAGAAAGACCCAGTGTGAGCCCTAGGCATGTGATATTTTGATTTCTAGGCACTACCACGGGGCTGAGATGTTCTCCTTGTCTGGTGCTGGGGAAAGGACCTCAAGCAGGGCTGGTGCAAATCCCCAGGGCAGCTGGTGGTGGGGCAGAGCCTGTTCCCAGCCTTGGCCTGTGCTTCACTGGAGCTCACAGGGGAGTGCAGGGGAAAATCTCTTCACCTTTCTCCTCGAAGCAGCGATTTCTCCCTGGGTTCTGAGCAAATCCCTCCATCTCCTAGTTAACGGTGTCCCTGCTCACTGCAGGGGGGTTGGACTAGATGACCTCTAAGGGTCCCTTCCAACCCAAAACATTCTATGATTCTATGATCTCTCCTTGCTTCTCTAGACAGCCCCGTGCATCAGGAAGGCTGAGCCTGACCTGGGAACACCTCTGGCCAAACCTACAAAGGGACGAGAGTGCATCCAACTGGGTGCCCGGCCAGGTCTAACATTGCTCTGTCCTGCTTTGCCTGACCAGATGTAAGCAGGCATGTGTGCCTCAGTTTCCCTGGGTGTAAAATGAGGACAATGCCTATGTCCTGCTGAGCAGAAGCTCTATATACCAAAGGGGTTGGATGTGTAGGCTCTTGGGCTATAAAAACATGTAAAGCTATATAAATGTACCTAAAGGGCCATATAATCCAAAGCTATAGCAGATTGCAACAAGTCAAGGTCGCACCTGCATATGCTTGGAGCTGAGGCAGGAGGAGTTCATGGCACAGAAATGCTGTGGGCATGTTGGTGTGTTGTCTGCTGGAGATGTGTGCTATGACACAGCAGGAGTAGGGAAGTGATCGTGCCCCTGTACTCAGTGCTGGTGAGGCCGCCCCTCAAATACTGTGTTCAGTTTTGGGCCCCTCACTACAAGAAAGACATTGCGTTGCTGGAACGTGTCAAGAGGAGAGCAACCAAGCTGGTGAGGGGTCTGGAGCACAAGGCTTATGAAGAGTGGCTGAGGGAGCTGGGGTTATTTAGTCTGGAGCAGAGGAGGCTGAGGGGAGACCTGATCGCCCTCTACAACTGCCTGAGAGGAGGGGGTAGTGAGGTGGGGGTCGGCCTCTTCAAGAAGGATGGATGCGGTGCTTAGGGCCAGGGTTTAGTGGTGGGATGGCAGGGTTAGGTAAACGGTTGGGCTTGATGATCTTAAAGGTCTTTTCCAACCAAAGTGATTCTATGATTCTATGATTATTTTGGTTTTGCTTTTCAGGCTTCAGTTGAACTTGAGTCCTGAGTCCCCAGGCTGTGGATCAGCTAAGAGCCTTTGGCTACCTGCCAGTGGGCTCACCGGGGCTGAATTTGGCTGTGTTGCCTCCTCTGGGTGTCCAGTGGAGCGGATAGGAGATGCCTCCAACTATGCCTCTACAGATGGGTGGTGGATCCATCCGCCAAGCCTTCAACCGGAGACCTGTGCCCTCTTAATGTCCCACCTGGAGTGTGCCACATGGCCATGCTGTGGCCACCTGAACAGGGCTGGTGGGAACTGCTTTGCTGCTCTTGGCAAACATCACCTGGGGAAGAAGGGCCAAATTTCTCTCCACCTCCCATGCCTGCTACTTGCAGGGATGGAGGCCAAGAGATGGAGTTTCATCTTGGAGCTGGGCTGGGAAGTGAAGAGAAAGGGAGATTTAGAGGAAGAGATAAATAGTCCAAGGTGAAGTGGTGGGAGCTGGGTGAGCTGGGGCTCAGCGGAGCAGGGTGAATGGGGATGGTCTGTGTAAGGGGAGCTGAAGCCCCAGGGTTGGTAGAGAGGTCAACCAGGAAAGGGAGAGTGGTGGAAAGGTGGGCAGGGGTAGACTGGGCAACATGGACAGACCCCATGGGGTGAGCCTGGAGCAGCCAGGGAGGCACCTGCAATTCTTGAGGTCCAATCTCACCTGAGGCCATGAGGTGGTCCTGGCCAGGGCCAACCAATGGCCTGGGGACACTTGTGAAGGTCCATGTGGATGGGGAGGATGATGCTGTCCCAGCTGTGACTGCTGAAGGTGCTGGTGGGGAAAGGGGTGGCTGCAAGACAACCTTAAAACCTGGAGAGTCCCCAGGAGGAGAAACTGGGAAATCCCTCTTGAGGTCCCCTGACCAGTCTTGCTTTTCCCTTCCCGGTGCCGTGATGACTGTGTGTAGGGACAGCTTGTGTTTGGGGACTTGAGAGGGTGTAGGGTCTGGACTGTGGTGGGGACAGGGCCATGAAGTTGAGCTGGAAGATGTTCTGGAAAGGCTACAGACCTAGACAGAGCCAGCTGAGCAGCTGGTGGAGGTGATGGGAGAACAAAGCATTGGAAACTCAAGAGATCATAGCTTTAATTAGGGACCTTCCCGAGGTGACACGTCCCCTTGCCCTGCTGCAGACATGAGCCCATTCCCCGTGCATGGAAATGTCGAGGAGGAGGGACGGAGGAGATCGGGAAGGAGAGAAAGAGGAAGAGGAGATATGAAAGTTAGGTAGCTCTATGGGTCAAAAATATACAACACTGATATCATACAGGGCCATCAGTCCCCTCTGGCCAGCAGGCCGGGGCCGGGTGGTGGCCCCACACAGCCAGCCCTGCTCCAAGTCCCCCCTGCCCCACGGGGGGTCACTTCCGCCGCCCAATTTGGGCCATGAGGTGTGCATTGGCAGCCGCCTTTGCCCGCAAGTTCTTGGCTTTGGCGATGTTGAAGAGGATGTTCATGATGTTGGTGGGGACGTCAAGGGAGAGGGTGACCTTGGTGCGGCGGTCGCTCTTGGCCCGGTTTTGGTATGTCTTCCCCTTTACCTGGGCTTGGGAGATGTATTTGTAATGGCCTTCCCCTGGGAATGTCCTTTTCCCCATCTCTTCATCCACTGCGCCCTCCCTCTCCTCCTCCTCGGAAGCTTCCTCTGGCCATGAGGAGTCGAAGCTGCGCTTGTCCAAGATGGCATTTTCCTCCGGGCGGCTCTTCTGGGCTTCAGCAAGGGCCGCGTTGAGGCAGCTGAAGATAGAGGCCGTGTTGTAGAGGTGGAGAGCCCGTCCGGTCTTGGCAGCGCAGAGGAGGGCGAGGAGGAGCAGCAGCCTGGTGTGGGGCATTGTGGTGGCCTGCCTGGTAGAAACAGCAAGGGGAGGGCAGAGATGGGCATGAACTCCCCACAGGGCCTGGGGCAGACCACCATCATCTCCCCATCCTCCCACATCCCATGGACCTGGGTTCACCTCCCAGGTCCCATCTAATGGTTAGGGCAGGTGGGAATGAGTTGCCTTGGGGCCTCCTCCTCCAAGGTACAACCCCCCAGGCCTTGGTTTTGGGGTGCTAGGTGGGAGGTGGGATGTCTAAGGTGCTTTGCAAGGCTGAAGCCTCCAGAGAGGGCAGGATTTAGCCATCCCTTAGTATCTGCTGCAGGAGAGCTGGTTTCTACCATACCTGCCTGGGGCAATCTCATTGCAGTCCCCATGCAGCCCTCTCCACCTTGCTAACACCTTCACAGAGTATTTGTGTGTACCAGCAGCTGCTGTAAGGGTGGGTTTTCCTTTCAGCTCCTCTCTGGGCAGCCTGAAGCCACCAGAGATGTTTCTGTGCTCTTTGAAGCTGGCAATTGCCCATCTCACTCAACTTGGTCTGAAAAGAGCATGGAGAGTGGAGTAGGTCCCAGTGCTGGAGGGGGAATCCAGTGTGATGACCCCATGTCCCCTCTCCAGCCCTGGTCTCAGGTGCTCTGGGGTTGCCCATTACCCCGTGGCTTTACCCCCAGGATCCCCCTCTACCCTGGGTGCAGGACAGGCTGCCCCATCTGATGGCACATTTGGGGCACATATCCCCCTGTGGACAGCCCTGCCTGGGGACGTGGGGGCACCTCCAAAATCACAGCACAGCATCACTCCCTGCATGAAATACGGTAATTTTGGGGTCTTGCAGGGGCTGAAAACCTCAGGATAACCCTCTTGCTCTGCAAAACCTCCCCGTCTCTTGAGTCCTGTTTCTCCGGGAAGTGACCCATCTCCCTCTATACCCACCCAACTGCTCAAAAAGGCCACCTACAAGGCTAGAAGGTCTTGGGGTGGGGGTTTCGAGGTCAGGCAAGTGCCCCTGAGGGTACAGGGAGCCTCCAAGTGCCTGGAGGTGTGCTGGCATTCCCAATCTTTGGGCCCCATCTTGTGGCAAGCCTGTCACATGGCAAGCCCTGGCCGGGGGACAGTGTCCCCAGGGTTGTGGGGACCCCACCTGGGGCTGGGGTTTCACCCCTGGTTTGGGGCTGTGAGCTGCTAAGTTATTTCCCATGGGGACAGGAGTGTGGAGGGGCCAAGGGAGGCTGGGGAAGTCCCTGGGAATCTCTTGCGGAACAGGATGGTTCCTGGAAGTCTCCGCAGACGTCTGTGTCTTGGGGCTACTGCTGGGGATGGTGGCACGAGGGGCTGCTGGGTAGGGGAGATGTCCTCAGACTGATCCAAAATCCGCTCCAATCACTTGTCCCCAGGAGCTGTCACCCTGGACCTGCTCTTCTGCCACTGAAACTGCTGCCACCTTAACTCTGCCCTTCGCTGGCCTGCGGAAGGGGGAGATTTGGGAAGGTTTATCCCCTTGACGCTGCCCTTTGCCGTCCCTCGGAGGGGGAGGTTGGGGCAGGTCGTACAGGCAGGATTTGATGGAGCTGCTCCATTTCCACTTCTTTGCCTCACTCGCCCCTACACAAACTGTGGGATGGGGAGGAGAAGGCTTCCCGGGCACACAACCCTCAGGCGAGGGTGATTAGGGGCCCCGAACTCTCCTTCCTTCAGCCCCAAATCAGACATTTAAATCCTAGGGCTTAGTTTTTACTTGCAAAAGCTTCCTAGGGCGAAGATCTTTCCCCCCCAGCCCAAAGCCTCCCGCTTTGCAGCTGTGTTTCAGCCCCAGATGAAGCAGCTCCCCCCGCCGCAAACTCTTGCAGCCCCTGCTAGGCAAGACAGGGGGCTCGGGACATGAATTTAGAAATTGCTAAATATCTCGCCCCTGTCTGCAGCTCCTGCTCTCCCAGGGACACTACATGACCCCCAAGCTGCTGGATGGAGAACAGGAACATTTTTGGAAGCCCTGGCAGAGCTGGTACGGCTGCTGGGAGAGAATTGAGCAGGTTTGAGTCGCCGCTGTCCTCTCCAGAGCTGTGGAGCAGCGTCTCCCCCTTGCCTCTCCCCGACAGCTATCTCACGACCGTCTGAGATGGGCGGCTTGGCTTGCTTTTCCCTTTAGAAAAACTCCTTGGGGACCTCAGCCGAGCGAGGGGAAGGGCAGAGCAAGGGGGAAACGTGGCTGAAACGCATCCGCACCCAGCACCGGGTTTCCCAGTCCTCGGCTGTGGGGTGGATACTCCGGCAAAAAGAGCAAAAATCAAGGCAAAGCAGCGTCCAGCTGCACTGGCCAGACAGCACGAGCTGATATTTTGCTGGTTTGGGTTTTTTTTTTTGCATGGGAGTTTTATGCCCTGGCATACCAGAAAGTTTTTTTTTGGACCAGAAAGTAAACTGGAATTGGGTTTTCCTCCCCCCCCCCGTGCCCAAACAATAAAAAAAAAGCAGGAAAAGCAGAAACACCACCTGTGGTGGATCTGAAGAAGTCAGAGTTAAATCTGCCGCTGCCGGAGGGCGACCTGCGGGTGCCATTCGCTGCAGGTGGAAATTGCCGGGGTGCCCGCGAGCAATTTACAGGCATCGGATTGAGAAGGTGCCGCCA
>NW_009258662.1:377509-377734 GCF_000687185.1 Egretta garzetta
CACGGCAGGACCATGTGCACGGGCTGCAGATTTGCCTCTCGGCTTTAAAAGAGGAAAAGTCAATCGTTCCGGCAAGGCAGCTCTGCAAACCGGGGACAAAGCTGCTTATCACGGGCTCCTCGGCAGCAGATGCATCGGATTAATTTTTTTCCCCCATCAAAAAGTAAGTCTGGAATAAAATAATGTTGTGGATGAGACCTGTAGACTTTTTAAACTCTTTCTCTC
>NW_009258662.1:377747-378419 GCF_000687185.1 Egretta garzetta
CAGGGCTCCAAAATTCAAGCTGACCCTGTGGGGATGGAGCCGTGCCCTCCTCTCCTCCCCATCCCCTTAGCCCAACAGTGATTTGGCTCCCCACTTTTCGATTTCCCAAGATTTCCAAACCCTACCCATGCTGCCTAGCGTAATCTGCCTCCAAAAATGATTATAATAATGAAAAAAAAAAAGACATTTGCTTGGGGAGGGGGGGGGCACGAAGTCTTGAACTGCTTTTCCCTGTCCTGCCTTTTTTGTTTTTTTTTTTTCTTGCAGCGAAATGTGGAAACCTGAGCTCCCAAGGAAAGCACTGAAATATTTAAAGTTCGTGCAAATGAAGCCAGCTGCTGGTTAATAAATGAAATCCAGGCACTCACCTGGTAATCCTCGGTGCTCGGGATGGGAAGGGGTTGCTGCGGTCTCACTCCGAGGAGAGAGGCATCAGGCGCCTTCCCCTGAACTTCTGCACCCTCGCTTTTCTTTTATTGTTATTAAGAGGGCTGTGATATTTTTTGCTCTCTATGGAAACGCTTTTCCCCTCCCTTGTGTATATATAAAAATGAGCGATCACGGGGTTTGAGTCGTAAGTCCAGACGTGGAGCCTTCATTTGGGCATGATTTCATTAAAATGAAATCAGAGGGAGCTGGCAACGTCACGGGGCTGCGGTGCCTCTCCCCATT
>NW_009258662.1:378477-425645 GCF_000687185.1 Egretta garzetta
CCCCCCCCCCCCCCCAAGGACTGTTGGGGATTTCAGCCTTGATTAGCAGCGTTATCCCAATGAATATGTTTTTATTCAAAGAGTGGGGCTGGTTCAGCACCTCGGCAGGGTTTTGCCCTGGGGTGGTGCTCATAACCCCCATCGTCAGCAGGTACAGGCTTGCCCCGCTCACGCGCTCTGCCCCCTGCCTGTTTTTCCATCTCTGAGGGTTTTTTTTTCCACCCATGCAGGCAGGGAAACCCCTGGAATATTGAAATCTTAGGGAAGTTCTTCCAGGATGTGGTAGCGTGGTCCCAGGTGCAGCGTTTGAAGAGGGGGGTAAGGAAAATGCGTGTCTTCAAAAAAAAAAACCCCTCAAACTCCCCAAAGCCACTGAGGTCCAGCAGAATTAACTCAGGTTGCCCCAAGACATCAGCCAGGCAGGAAAATCCCAAATCTGGAGTCCCAGGACCACTCTGGTCTTGGTGTGGTCAGAGAGAGGTCTCCTGTGATGCCCCACAGCATTGGTTTGCAAGCAAAAGTGCTTTGTGCTAGAAAGAGGATGGGGATGGAGATTTCCCTGCGGGAAACAGGGGCTGCTCCATGTGATCCTGTGCTGAGACACCCAAAGGAGTCAGGTCTCTGGTGGAAGGTCCCTCCAATGACCACCACAGTTCTGAGGCTGGGCTGGGGGCTCCTGGTGACCCCAGGACCCTGCTCGGCCCTTCTGCTTATCAGAGCTCCTCTCTGAAATCTGCTTTGAAATGCCATCGCCACCTTCTTCTAGCAAAGGGCTGGTGGGGTGCAGTTATCCCTGGGATGGGGCAAATCCTGCCAAAAGTGAGGAAAATCCTCTGAGCAATCCCACAAAAGGTAACAGCAGCCAGTAGTGACCTTGGATGGTTTCCAAGTTAGGATGGGGAGAGATCTTCTTGCTCCTGGACCACACCAGCGATGGTCGCGGCTGCTCCTTTGGGGAAGAGGAGGCATTGAGTGTGGAAATTCTTGGATGAGTATCTTATTGCTTCTCACCCAGCTCCCAAAGACGCTGGCTGTGTTTGAGAGGCAGCAGCTGGTGATGGTGAGAGGTCCTCTTTGGATTCAAACCTGGATAGAGGATTCTCCCCTTAATCACCTCCAGCTTTTGGCTGAGACACATCAGGATCCACCGCCCCAGCAATTCACTCTTCTCTCATTTTCATTTGAAGCTTTCCTTCCCTGAACTGATGTTTTCTTTACCCCTCCTTCACTGAGACCTGGAAGGTGGTTTGGTTATTCAAATCTTTGGAGCCTTTGCTTGTAGTTTTGGGCAAGCAAACTCCCTTGCAGACTTCAATGCAACTTCTTCCCAGAAAAATTGAGCGAAATCACTGTTTGATCCCCGGTCCTCCCTCCTCTCCCTCCGGCAAATGCTTGTGGGCTCATTTATTGCAGAGGGCTGCGTGGTTCCGATGAAACCCCTCAGCTCACGCTCTGCAGTGAGGAAGCAGTGATAGATGAGCGCTATTTCCAACCCATCCCCTGTGGTGGAGGTCCATTAAAAATTATTTCCCCTTGTGCTCGTTGTGGATGGATGAGTGCTGATTCTCAACAGCCTTTGGCTTCCCCCCGCTTGGCTTGTGTGCTGCCTTTCCTTGACCTCCACAGGGTAAGAAGGGCTTGAGTCAGTTACCAGGTAGCTTAATTAGTGTTGGTAGACCAGGTGACATCGCAGGTCGGGGCCTGAAGCTAGGCAGAAGGTATCTAAAGCTTTTTAAAGTATACACAATTCCTTGTGTGCTGCTAAGCTCCACTCAGGTTTGACTCAACCCAGGTTTGACCACCCATGGAAGAAGGCTTTGTGCCTGGGGTAGACAACGAGGGCTTTGCCAGAATTTCTCTCCCATCGTACCTCCTTGGAGAGATGTGTTTTGCATCTTCTTGCTCCCTGAAGGCTGCAGATGTTGATTGCAGAAAGCTCAGGAGACCCTTGGACTCTTCGGCTCAGACCACTGATAGCCCTGCATGCTTCAGAGCGGGTTAGGGACCCACCTCCCCTGATTTTGTTGATCTGGGGATGGAATAAGGGGGTTGGGCATGGAAATACATGTGGGATGGGAACTCTTGGTGCTGACCTGGCCAATGGGTGCTTCATGAAAGCTGTGTGGGCATTCAGAAAGTGGGTCCCCCTCTGCTTACTGGAAGGGGAAGATGCCATCCCTGCCTAGGCTTCACATCCCGTTGGGGTAGAGGACACTTTAAGGGGGAACCACTGGAAATGCCTCTATTAGCATTTTGGACTCAATTGTCACCTGCTCAGAGGAGATCAGCCAAGGAATATAAAAGATCTGGAAAGGTTATTGCTTCTATCATGGGGTATGAGTCTGGCATCCCCCAGCCCCAAAGGTAAAGCAAAAATGGTACCCCAGAAATCAAAGCCTGGTGCACCCCTCTGACACAAGGACCTGGTGTCCCTGATCACCTTCAGGAGTTTCAGGATCAAACTGAAGCCCTGCTATTGCCAAAATCACTGGGAACCTGTGATTCAGGTACCCAAGGAAGGGAATGTAGGTTAGGGAAAGGCGTGATGTCAAAGTAGATTAATTAAGTTATCCTAAAGCTCACTCTCTCCCAGAGATGATGAGGCCTTTAACTTCTTCCAGTGCATCTCCGAGGTGAACTAAACTATATGAAGACCATAGGTTGGGAGGGGGTAAGGTCTATTTAGCTGCATCCACACAAGTGATGGCTGCTCCACCTTTGCAACCATCCCATCCCTTGTGGTGGGGTGGTGGTCTTCTCCCACTGAAGCTTTCCTGGGGTTGATAGTGTGTGTGATGGAGGGAGAAGGGGTGTGCGCGTAGTTTTTACCCATTGCAAGTGCTTCAGGATGTCCCGATGGGTTGTGCATGCTCTGAATGGTGGGAAACGGGGTGTTCAGCCCTTCCTGGCTGGTGGCTGTAATGTGGTGACTTGGGATGTTGGGAAAGGGCTGACCCACATGCCAGGAGGTTCTGTGGGATGCTGAAGAGGGTGTTGTCAGTGCCAACTCCCACCTGGGCTCTTCGGTGTCTGCAGCTACTGCTGTAGCCTTGCGCGGGAGGGTGACAAGTGCAGTTACCCACCTCCACCATGGGTCCATTTTCACACAGTTGGGGTTGAATCTCACCCCGTTTGACTGAATTGGGTGGCAGCGGGTCCCAAAGGTCTCAGGAGACCAGGGCACAAGAGCAGACTGAAAGGTGGGGAGGGACTCAATGCCTAACAAGTTGCTTTCCTGGGCAGCCAGGCTTGAGACAGATCATCCCCGTGGCTGCAACAGCAAAAAGCAATCAAAACAACCGTAAAGACCCACTACATTTGAAGGAATGGCATATAGACATGGGTCCCCCTCAAAAGTCAATCCTGCTGCCTGAATGACCCAAATAAATGTGAATCTATTTTTTTTTTTTCCCTGCAGACAGCAAAAACTACCTGAGAAAGAAGCTGGAGCGTGGAGGTGAATGCCTTTCCAACCATCTAGCAGGTCACCACTGAAGCCAGGTGGTCAAACCCATCTCCATCTCCTGAGCAGATACCAGGGCGTCTTTCTATGGCTTATTTACCCATAAAATGCTTTGCTGTTGGGAAGGGTCAGTACAGGACAACGTTCTTGCAGGAGGCAAATGAGCCCGCCAGACATGGAGTCTTCACGGTGATTTTATTAGGGGAAAATAGGAAAGAGAAGGCAGCGTCCAAGAAAGAAAGATAAAAGAAGTCAAACTTCCTGGTTCATCCCTATCAGTCTGCTTTAAAAGCAAACCCGACTGTTTTACCTGTCACCTTCTCTCTACCGTGGCTTCGGTTTTTGCTTTTGCAGGGGATCGGAGAGGAGATTTTCCTGCAAACCAGAAAATGTCATGGCATGAAAATAACCTCAGCTTGACCCTGGGGAAGGAGGGTAGCCTGGGGCACCCATGGGAGCTGGCTGGTGGCAGAGGGGACTCCAGCGCCTAAAAAATTTCTCTGAAAATTACCAAACGTAGGAAAACCAGAGGCTTTGTCATGAGTGTCCTCGTGCGTCTCCCTCGTGCGTCTGTCTCTCCCGGAGAAGGACACCGTCCCACCTCTCTGCAGCCTGCCCTCGCTCTTGCCAAGCTCAATTTCCTTCTGTGAATCATCGTTTAAAGCCCAAATGTGGGCAGCTGAAGAGCATCTTATTAAAGTTTCATCACTCCAGCCATTCCGTTACTGGGGAAAAAGAAGACACAGCAACTCAGGGTCATATCACACCAGAAGCCTTGAAAGCAAAAGATGCCCCAAATACCAGCTCAGGATTGTTGCCTGGCCCAGGGAGGCAAAGGCCATGCCACGCGAGGTCCTGTTTACTGCTTCCAGCACCAGAATTGCATAGAGGAGGCGGACACGGATGCACCGTAGGTCCATAGAGGGGCAGAAGGGAGTTTTCTGGTTTGCTTTGTCCCTTCTTTAATAATCCCTAAGACTCAATTTGCATTTTCAAGGCTGCGGAGGCGGTACCTCGCTGTGATATGAGATTGCCCATCTCCCCATAACCCGAGAGTGAAGGGCCCTTCCTCTCCCCTGAAGCTGATTTTTGGTGGGTTTCTCTTCCCCATAACTCCATTTTGGGGGAGATTTTCACTCCTTCCAACAGCAGCAACATGTTCCTGCGTGTCTCCCCGAGGTGGCTGTATAGTGGGCACTGAGGGCTTGGAAAGCTTTGAGCCAGGACGTCGGTAGAAGGAGGAGAGGAGCTGGGGACATGGAGTCTGTTTGTTTTGCAGGGGTTGAATTACTTTTTTGCCTTTCTTGCCCTTTTTTCACCTTCTTGGGTCATGAGCCTCTTGCTGCTGCTGCAGGGTCACAGGGGATTTACAGCCCTGCTCGTATGCAAAGCACTTGGCTGCCTGTAACGAGCAGTTACCCACCCCACCTTCAGTGTTTCATGTTCCTGGCAATTAATTAGCTCTGCTTTGAGCTTTTTTGATGCAAGCATAATATCAGAAAGCCTCTTTGGGATAAAACACAGAATCACAGAATTGCAAGGGTTGGAAGGGACCTCGGGAGATCATCTAGTCCAACCCCCCCTGCTAAAGCAGGTTCTCCTAGACCATGTTAGACAGGACAGCGTCCAGGAGGGCTTTGAATATCTCCAGAGAAGGAGACTCCACAACCCCCCTGGGCAGCCTGGGCCAGTGCTCCGTCACCCTCAGAGTAAAGAAGTTTTTCCTCATATTCAACTGAAACCTCTTCTGCTTCAATTTGTGCCCATGGCCCCTTGTCCTGGCGCTGGGCACCACTGAGAAGAGTCTGGCTCCGTTCCTTGTGACTTCTGCCCTTAAGATATTTGTGCGTGTTGATGAGGTCCCCTCTCAGCCTTCTCCAGGCTGAACAAGCCCAGCTCCCTCAGCCTTTCCTCGTAGGGAAGATGCTCCAGTCCCCTCATCATCCTTGTTGCCCTCCTCTGGACTCTCTCTAGGAGTTCCTCATCATTCTTGAACCGGGGAGCTCAGAACTGGACCCAGTGCTCCAGGTGGGGTCTCCCTAGGGCAGAGTAGAGGGGGAAGAGAACCTCCCTCGCCCTGCTGGCCACACTCCTCTTGATGCATCCCAGGATTCCATTGGCCTTCTTGGAAACAGGCTGGGGTTATTTTGCAGATTGCTGCATATGCTTCTCCAAGAATCGTTTGGGTAAAACCCAAAGACCAACTCCACCACTGACAGCCTTCAGGCACAAAATAAAGCTTGGTTCCTCATGCTTTCTCTCCAGAGGAAGAAAAGAAAAAAAAGCAATGGAGAGGAAAAAATAATCTTAAATCCTCCAAATTTTCTTCCCCAAGTGTTTGCTACAAGGTTTTTATTTGCTATCTCTCTGTTGCACCGTGTACCCCTTCTCCAAAGAGGTGTTTGCACCTACCTGTACACGTAGTATGTGCCTTCAGCTATGTGGGCATCACATCCCCTGTTGAAAGGAAACATCTAAAATTGAGAAAAAGCATAAAGGGAGGCAGCAGGAGCCTTTATCCACACGCAGGAGTGGCGCTGGCCTTGGGGTGTTTATCCTGACAGTGGTTCTACACATAAAACCTATTTACACCCCATGGAGTGAAATATGAAAAAAGAGCTGCTTCTCCTTTTCCCTGCCTCCGTGAGCAGGGATGGCTCCCACTGGTGAGGCTGCAGCAGCTGGATGAGGTGGGTGGGAGAGACATTGCCCGAGAAATGCTACCGATGGGTTATGTTGCTCATCCATCATTTCTTTGCCACTGGGATCATGGTTGTGGGTTGGCCCCTTGGCTTCACAGCCCATGGGGAGGTGCTTGGGGTGGCTTCAGGGGCAGGGTGGGACACATCGGGGAGATGCAGGGCCCACGGGTGGGGCTCAGCATGCTGAGCTAAGGGATGCCTAAGGCAGGAGATGGGCGAGGAGCCGTCCAGAGGAAGCCTGAAGGATCAAATGGGATTTACTGGGGTGGTTTGGGGTGCAAAATGGGGCAGGATGGACAGACTGAGGCAGCTCCTGCAGGAGCACTGGCTCCTCGATGGGGAGAGTTTTGGCTTGGTTTTCCTCCTAACCCCTACGGCAATGATGTCAGGGGCAAATCCATCCCATTTTTGCTCTTGCTCGTCCCAGCTCAAATGGGCAGAGCTGCCTTCCTGGCACAGAAGGTTTTCCAGGCTTTTCCAACATTTTCCCTCCTTCTCAAGGGCATTGTGGCTGTTGGGTTGCAGTTCCACCCGTACAGTGGGCAGGGGACAGTGTTCACCAGTGGCCTCCCAGCAACACTGGCAAGAGGCTGTATATACCAATATAGTGATGCAGCGATTACTGTTGCTCCGAAAAGTAAAAGTGATGGATATCACCCAAAAGGGCTGGAAACCTCCACTGCGTCCCACAGAGTCTGAGCATGGAGGATCTGGTGGAGGGTTTCTCAAGATGGACTTGCCAGTGCTCAGGTCCAGCACTGAATTAACTCACAGCCATTTGCCTCCACGGCATCTTCAGAGCCTAAATTATCCCTGCTCTAAAAATACTGCGTAATTAATTAACCTAGCTAAGCGCAGTTCAGGATGGTGACACAGGGATGAACTTTTTTGTTGCTTTTAATTCTGTCAGGAGCGAAGACAGAGGCTTTTGTCAGCTCTCTCCCAAAGAGCCTGTCCGCTCCAATCTGCCGGCTGCAGCCAGCGGACGCTGGATGATGCTCGGGGCCCAGCTGTCAGCGCTGGCGGCCGTTTCAGGGACTGTATCATTATCAAATTACTAAATTACACCGGCCCAGCTTCTTCATCTCTTGTGATCCATTTTCTTTTGTCAGGGTTGCTAAGGAACTGCCCGCGGACATTGGATGCCGCGATGAGCCGAGTTTCTCCTCCTTGCAAGACTTTGCTGGCTGGATGCAGAAGAAACCCCCTCCTGCAAAGGGGCTGAGCATGCTCAAGCTATAGGTGCATGTATATCCATAGCTACAGAGCCATGGGCTCAGCTCTGGAGCCCCACGATCCCTACAAAATGAGTGATGGGGTCACTCGTGCTCCAAAATCGCCCTCCAATTTGCAGACTCCACAGGAATTTGTGAAGCTGGGTTTCCGTGCATTAAAGCCCCAGCTTTTCACATCCTTGGGGCGATGCTCTTGGCTTTCGGAGGCCATTCTCCAATGTGTGTTCAGGAATCTTCTGGCTTCGCCCTGTTTGGAGCAGCCCTGGCTTCCTGCGCCTGGAAAGCAGTCAGCTCACCAGCAAATCGTTCAGCCCTAAAAGTCTCCCCCACCCTGCAATCAAATAATTTCAAGAAACTCAATTAGAGTGACATGACATTTCCAAGGAAACACTGAGGATACATTCCGGTAATATTTGGCCCTGCCAAAGCGGTTTAGATGGCAAATCAATAGTAAGCATTTAAGGCTAGATGTATTAAAAAAAAAAAATAAAATCAAGTTATCAATTTCCCATTATGCCCGAACTCCCAGAGCACTGATGGGAAATTCAAGCTGCATTTAATACACCTAGCAGAGGACTGAACAGCTTGATCTTATATACTCGCCCGCAATACGGGTTTTTCACTTCTCAAGTCTTCCAGACGCTTTGCGAATCTGAATTAAGTCACCGGGCTCCCTGGGGAGCTGCTGCTTTGGCTTGTGCCATAAGCACGGTTTATGGTGAAGGGTCTTGAGCCAAATCACCTCCCCCTGAGAGACTCTGCCCCTCTCCTTTGGCTACACATTGACCGTGATTCCAGGTGGCCAAATTTGTTTCGCAGGCTTGGCTTGGGGGTACGTGTCCTCCTTGCCAAGCTTGGAGCCAAAAGCTGCTAAGAAATTCCACACGTGGGGAGGTGAAGCCCTATTTTAGGTGATGGTGCTGGACTTAAAAGGAAAAATGAAGGTGTTGCCCCATTTATTTGGTATCTGGGAATAATGAGGCAGAAAAAAAAATTCCTCATGTTCTCTGAGAGGTCCCAGGTCCCCCAGGTCCATTTGCTCACCTACTGCTGCCTCCAGACCCTCACTACACTGCTGATTCACAGCTCTAAAAATGATCTTCATGCAATTACTATTGCTTCTCATCTCCTCAGGCTTGTTGTCAACTTAACATGCCTGCCAAGGGATTCACCAGCCCACAGCAATGTGCTCTCCTCTGCTCTAACGCCCTGGTGCAGTGGATACTTGGAGGAGGATGGTGAAATGCAGGGCTGGGGTCTCTGGGAGAGCAACCATGGGGTGGAGAAAGGCTTTCTCCTCTTGATTTTGATAAATAAGTGCCACTCTGAGTTATGCATGAGCTCTCTTATGGCAACGGCCCCCAGGAGGGATGCTTGTTGCACCCTGAATTGAAGAAAGGCTCCTGGGAGCATCTCTGTTTTCTTGGTGGAAACCCAACATCGCCACACACAGGAAGGACAGGGACAGGATGTGGGGGTAGACCACAGAATCATAGAATGCTTTGGGTTGGAAGGGACCTTTAGAGGTCATCTAGTCCAATCCCCAAGAGATGCCCAAGAGGAGACGTCCTGGGAGGGTTTGGGGAGCCAAAGGAGGCAGCGGGAGCATTCTTGGTAGGATGAAGCCCGCACGAGCAGTCCAGCATTTCCTCTGATGGCCAACCCAAAGCCTTTCTTCTGAAATCCCCCCTTTTTGGGGAAACCTCCCTACCTCGCTGGGCCAAACCCTACAACCCTGGGCAGGGCTGGCCAAATGCTGGACCCTGGGTAACACGCAGTCTTGGGCATCCCAAGAGAAGACAAGGCCAGGGAGGCTGGTTTGTGGGGAACTGGGTCAGAACAGAGCTGGTCCAAAGTTACTGCAGCCCCATAAGTAAATAAATAAATATATATATTTATACTTATATCTATATATCTCCATTGCTAGTAAAAGACCACAGCCTTTACAACTAACCTGACACCCCAGGTCAAGTGGTGGTGGCAACTCAACTATGACAACCCCATATTTCTGCTAATGGCCCCTGGTGCCTTCACTGAAGGGATGCTGGCAGGGTGAGCACCACACCAGAGGAAAACGAGATGCTAGGAGGGTCTTTTTCATGTAATAATGAGCTTTTTTTGTATTAATTAAATAGTGAGAACTGTTTACAGTGGGTTCCTTTTTGCCCATACAGAATTTTTTGCTCCAGTCCAGCTGTGGGCTGGTTTGCATCAGGAAGGATCATTTGAGGAACGGGCATTTGCAAGCAGACATGTCCAAAATCAGATCGACATGGATGAACCTTTCTGGAGGTGCATCCCCAGCCCTTC
The DNA here is from genome assembly GCF_000687185.1 of Egretta garzetta. Classification (NCBI taxonomy): domain Eukaryota; kingdom Metazoa; phylum Chordata; class Aves; order Pelecaniformes; family Ardeidae; genus Egretta; species Egretta garzetta. The sequence continues at coordinate 388,188 of NW_009258662.1, forward strand.
ATATGTCTGAGTTCCTTTCCCCCCCTGCTCTTTTAAGGCTCAGAAATGTTGTTTGCTCTGCATGGTTGTGGGAATCCAATGACTTGTGCTCCCTGGCAAGGTCCCACCTAAATAAAGATTTTCATACCAGGGGGCCAAATGAACCTGTGGGTTGTGCGCTCTGTTAGGTCTCATTTTCTTCTGCACAGTGATTATTTTTGTCAATGCAATTTGGGAATGAAGGTTTTTCCTGCTGGTTGCAAACGCTTTGCTCTTCTGGATGGTCTCAACTCCAACTCTCCTGGGTCGATGCAGGAGCTGGTGTTCAAGTCAGTCCTTGTCTCCTGAGTTGTTGAGGGCCAGAGGCTGCAACAACCCGCACAGCCGTGCACCCCGCGAGCTCCCCAGCCCGGCCATGGCTCTTCAGATGCTGGCATCCTACAACCTCCCTTACAAAGCCTCCCCCATTGCTGTGACGCTGGGGAAGTGTGAAAACGCGGGGTGTTTCTCAGAAAAACATCTGTTTCTCAAGCTGACCATGAGCCAGCAGGGTGCCCTCGTTGCCAAGAAGGCCAATGGCATCCTGGGGTGCATTAAGAGGAGTGTGGCCAGCAGGGCGAGGGAGGTTCTCCTCCCCCTCTACTCTGCCCTGGGGAGACCCCACCTGGAGCACTGGGTCCAGTTCTGGGCTCCCTGGTTCAAGAATGATGAGGAACTCCTAGAAAGAGTTCAGAGGAGGGCAACAAGGATGATGGGGGGACTGGAGCATCTCCCCTATGAGGAAAGGCTGAGGGAGCTGGGCTTGTTCAGCCTGGAGAAGAGAAGGCTGAGAGGGGATCTCATCAACACGTACAAATATCTCAAGGGTGGGTGTCATGAGGACAGAGCCAGACTCTTCTCAGTGGTGCCCAGTGCCAGGACAAGGGGCAATGGGCACAAAATGAAACATGAGAGGTTTTGATTGAATATGAGGAAGAACTTCTTGACTTTGAGGGTGATGGAGCTCTGGCCCAGGCTGCCCAGGGGGGCTGTGGATTCTGTCAGGAGACACCTGCTCTAGGAGAACCTGCTTTAGCAGGAGGGTTGGACTAGGTGATCTTCCAAGGTCCCTTCCAACCCTTGCCATTCTGTGATTCTGTGTGATTCAATGCTGTGGCCTCACCTGGAAATGCAGAAATGCTTTCTTTTTTGGTGACACAGTGCCCGCTGTTTTGTTTAGATGGGAACATTTTGTTTCTTTTCTGAGGGGATATTTTTCTTGCCATGATACAATACCTGAATGGGCTTTTTTGCGCCAAAGTACATTTTGATACAGAAGAGTGTTTCCAGAGGAGAGGCTGGAAATGTCAGCCTGAAAACGGCACTTGTCTCATTCCCAACATTTATCAAATTATGGAGGTTTTTTGAGTAAAAAAGATTTTAGCTGTGGGGGGAATAAAAATCCCCAAAAACTCTGCTGGTCCCTCCTTAGGGCTTGGGATATTGTGGGTAAGGGCAATCCTTCTTCTGCCTATGCTGCCAGTAGCAATAAGGCTGGGCTGGGGAAATCTGAGCTCAACCTTTCCCAGTTGCGCTGCCAGACTTTTAATAACACCCACTGATTTCCAAACCGTCTCCCCCAGTCCCACTCCAGCATGAATCTCCATTTAGCTGTTATGTTCCCACCAAAGGTGTTTGGAGGAGAAAAGGCAGTTCTCAGTGCAATCCTTGAAGACACAAAGCAACGTACAGTCTTTAATGAAAACATTTTTTTTTGTTGATATGGGGCAGAAAAGCCACCACTCATAGAAGTCTTGGGCATGTGTATTGGGAACCTGTTATGGAGAGAGGAATGGAGGCTTGCACCCATGGGTGCTCATGTTGTCAGGGCATAGCAGAGGTCCCCTGGCAAAGGACTGGGAGCCCCAAAATACCAGCACCAAAATATTGGGGAGAGCCCTGCCAAGCTAGTAGTGCAGATAACGGTGATGTGGTCAACCAACCCATGCCATATTTGAGAGGTGTCATTTTTAGACACCTTGTTTCCTACCTGGTTGCAACACGACAGCAATTTCCTCACTCCCAGGGAAAGCAGAGCCTTTGCTTCTGCTATTTCTTTGGCAAATTGCAAATATTTAAAAAGCCGGGAGAGGCTTCTGTGCCATTGGAGCTGCTGTGACCCTTAGAATCATAGAATCGTTTAGGTTGGAAAAGACCTTTAAGATCATCATGTCCAACCGTTAACCTAACACCACTAAACCATGATGCCCCAGTAATGAGGTGGGGAAGGAGAATCCTTCCCAGGGGCTGGCATGCTGTCCCGTGATGTGCACTCGGAGGAGACACTATTGGACAAGACCCCTCTCAGCTGAGGCCATGTGGCCACCAAAACCCAGAGGTTTACCCTCCCACTTGTTGGATTTCCACACCTCTCCGGGCCACAGTTCCAAATGCCTTCAAGACTTGGGGGTGGAATTTCGCAGGGAGAAACCATGTCTGGGTTTGCACCCTGTTTTTTTCTTACCCTGAGGTTTGGGATGGCTCCTTTTTACCTGCCCAGAGAACGATCAAGTGAAGGAGAAGGTGGAACTTGCTAAAGGCCATGGGGACTTTAGGGACGAGCTGAAATCTGCTCTGGGATGGGACTCAACCTGCCTACCAGGTCTGACATGGGGCAATGGGAATTCCCAGCTTTCTCTCTGCCCTTCTCAAAGGGTTACTGCTTCCAGGTTGATTATGAGCTAGAATTGCACACAACAGCATTAAGACATTTTTATTTTACAAAAATAAACTCAGGGGTATGTGCCACCTGGTTTTGCGCAGTAGTCCTCTGCGCAAGTGGTGCAGTCGTGAGCCTCTGGATGTCTCTGCTTTCCTGAGCAATCAGACGTTTCCCTCTCCTCACACCACTTTATTTCCTGCTCGTAATTGTGGTTTTCCAACATCTTTTTTCACACATCCTTTGCCTCTTCACATTAAATGGTTTGTCTTGCTTGTCCACTCAAGACCTTTAAGATCATCATGTCCAACCGTTAACCTAACACCACTAAACCATGATGCCCCAGTAATGAGGTGGGGAAGGAGAATCCTTCCCAGGGGCTGGCATGCTGTCCCGTGATGTGCACTCGGAGGAGACACTATTGGACAAGACCCCTCTCAGCTGAGGCCATGTGGCCACCAAAACCCAGAGGTTTACCCTCCCACTTGTTGGATTTCCACACCTCTCCGGGCCACAGTTCCAAATGCCTTCAAGACTTGGGGGTGGAATTTCGCAGGGAGAAACCATGTCTGGGTTTGCACCCTGTTTTTTTCTTACCCTGAGGTTTGGGATGGCTCCTTTTCACCTGCCCAGAGAACGGTCAAGCGAAGGAGAAGGTGGAACTTGCTAAAGGTCATGGGGACTTTAGGGACGAGCTGAAATCTGCTCTGGGATGGGACTCAACCTGCCTACCAGGTCTGACATGGGGCAATGGGAATTCCCAGCTTTCTCTCTGCCCTTCTCAAAGGGTTACTGCTTCCAGGTTGATTATGAGCTAGAATTGCACACAACAGCATTAAGACATTTTTATTTTACAAAAATAAACTCAGGGGTATGTGCCACCTGGTTTTGCGCAGTAGTCCTCTGCGCAAGTGGTGCAGTCGTGAGCCTCTGGATGTCTCTGCTTTCCTGAGCAATCAGACGTTTCCCTCTCCTCACACCACTTTATTTCCTGCTCGTAATTGTGGTTTTCCAACATCTTTTTTCACACATCCTTTGCCTCTTCACATTAAATGGTTTGTCTTGCTTGTCCACTCTCCAAGATATCCTGGAGACACTTCTTGCAGCTCCATTTCCTTTTTATTTAAGCATGGCAATTGCGGCCGATCACCTCCCTCTGACTGGTTTTCGAAAGTGAGGAAAGAGAAAACAAGGTGGATGTTGCAGGTTGGCTACAGGTTGGGCTTCTTCTTGGACCTCCCATGCTCACAGTGGCTTGGGAGGTCCCTGACACAATGGGATTGTCTATACCAGGTCATGTCACACCACGTCAGATCATCCATAAAGCAAATGTCCCAACCTGGGCCAGCTCCAGGCACCATTTAGGGTCAGTCAGGAGAAATGGGTATGTAGAAGACACATGGACCTGGCTTGGTTTTGGGTGACTCCCACTCCCCAGTGGTTGCTTCCCCCCACAAAGGGAGTGCAGACACAGTGCTGGAGGTATCTACAGCTGCTTTGTGAAGCCTGCACTATCTCTTCAAGCTTATGCCCTGGGGTAAAGCATTGGCTGGGAAGAGGTTCACTTACCACCTAGTGCTGCTGGGACTGGATTTAAAGCATTGAGAGTGGCTTGCCCTCCTGCAGTACATTGCAAAGAAGCAGGCCACCAAACCTGGGCACTGACCAGGATAAATGGGCCAACTGGCCTACCTTGACTGACCTTACGGTCAATGAACAAGGATGGGCTCCCCAAGGAGTGACGCTAACCCTTGCAACGGGGTCAGAGGGGGACAGAAGAGGGCAGCCAGTTTGGGCTGACTGCACTGGGGCAGCAAATCTCTCCTTCCTGGCCAGTCAATACATACTCCTTCTTCCCAAAGAGCACTTCAGCTCTCCAGGATGGCGTTGCCTGTTCTAAATTGGACTTTGAGCAATGAATATTTGGATTGCCTTCATCCTGGGCTGTGCAAAGTCCATTGCATATCAGAAAGATTCAAGTGGATGATAACAGCCTTTGCTGATTTTATGCATAATAGGTGCCTGTCTAAAAGCCAACGAACAAAGTACAGACCACCTGAAAACTTTGAAATGAACCTGAAATTCTAGATCTCCGCCTTTAATTTCTTCCTCTTTTTTAACACGCCTTCAAAACCAGAGAAGATGAACCTCACCAGATTTTTTTTTTAAGGTATTGTGGAAAACTAATGCATTTCTTCTGATGCCCAGAGGGGTTGTCTGCACTCAGAGAAAAGGCTGAGAGAGGAGCATCTTTCTAGGAAGGCTGGTTTCAGCCACAGCTTCTGCACTGCTCGGCAGCAGTAGCGTTTGCATTACTGTCAGGGCCAGCAGGAACCCATTTCCCCTGTGGTGAGCTAACATGTGCCTGGAGATGAGGAAGAGCCATGCAGACTGACCCCATGAACCCGAGATCTGGCAATGGGAGCCCAGCTGGGCTTCCAGGAGTGTTTTTTTCCCATTGAAGCCCTGGATGATGTGTGACCCCCAGTGCAGGGGTGTTTGGGACTCCTCATGAGCCAATCTAGAGTAGAGCAGCACCACCAGCTTCAGGCTCTGCCCAGAGCCCTTGGTGGCTGGGGATGCCAGAGAGGTGCTTGGATGGAGCAGTCCAGGGTTCTGAGGGCACCAGCCCCCAAATTCCTGCAAACCCCAGCCCTCAGAAGGCATGCAAACTATCAGAACCCAGTGCTGGTGCCCATGAGGACCCTCCTCTTTGCCCACAGGTCCACCCACATCCCATCAGTGGATGTAGCCCAAGGGAGGAAATGTCCAGGAATTCCTAGGAGGGGCTGGGGGGGACCAGAGTGATCTAGGAGTGGGAGGGGAACCTTGCAAACTAGAGGCACCCCTCCATGTCTTGTCTTCGTCCTGGTGGGACACCATAAGGCATTGGAGGTGGGCAGACTGTGGGTGGGTTTTCCTGCTTTGACCTCACTCCTGATTGGAAGAAGAGGGTGGTTGGAGGGCTCAGGGGCTGCCTTACCTGCTGAGGTTTTGCACCGCCGCTCACATTTCCACTTGGTTTCGAAGCGGTTGCTGTTCCCTTGGCATCCCCCGAAGACGAAGGGCCGGCAGGCATTTGCCTCTGCATGGTAATACCAGAGCAGGGCGTAGTGCCGACAAGAGCCCTCGTCCATCGGCTGCAGGCAGGGGGCTGCAGGGAAACATGCCCCCACCACTTTTGTGTTGGACCCAGGTGGGAAAAGGCCACACTCTGCCACCCCCACCCTGCCCAGAGAAAATGTGGGGCTGGTCCAGGGACTTCCACTGCCCCACAATCAGCACCTTAGCCCAAAGTGATGGGGTTGGCAGAGCAAAGGGGACAGCAAGGACCAAGGGTGGGCATCTGGCAGTGGATTTCCATAGTGGGATAAGCACAAGGCTCCTCATTACTCCATGGCTTCATCCACCCCTGTGGTGCCCATCATGGTGGTCTCTGACCTTTGCAAGGGGGCAATTAACCCCTGGGACATGGTGGGGGTGGTTTTTGCAGGGGTGGTTGCATTTGGGGTGTTGTCTGGGGGGCTCTCACTGTGCATTTTGCTGGTGGGACTGGACAACATGGGATCGAGAATGGGATTGGGTGAAAACACCCTCCAGTTTGTTCACCATCAGCTCAACGCCCTGGGGTGAAAGCAGCTGCTTTAAGCCAAGTCCAAAGCTGAGTTTTAAGCCTCCGTTTGCTGGCACATGTAACTCTTTCAGCACCGCGTCCCCTCCACCTCAATGCCAAAAAGCACTTCCCACCCGGGAAGTGACTTCCTTAAATGTCACTTAATTCCCTGCATTTCACCTGGTAATTGGCTGTGGGCTTCTCGGCGCTTGGGCTGAGAGGGACCCGTTATCTGCTGCACCCGGGGAGCCGCTGGGGAAGCAAATGGAAATCAGATGTAATGAGGGCATGCAAACAAATTACCCACCATTTAAATATAGATCATTGGAGCCCTACATGGCTTTCCGCTGGCTAACAGGTTCTCTTAATAAATGTCACAGAGCAATGGGCAAGGGGAGGGAGAAACCAGCGGCAGTAAAATTCTTAATGGTGTTAAACAACTCAGTCAGAAAGGTTGGGTGTTAGTCAGAGAAAATGGAAGTATTTGTAGTTGTTTGCAGGAGATAAATGTCAGGCTGGAGTTTTGTAAATCTGTGAGCTTTGAAAAGCCAAGAGCGATTGTAATCTGGCAGTAATAACCCTCCGACTGCAGAATCCCGTTAACATTTAGAGTGCCTATCCGCACTCATCACTTAGCGGAGAGATTTATGAGCCCTCCTGCCTCAGACCTGGGCTTTAATGGGATTGTTGGCTGGCGATGGCTGTAGCTGTGATTCAATAACATGCGGTACGCCCCATCGATCTGAAACCGCCCAGATCCCCAAAGCTGCCTTGGTATAAAGTGAGTTTAAATCCAGATGGGTGATGGCTTTGACGTACGACGCAGACACCAGGAGAGCACTTGGGGGTGGGCAGAAGGACGGTGGTGACAGTTGAGGGCTGGTTCCAGGCTTACCTGGATTTGGGGGATTGGTTCAGTCCTTAGCAGATTACACAGGGAAAAAATGGAGGTCATCATCAATGGGTTTGACTTCAAACTCTTCCCAAAGCTCAGGGAAAGGGCCATCACAGGTAATAAAGGTCATAGAATCATAGAATCATAGAATCATAGAATGTTTTGGGTTGGAAGGGACCCCTAGAGGTCATCTAGTCCAACCCCCAGTCAATGCATATAAACTATAGAATCATAGAATCATAGGATCATAGAAACACTTAGGTTGGAAAAGACCTTTAAGATCGTCGAGTCCAACCTTTAACCTAACCTTGCCATCCCACCACTGAACCATGTCCCTAAGCACCTCATCCATCCTTCTTTTAAACACCTCCAGGGATGAGGACTCGACCACCTCCCTGGGCAGCCCATTCCAGAGCCTGACAACCCTTTTGGTAATGAAGTTTTTCCTAATGTCTAGCCTAAAACTGACCTGGCTCAACTTCAAACCATTCCCCCTCATCCTATCATCTGTTACCAGGGAGAAGAGGCCAACCCCCACCTTACTGCAGCCTCCTTTCAGGTAGTTGTAGAGGTCAACAGCTTGTGTAGGCTACAACTTGTTTTGGGGTGTACAAGTACGTAACATTGGGGTATCTTGCTCTGTATAAAAGTGCAATGTGGTTTTATTTTTTTTTAATTATTTCTAGAGTAGAAGGACTGGTTGACCAACCCATGAGCTGACTGGCCAACTGGTAGGCTGACTGCTCTGCTTTTGTGCTGATTGGCCACTCAGCTGATGTTACATGGCCAGTCTGCAAAAAGCTTTGCCCCATAGATGCTTGGGGACCAGAGTTTGGGCAAGAGAGTTGTAGGGGCACGGGATGTTGCATTTTAGATGGTTCCCTTATGCTGAGATGCATCTGGCCCTGCAAGTGCCTATTTCTCTGAGCTGAAGCACTGATGTCCCCCTGCCTGTGACAATGGCAGCCTCAGCTGATGTTACATGGCCAGTCTGCAAAAAGCTTTGCCCCATAGATGCTTGGGGACCAGAGTTTGGGCAAGAGAGTTGTAGGGGCACGGGATGTTGCATTTTAGATGGTTCCCTTATGCTGAGATGCATCTGGCCCTGCAAGTGCCTATTTCTCTGAGCTGAAGCACTGATGTCCCCCTGCCTGTGACAATGGCAGCTACAAACCCTCCTTTGCCTGGTGAAAAAATCTGAGCAGCCACATCTTAATTTCTGACTTGCTGAGCTGCAAGAAATGAGTCTGAACTCTCCTTCCTTTTGCATCCTGCCCTGTCTTGCAGCGTGTTTGAACTTTGGCTGCCGAGTGCAGAAAGCCCTCCACAAACAAGCCAATAATCCCCTATTGCTTCCCACGAGCCCTTTGGCATCATGTTTTCACTCTCTGTCTCCCATAAATCAAGATTCAAAGCCAGTCCCTGATGATGGGGTCAGAGGGTCTATGAGTGGCTGTGGCATGGATGAAAATGTGATGGACCTGGAGGAGAGCAACTCATATGGGTCCTTCTGGGTGAAGGTCATTTCCAGGTGGTTGCTAAAATTTAGGACAGAGCTACCAAGAACCCTCTCAAGCCAGTCATGTCAAAGGCTGCTTGTTGGCTCCATCAGCATCCCAGGGGATGGGTAGGCCCATAAGGCCTGGAAAAGCCACCCATGAGCCATTATCCCATGGGGACAGGAGAAAGAGGATGTCAGACTGGTAGCTTTTCTGTGCCAAGGGGACCGTATTGCTCATCAGGTCCACATGAAGCTGGGCTAAGCTTTCCCTATTGTAATGTTCGCTACAGTGGTTCAGGGGCAGAAGAAAAGGTAGATGATCTGAAATGCAGCTAAAACTGCCCCATCCTGTCTTCTCCCTGGAAATATGGCAGTTCTCAGCCAGGCATTAATGGATTTCCCTGTGTCCCATTAATGGATTTCCCTGTGTCCATCAGGCTCATCCCTTGGGCTTTTCCACCAGGACACTGTGTCCCAGTGCATCCCAAGGTGGGCCTGGAGCCTCCTGGAGAACCACCCCACTGGCTATGCCTACAGAGTGGGCCATGAACCTCCCTCCAGCCCATGGGCATAGTTCACCTCCCTACAGCTGAACAGCCTTCATCCTCCCAAATGATGGTTGCACCTTGGCTGCCTAGCACTGCTCAAGACCCTACTGGCGAGCTAGGTAATACCTAAAAGCATGGCCAGTCTTGGATCGTGCTCTTGCCCTGTCCAGTTGCCAGGTGTAGAGGTAGATGCAGTTGTGAGGAGATGCCACGAACCCACTGGTGTTCATGTACAGTCAGGTCTGTACTGCATTTGTCCTGACCTTGGCCCTTCTCTCTCCCCCTCTCTCTTGGGCAATACAAAGGGACAGAAATAGAGGTTGTTTTCCCATTAGCTGTAATCAAGATATTTACCCATTAAAGGCTTCATGAGGCCCTAGGCACAAATATTCTGTAATAGCTTGAGTGTTTGGTCGCAGAGATGTAATTTCTGGCTGGTAGGAAGCTTTACTAGAACTTACAAAGGACATGGTGGGGAGAAGGGGACAATATCAGCCTGAAAACTGCCTCCTTCCAGCCTTTCAAAATGCACCCTTTTGGAGGTGGTGATCATCACTGAGGCCATATATATTTGGCTTTTCCCTCACCGACCACCACTTCCAGGGGCATCAGCTCGCCTCGCCTCTGAGCCACTGACCAGTCCTTTTCAGCACAGGGCATGGCAGCATGGGAGCCCTCATTGGAAATCCCATCACTGTCTTATTTCTTCCCAGTCCCAGGGAAGAGGATTTAACATTGGGTTCATGGGGTGCTCCAGAAGATACCGGCTGCCATGGTTGGGAAGATGGAAAGCGTGCGGCCACGCAGCTGCGCTTACCTTCAATAAGTGAAAGTGGCTCTATGAAGGGCTTCACTGAAGTCACCAACATGGTCATGCTCTGAGTTTTGTTAAGCATTTCTTCCTGGCTTTCACCAGCCCTTCTGGTGTGTTCCTGAGGCTGAAAATACCCTTGGAGCTGCCTGTTGATTTCAGCTGTCTCCAGACCTGTGGATTTAATTGCTGGGTCAGTGAGGGTAAAAGCTGGTGCCCACAGCTTGAAAGCCACCATATTTCGATCAATGATTGTAGCTTGACAAAATTACTGCCACTGCACCACACAGTGTGGGAGACCAGTCACAATACAACGTTTCATTGGCCAAAGCCTACAGACCACTGGCGTATGCAGTCAAGGTAGGAAACCTATTTCCAAATCACAGATGCTCTAGAGAATGGCAAGTAATTAAAAGAGAGATTGTACTGTCTACTGTCTTCTCAAGGAAGGCAGCAGGGGATATGCGAAGCTTATTCAGAATAAAAGCTGGCTTTGTGGAAGTGGTTCCCAAGAAGTGTGGTGGGCTTCCTCAGGACCTCCATGACTGCATGGCCAAGTTCCCTGTGTCAGTTGGGACAGAGTCATAATCAAAACAACATGGATAATTAAATGCTGCTGGATCAGCATCTCCATGAGATAGGTCCCCTGAAGCGCTGAGCACTGCCAGTCTTTTCAGGTAAGACTTGGTTACTAGAAGGCTGAGAATCCACAAAAACAGTTAGTTAAGTTATGCAAATGTCCATCTGTATTTCTGGATGTGTGTGAGGCTGAGACTCCATCATCCTTCATAATAGGTACGTCTGATGCTCAGTGCCTCGAAGGACAAGTGTGACCTGGACCAGGCTGGCAGGCACATTAGCAGAGCAGATATTTTAGAAGTTCTGGTTTTATGGTGGATGTACACAGTCTGCAGGTAGAGGACAGTAGATTTAGTGGAGCCTGGCTGTGCAAAGTTAACCCAGAAACCTGTTCTGAAGAAACGTGGACCATCAGGCTGAATCCATCCCGGATTAATGCTCTGCGGTGTGTCCACTGTGGCTTTGATCCAGCTTTGCTTTCCTTTACTAACTTACTGTTTTATCTAGATGATGCTCTGAGCATGAGGGATGGAGAGGACCACATGCTGCTGGCTGAAGGATCAACCAGCCAGGTGTCAGGCAGGGCCCTTGGGTAATACCTGAGTCGTGAAGGCAAACACTTTTGTGAGGGTTGTCCTTCGTGGGAGCATGGGGGCTGCTGTGTCCAAGAGTGCAGAATTCATTTGCTCTGATGTATTTACGTTACAGAAGCAAATGAAGGCTGGGGCAAAGGCAGGATCCCAGGTACGGGACCATGGATAGACATCAGGGAGAGATGATCTCTATCCTGAAAGATTTGCTTTCTAAACACAGAGCAGAAGGGGAAACAGAGCTTGGGAAGGACTATCTCATGTCTAGTGTAATTGGGAATATCCCACACCAAGAGAGTTCCTGGTACTCCAGGCACCTACAACTGTACTGGCTTCTTACATCCGGGGCAAGGATGCTGCTTCTTGACCCACCTCTCTGTTTAGAAAGTCCTTGCTTTGTAAAATGCTCTGCTTTCATACACCATGAAACAATGTGTTATGAAGGCTAAAAAATACATATAATGTAACAGCTATGAAGGAAAAATTAAAGCAAACCCATTCCGGAGAACACGAGTTCACTGCAATTTAGAGTCTATTCCTGTTCAAAACATTGAAAACAAGCCGTGGTGAGGGACACTTTCCAGGTGAAATGATGGCCTGGAAATGTAGTAGGAAACATTCAGATTAGATGAGATGTCCCAGGTCAACTGAGGCATCACAGCTGGGTCGACAGATATGACACAGGCCTACGAGATACCTGTGCCCATAGAGAGGATCCAGCAGGATACGTAATCTGGCTTTATATATAGGCAACTAGATCAACACCCAGGGATGGGGATCAGATCCAGAGTTGGAAACTTTTCTCTAGGTGCCTTCATGTGAGCTGAGTGTCTTCAAAACCTACTATGGCCAACTGAGGTCCAGAACCTGGTCCGGTATCTCCCATGGAAAAACTAGACCCTGAATCACTTGTCACATGTAGGCAAAGATATGGAGGAACCAAGTCCTCCCTGAAGCACAGAGGATGAGCTCCTGACTGGATGTGGGGGGGCTACCTAGGGTTGACAGATTGGCCCTCCAGACTCTGTGGACCATCTGGATTAGATCTCCACAATGGGAGCTTCAAAGATGGATAGACACCTCACTGGAGCTTATCATGTTGATGGTTTGGGACGGTGGAGCAACAAGATCTGTTTTGTGGGCAGGGACATGTGTTCCTGTGGGTGCAGCTTTTAAAGCTGGCTGTCAGGAATAGCTTTGATCCTGTCTTGCAGTAGAGAGTGGAAGCAGGAGACCTCTCAGTGTCCCTCTCAACCCTGTTTTCTCAGATTCCTCTCAAGAAATACCAACCCCAGAGCTAGGGTCTAAAAGCAGTCGGTGATCCGGGGTAATTTTCTGCACTGAATCACAGAAAAAAAGCATTTATTCTTAACAACTTCCTTTCACTTGCAGTTTCAGGCTGTTTTGGGTCAAGGAGAACATCCTTTACTCTACTGCATGAATCCACACGCATTTCTATGTCGATATTAGCAGCCTTACCCCTTTCCATGAGCATCCTTCCCAACTCACCTCCACAATCTGCGAACATAAGAGACAGGACATACTTTGATTGCCACATCTTTTTTCCCTATGTAAATAAGATTTTTCAACAAAATTATTTTTACAGGCAGCACATGCTTTCATGGACTTTTTTTCATCCTCCCCCCCTTTCAAAGGATTCAAATGCCCCCTAACATCTCTACGCAGAAACGAGTGCAACTCCAACTTAATGACTGAAGCATCTCAGAAAATGAGATGAACCCAAACCCTCCGTGGCCATAGGCAGACCCCAGGGAGTGGGGCAGGAGTGGGGCAGCTCTCTGCTGGCCCTCAGGTAGCTGGACCTCTGCAGGGCAAGGAAAACAAGGCCCCCAAAGCCTGACACCCTTGTGATGTTGGGATTCTGGGGTAAAACCATCCCCAAAGGCAGCGTTTTTTGTTACTCTTGTGGTGCTGGTTGGCAGTCGTTCACTGCCGGAGACGTCTGTGCGTCAAGAAGTGCCACAATGTAGACAGGAATTAAAAAGTTGTTATTGGGCAAAATGCAGCTCCAAACTTTCGCCTATGACCCAGCGCCTTTTACTGGTCAGCAGGGAAATGGAGATGACCAGGGAGGAAAACTTTGCTAACAAAACCACAGGGGAAGAAATGGGAAGAGAGAGGGTTTAAAGGGAAAAAATTAAGAGCTTGAGTAGGAGGTCAGGACTATGGCAGCGACCTTGCAGCCCAGAAGCCTGCACTTGCCTCTGAGCGTGGAGAGGCGATGTGTCTCCACTTGCTGCTAATGGGGTGATATTTGCTCTGCCGAGCCAGCATGTGCCAGCACTCAAATTGCTCCAATTTAGTCATTGGCAGGTGTCAGAGCGGTGGCCCCAAGCATGACTCGGCGTCTGACTTACCACATCTGCCTCTCATTTCATTCCTGATCACCTCCTTCACCTCTTCCTCCTGTGCCCCCGGGGGAAAGCAGAGGTTAGCATTGATTTTCTACCCCAGCACCATCTCCCTGCACTCTGTGCCCTGTCCCAACTCTGCTTGCCCCACTAGAGGTGGCCTCTGGTGAAACCACCTCTGCTTGGGTATGTCCGAGATCAGATACGTACATTTGGTGCCACAGGGACCTCGGTTCAAGATTTGTGGCTCACCAGGGAAATTATTCCCTTTGCAAATTCGTGGACATCCTGTAGCCAGATCCTCTTGCCATAAGGAGCTGGGATCCCCATCCCAATGTGAAGACCATGGCATGCCTCAAGCCCGGGCTCGCTTTCCCATGAGTCTCTTCACCCTTTTGGCACCGTCCCTGAAGCCTTTCAGAAGGTCTTTCAGATGTCCCTTGCCCTTGGAAAAGCTTCATCAACCCAACTGCATCCATGCAAAGGGGATGCTGAAATCATACTGCAGGCTTGACCCACGGAGATGGGCTGTAGCACTAGATTTAGATGAGCTGTAGCTGCACCTCATTTTGTTCTTCTCTGTCTTTTTACCAGCTAATGATGTTCCCCATAGGGTGAGACATCTGGTCTCATGTATTTTGAATCTATCCCTCACCCTTAGGCCAGCCAACTGCCACTGCTTCAGCTGAGCATCTTCCATGTCCGATAGTTGGTGTCCTACTGCACTTCATGTGGTCACTACCTCTTACCCCTTGTAGGGATGACAAATTTGGGGGCACTTACTATGTGGGGAGCTGGGCTCTTCAGCAACTCACACATAGGGCACCCTTGCCCAGAACACCCATGCTAAACCTAATCCTGCCTGGCCTCTACACACTGGAAAGATGAAAGTACCGTGTTTTATCAGTCAAGTGGCACAAACCACATTTGCTCAGGCAATAGACACCCTAATGTCAGGGGAGCTGCAACAGGGGTTTTGCCCTGACCCACGTGGGTCAACCACTACTTCTTATAAACCCAGGGCAGCAGCTTTTACAGTAATGCCATCTCCCTAATCGCTTTGAAAATGGGGCGCATTGCTCTCTCCTGCTCTTTCTTTGTATTTGATCAGCCCCGTGGCATTGGCACCCATCCTATCTGCCAAGCATCAGTTTGCACCATCGTGGGAAAGATGGGAGAGGGGAAATGTGCCCTGGGCTCTGGGTTGTTGTTTGGGTTTGGCATTGTACAGCCCAGCACTGCTCCCGCCCCAGCCTGTGCACGTCTGACATCTCTGGGTAATGGCCAACACTCTCATTTCCCAGATGTTCTCTGAATGAATCTGTTTCTCAGCATTTCCCTCCTCCCCTACACCTCTTAGGGGCAGTTTGCCCTATTTTATTTTCTTTATTCAGGCCTGTGTAATAGGATGTGATCTTGGGCTAAAGTACTCACAGAAAGACCAGGATCTCCTTTTTCTCCTTTCTGGCCAGCTGGACCATTTTCACCCTGTTAAAAATACTTAAGTCATTACAAAAGCTCAGTAGATTGGCCATTAGATGCTCCAAGAATAAGTGGACCTTAGAGAGGAAAGGATGCTCTAGGAAGGGAGATGGGGAAAAAGGCTCACACGCTTTCCCAGAAATTTTAGGGATATCTGTGAGTAGCTCACTGAACAGAAAGGAATGGACTCATCCTGTGCAAGGAAGCAAGAACAAAAGCGTGTATAAGGAAGCTGGGTTCAGGCTCCCAGATTTTTTGGGAGCTCTGCCCTATCCAAACAAGAAGGATGTTACCAGCTACGATTTCAGTCAGGATTCTCTGCAGTTTGTAAGCGACCACAAAGACTGAGGTGGAGGCGTGGAGGGGATCTGGTCTCCAGAGAACCTCTGGGAACCAGACCAGGCAGAAGTTTGCAACGAGGATTGCAATCCCAGCACTGAAAAGATGAAACACAGGGCGATGCTGAGGTTTGCCAGCAGGGCTTTCTGCCTCCTAGGAGAGAGTACCTTGAAAAATTTTCTGCTCAGACCTGGATTTGTGGATTAAAAATACTTAAAATAGTAAAGGAAAAGGAGCACATGAAGAATGATCTGAATTAAAACTGCGATGGTCATTTTTCTCAATCCATGCTCACTTACAGGGGCTGGAGCGTGAGGAGAAATCACATTACCCTCCAACCAACATGTGGAGCTAATGCAATGCCACCTCCTGATGTAAAAAGCCCTTAAGTCAGTGTTGGCAGGACCTGCACCCTGTAGGGACCAATCCAGAACATAGCTTGGGATCTTGAGATTAAGCTCTTATTTGTATACCTGGCTGTGCATTACCCCTCTGCACTGAAGCACTGCACTGAGTATTGTTTTACTCCTGGTCTGCCATGGCAAGCCCAGTTGAGGACGTGCTGGCCCAAAATATGATGCTTTCCCAAAGAAGTCTTACATAAAACAACTGCCAGCCCACAGGGCTCACAGAAATTGTCCCAGCTGGAGATACCTTCAGGCAGAAGTGTAGGCAGTATTACCTGTGTCCAATGCCTGGTGCTTGGGGGTAAAATGCTCTCCGTGCTTTTGTTGCTGCAGAATTTGGAGAGCCAAGAGATGCGACCTAGAACAGCCAGGGTTCATGCAGCCCCAATGCAGAGCTCTGCACTGCTGCAAGGTGGTGAGGAATCTCACTGGGACGCAAGGCATGCACCAGTACAGGCTGGGGGCTGACCTGCTGGAAAGCAGCTCTGTCCAGAGGGACCTGGGAGTCCTGGTGGATGACAAGCTGTCCATGAGCCAGCAGGGTGCCCTTATTGCCAAGAAGGCCAATGGAATCCTGGGGTGCATTCAGACGATCGTGGCCAGCAGGGTGAGGGAGGTTCTCCTCCCCCTCTACTCTGCCATGGGGAGACCCCACCTGGAGCACTGGGTCCAGTTCTGGGCTCCCCAATTCAAGGAGGATGAGGAACTCCTAGAGAGACTCCAGGGGAGGGCTACAAAGATGATGAGGGGACTGGAGCATCTCCCCTATGAGGAAAGGCTGAGGGAGCTGGGCTTGTTCAGCCTGGAGAAGAGAAGGCTGAGAGGGGATCTCCTGTGGAGTCTCCTTCTCTGGAGATATTCAAACCCAACCTGGACGCTGTCCTGTGCCCCCTGCTCTGGGTGAGCCTGCTTGAGCAGGGGGATTGGACTGGGTGATCTCCCGAGGTCCCTTCCAACCCCTGCCAGTCTGTGATTCTGTGACTCTGTTATCCCCATACTGACCATTTCTCCTTTTTGCCCGTCCATGCCCGGGGGTCCCCTGAGGCAGAGCTGAGGCCTCCCTCTTTTCCCTCGCGGACCCTGAGAGGAAGAGGAGACCTCAGTTAGCAGTGCCCGAGCACTCTCCAGAGATGTCCCATGCCACTGGTTGGGGTTTTCCCCCTACAGCCCAACCCGGGCATCAGTAGGAGAAGATACTCAGAGTTCTCTGGATTTTAGATGCTCCCCAGACAGATCTGATGGGTCAGAGTCCTATGTTTTGCCCCCCTCTGCCCTGGGCAACCACGAGGCATTTCCTATGGTCCCTTCCTGCAGAAAGGACGGATGCTGCAGGGGCAGAAGGCAGTTTTCTCTCTTTGAAACTCTGTCTGTCCCAGCACTAATTTAAGAAATGGAGTCTCAGCAGGAGGAGAAGGGCTTGCAGACTGAGATAATACCCTCCCACACTAGAAATGAGGGTGGCCTCGCTGCTGCAGTTCAGACCCAGGTACTTTCTCTTTTAATTTAGAGAAAAGACAAGTAGCGCCGTGGATGTAGAAAGTAGCATCTCACAGTCTCTCTTTAATCAGCATCCAAACAAAAGCCATTCATTATCTCATACACGGCTTCCTGAGCACGCAGTGCTTGTAACTGCTAATACAGAAACTTCCAGCCCTTTTAAACATACATGAGGGGATCTCGTACTTTCGGCTCCTTCCTCCCTTCTGTGATTCTTTTGATATATTTTTCATTGCAAGGTACAGCCTGGGGAGCAAGGGAAAGAAGAATAATGTTGCTGCTATGGTCTGAAGCTTGATCTAGTCCATCTTTTATTGTTCTGGAAGGGTCTTTCTATACCTGCAGCCCTGTAGGGGAAGGCTTGGGGGCAATTCTTCCTATAATCACCCCACCAGTGGTGAAGTGCTGGGTGGGATTCAGCTGTAGCTATGGGCTGCTGAACAATGCTGGAGGCCCGGAGCATCCTCTGTGTCTTTCTACTACAGAGCAGGTTGCTCTAAGTCAAGGTTTTATTTGATGATGTCTCAGGACGCAATACAGATGTTCAATCTGACCATATGTCAATGTGGACCTTGCTGCACTACCTACATTTTTCCTTCCTTAATCACTTTTTCCCTAAGACTTAACACCCAGTGTTGGGTATTTATTATTTTGCGGCTCCAAAGAGCAGGGTATAGGCTTCCCCAGCGCGTGATGCTCTTCCTCTGTATGGGGGAAAACCAGGTTAAGAATCACTAAAGCTTACATAGACACCTTTATACCACCCAAGTCAGAAGTCCTGCAAGGGCCTCTAGGACGGGGGGCTCTTTCAGACCCAGGACAGCTGACTTAATGAGGTCCAGACTCATTCAGACTTTCACACAAAATTGGGTCTGAATTGTCCCAGCTTCTGTCCTCAAAAGCCAAAGCAATGGTCACTGGTGTACCTTTACCACCACAGTCCTGAACTGTCAGGTGCAGCTACCCATCAGCTGAACCCTCCATGCTATTGAATGTGCTTCTCACTTGGTGAAGGATGATCACCGGTGATTGGAGTTTGGATTATTTGGCTGAAATCATTCAGCAGGGCAAGGCAGACCAAAGAAGAAAAGCTTGCCAGGGTCTCTACCTCCTTTCCTTGTTTTCGAATCAGGAGCACACTCTACTTCCCATCTAGAAGAGAACTCAAGTATTTTACAAACCACATGTGTGCGTGTGTGTACATGCAGTCTCTACACATGATTATGTATACATACATACACACACACATGAGGATTAAATTCAAAGCTGGGGAGGGGTCTGGAGCCCCAGGCTGCTGGGGAGCGGCTGGGGGAGCTGGGGGGGTTCAGCCTGGAGCAGAGGAGGCTGAGGGGAGCCCTCATCGGGAACAATTCCTTCCCCTTGGGGCTGTCAGGGGCTGGAAGGGGCTGCCCAGGGAAGGGGTCGAGTCCCCAGCCCTGGGGGGATTTAACAGCCAGGCAGAGGCGGTGCTGAGGGCCAGGGTTTGGGGGTGGGATGGCAGGGGTAGGGGAATGGTTGGGCTTGGTGATCTTTTCCAACCTAAACAATTCTATGATTCTATTCTATGATTCTAAATTCTTACACATATTTATATAAGGATATGTCTCTGAAGGGTGAAACATGATGCACCAAATATCTGCCAGACTCACAGGCTGGCAAGAGTTAAAGCAGAGCTATCCCTGAGACAGCTTACGGGAAACAGTTGGTCTTTCAGGTAGTTACCCAACTTCAGCTTTTCTTTTGTTCTTGATTCTTTCGTGTTAATTTATATATTCTCTTGTCCAAGCCTGAAACTCAGCCAGTCTCACCAGCACAACCGAGAAAGGTATTTTCATTTCCAGTCCTCTTTCACTTGAAAAGTTCTTTGTTACTTAATGGATGCTGTCTAAGGGTGAGTGATTAGCATTAATCTCTAGCATCGTCCCTCCGCATTGTGTTGGCAGCAGCAAGACACTCTTCATTACCATAGAATCTGGGGGCAGCATGTTCCTGCTCATAAACAGTATTAGCATGTCTCATTTCCAAGTCTTTCTGTTACATTTCAAAAGGTGCCCAGCATGTCTTGCATGCAAAGACACTTATTAAGTATGGCCCACAAATGGGGTCTGAAAGCCACCAGCTCCTTCCGAAACCTTGGCATCCTGCTCCCCAAATAATTAGCAACAGGAGGGGTGCACTTGATGCCCTGCTAACTTGAAATTATCAGCCTTCCTTTCTTCACTGAGAGGTCGTGTTTTACACTGAAGATAGGAAAAGAAGACAGGAAAGGGAGGGAAAAAAGCCTCTGGTGATAAATGCACCAAGAGATGAAGTTGACCAAGATCCCACAGAAAGCCATCAGAATTTGCATCCATCTTCTCTCAACGTGAAAGACTTCAGGTGCCAGTTTATAGGAGGGGATTGTATGTGTATGTGGTGACATGAGGTGACACATCTGGGGTGCTATGTCACATGAGAACGTGAGGTACAACCACTTGGGGAGCAGTCAGGGAAGAGAATTCTAGCAGAGCTCCTCTGGGAAGGTAAATCCATGAGGTCTAGGGCACCACTGTACCTTCTCCTGCTCTTGGAGGAGCATGACTGTGGGTGAATCCTCACTAGGGCTGCCCCAGCATAAGGCTTTCTAGAGAGTGGAGGAGCCATGATGGTGTTTGCCCATGTGGGAGGTCCAGGCCTGGTTGCAAGGGAGTGGAAGGAGAGGATTTTTCTTTATTGATGCATGATGTGTCTAAAATGGTAAGAAGAAAACTAGATCTCCTGGAAGCCAGCTTATTATCATTCATGCCCTCCTCACACCAGAGATCACCAGGGTGTAGGACATGCTATGGACCACTTGCTACTCACCTGTGGCCCTGGTTCACCCTGTGGCCCTTGAGGTCCATTTGGTCCAGCGACTCCAATCTTCCCAGGCAATCCCATTTGTCCTTTGAAGCCTCCCAAGCCAGGAACTCCCTTGGCCCCCTGAGAATCAAGCAGTTCAGAGCTTTTATTAAGCACAAATGATTTTAGAGATGGGCCAGTCAAACGTTACACAAATACTTTCGTAGCATTGGCAATAAGGGGAGAATCTTTACATTCTACTTTGGTTTGTGCTATTTACAGCATTAGTAGGATGTTAGAGATCACTTCAGCTTTATTCTCCACCTTCACTTGTCCAGAAGGCACCTCACTGCTTGGTGACGTAGACATCCCCTTCTCTAGGACGATGCCTGATAATTTCTAATGGCCAACTCTCCCTGTGTTTGCAAGCTGAGTCCTTTAGTCTGTAACCCTGGAAAAAACAGTGACTCCTGAGGAGGAGAAAGGGAGTTACTAAGAGCCAGCCTACAAATTTTCTACTCGTTTGCCCTGTTGAGCTTTCTCCTGGAGCTGCTATGAACAGAAAAGGCTCCCATTAAACACAGCAGGAGGAAAGAACTCCTGTTAGCCCAACACCCAACCTTCAGCAGCGGCCGAGAGCAGATGTTTGTGGGAGAGGAGAACAGGAGAGGAAGGGAGTGGCGTTTCCCCAGAAGTAATCTCCCAGCCTCCAACCATTTGCAGCTCAGAGACTTCGTGAGCCAGAGGTGTTGCTTGACAAGTGAAGAACCCTTAGTGTTTGACACAGATGACCATCAGGGGATGAGGACCAGAAGAGCTGTTATCCATAAAAGCAACAAATTCGTTAAGATCCCAAACCAGCTGGAGACCAGATGGTGGAGCTGAATGTGAGAAGGGCCTGAGGGGCTGGAAAGTGCCAGAAGACTTGTTGGAGGCTGCTAGGATTATTGTGTGGTTTTCATTATTTTTTTTCAAAACAGTTACTGTTTTAACTGAAATCCCATTTTTTTCCCTCCATGGAAAGGTACACATTTTGGACTTTTTATTTTAGGGAAGAAAATGGAAAATTAAGCAATGCAGAGAAGGAAGATGGGTGGGGAGTGATCAAGGTGGGGACTCCTCAGGGAGCTGAGCAGAGCCCAGGAGCAGGTCAGCTTGGAGACCTTTCCCACTCCCGTGGCCAACATGCCCAGAAGGCAGCAGTGTTACCCACTTTTTCTGCCCCTCAGCATCCCAGGCACCCTTTACCCTGGGCATGATGGTGTTGAATAAACTCTGACAATGAATCCCACTTCAAGAGTTTGGATGACTTTTCCTCATACTAGGGAGGCACCCTCCCAGGGTTTCGTACATCAGCAGAGGGTGAATTTAAGGAGACCTCCCTCTCCTGCCCTTTCTAACGGCAGTACCAGCCTTAATGCTCCAGACAGTTGACATTTGGCCACTGGAAAGGGTACCTATGATGTAGAAAGTGTATAATTTTGTTAACTTGACCTGATGGATGTGGGATTTATTCTTTTATAAATGGCAGCTCGATGCAGTCTGGCTGGTACTAACCTTTTCTCCTTTCTCCCCAGGAATCCCTGAGGCACCATCATCTCCTGATGCTCCCTGTTCACCCTGGAGGGAACCAAGATAAAAATCATGGTCAATTCAGACTTGGCAAGGTTGAAATTTGCTGAATGAACTGTTTCTTCTTCAGATTACAATTTCATCTACCGAGTGTGACCCAGCAGGGTCTCTCGGCCTGCACATTGGTGGTGCTCAAGGAGACTTTAAAGAAATGTCATTAAAAAGCCCCATTACTTGACACATTTAGTAGTGCCTGTGGAGCATCAGGGCTGGGGTGGTTGATCCCGGTTGCGTCTTGCAGAGGCGAGCGAAGAGGTTCCCACCCCAGATAGATGTCCAAGCATCTTCACCCAGATCTATGCTGACTTATAGGAATAGATTCAGAATAACTCCATTTGTGCCCCTTGAAAGAAAGCATCATATTGTGGGGGTGGATTTGCAGCAGCTGCAGAGCTTTTAGGAAACCCCCTACTTGTAGGCAGATGCATAATTTAGATATTCACCTTTGGTCCATATGGTCCATCTGATCCTGGGATTCCTGGTCTTCCAGGACTGCCAGTTGCTCCCTGTGGATGAAAAAGCAGTGGATGGGCTGTAAGCCCACACAACCCCTAAAACATTGGGAAAACTGGCTCCAAAATGGCAAGGTAAGTGGTACTTGAGGGGGAGTGATGACACTCCTGGTAACAGAAATTCGAAGTATAGGCAAAGCTCTACTTCAGACCAGTATAAATTTTAGACTGCCCTGACTCCAAGCCCACCTACATGAAAGTAGGTGGGAAATTCACTGAGCAGTACTTCATTTACCCAAAAGGCCAGGCTGGGAAAATATTAATAACCACAACAATAACAATAACAACGTATCCCATTGGCTCAGCTATCAACAGCTCCCTTGCTTCTTATCAAGCTTTTTGAAACCCTTCATAAAAAGACCATTAAGGGTCATTATCCCTCTTTATAGAGGAAGGACCAATGGTGCTGACAACCGGAGCGATGAGCCCAGCAGTAATTGCTAATTGAGTCCAGGCAGTTGCTAAGCCACAGATCAGGAGGGGATTGGGGCAGGGACTGTTTTTTTTTGTTACCCCAGATTATCAAAAAGTTCCCTGCAAGCCTTAAAACCTCCCCGTCCATGTCTCCCTGCTCTGCATGGCCATGTCCCCCTGTATTGAAGCCTGTAGCCCCGTGCCGCCGAAAGGGAATTCTCCTGCCAGAGTTAGGGTGACTTCTTCATGCGTGATGATGCTATCCTGGGGATGAGTGGGCAACGCTGCTGGAAATGGGGCAGCTAGAGCAGGATGGAAAGTTGGGCTGAGCTCACCTTGATGCCCTCGACTCCGGGAGCACCAATGCGTCCTGGGAGCCCTCGTAAGCCCTGCAGATAAAGCAGATCATGGGCATTGATGATAAATAAAGGTGAGGGCAGGAGGGAAGAACGTCAGGTGTGCACAGGGCTAGACCTGATGTAGTGCTACAAGCTCTTCCCTTGCCCACAGCATCTTTCCCCACCAGCCCCACTATGGTCTGGATCTTGAGCTCTGTTTGTCCCAAACTTTATTTCACAGAATCATGGAGTGTTTCGGGTAGGAAGGGAACTCTGGAGGTCATCTTGTCCAACTCACCTGCCCAAGCAGGACCACCTAAGGCTGGTTGACCAGGACCATGTCCCGACAGCTTTTGAATATGTCCAAGTGTGGAGATTTCACAGGATCTCACCCAATTCCTACCTTTGTTCCTTTCTGCCCAATGTCACCAGCGGTCCCAGGATCGCCTTTCCCTCCCTACATAAAAAAAATAGACAAACATCATGCACAGCCTGAAAGGTTAAGAATACAGCCCTGGTGATGGCATCACCTTGCATTTATACTGTGCTTTTAACTGCCAGAGGCTCCTTGAAAATTTGCAGATCATGGTCACCTTGCTGCTAGAAATGCAGCAAG
The DNA here is from genome assembly GCF_000687185.1 of Egretta garzetta. Lineage (NCBI taxonomy): Eukaryota > Metazoa > Chordata > Aves > Pelecaniformes > Ardeidae > Egretta > Egretta garzetta. The sequence continues at coordinate 411,831 of NW_009258662.1, forward strand.
TTCGGGGGTGGGACTGGGAATGACCTTGCAGAAGATGGGTGACTACGACAGGGATGCTAGTGAAGTGGGACAAAATGCAGTGATGAATTGCCACAGGGGCTGTAGCTTATGCTGGGCAATGTTTGGAAAATGACCCTTGAGGACCTGTGTGTTGGAGCGAATGTTACTGAGATTTGGGAGCTCATGGAGTGGCAGTAATCACCGTGGAGATGTCCGATGGCCTCCCTCAGCTTTTTTGTTGGTCACTGCCCCTGGAAATTGGGTCTGTCATTCAAAGTCTGGATCCTTCAGGAACTACCTGAATGATTTAGAGGATGTTTATTAATTTCAGCCAGGTTTTCCTTTCCTGGTCTCTCCCAAAATTTTCTACTGAGAAAAACCACCAGTTGATTTCAGCTTATTTCCAGAAAGTAAAGTGAAGACTTGTTCCCACTGAGCAACACTTTGGAGATTTGTTTTCAGTAATAAGGGGCCAAAGTCCCCTCCATGTGCAGGAACATATTTGGGGCACGGCAGGCATCCTGTCATGACAGAGAACCAGCTCATCCCAGGAAAGCAAGGTTCATAAGGGTTTTAGAAAATGATTGCTTTGTTGCCTGCTCTCTCCATCAGGCAGGTCAGCATCGAGAACCGGACTTGGTACATGAAGGAACTTGAAATCTGGGCCTCGATAAGTAACAAAGAAAAACTCATGCTGAAAAACATGGGAAAACTTAGAAGGCTATCACTAGAGGCATGGACAGATTCTCTGCTGGCATCCAGAGACTGGCACCTCCTAAAAATCGTGCTGGGATGTGCATTAAAGACTTCTCCAGGAGGCTTAGGAAGTGTTTTCATCTCTCTTTTGGAAAAGACTCACCCTGAGCAAGAACCTGCCTCCAGTAATGAGGCATGTAGGGTGTGGGAGCAGAAATGAACTTAGGGTTGAGCCTCTTTCTACCTGCCAAGCAAACCGTGTCCTTTCCCACTACTCACCGGCTTCCCCTTCTGCCCCTGAAGACCTCTGTCACCTTTGGCTCCCTTGTTTCCATTCTTCCCATCCAGACCTGCCGCACCCTGCCAGAAAGAGGAGAAAAATGAATTTCTGTGTCAACACTTGCAGGGAGGTGGCTGAGGACAGTCGTCAGGATGGAAACTCAACAGCAAGAGCCTGGAACAGCAAAGAGGTCAGAAGTTACCCTAATACTATCACTGAGACCCGAGGCTTGGATTTAGCACCCATTCCTCATGGGCTTGCAAGCCATTAGCAAATGCAACCTGCAAGTTGATTTATTTATAGTTACAGCTCAGGAAATAGAAGCACACGGCAGCTGAAGAGTAGTCCTGGGCCAAGAACATTGAGGTGGTGATGGTGTGGTTGAAAACAGGAGCAAGGGTATTAAGCAGGTGGCATCACGCTGCGGGTGACTTAGAGGGACTCACACAACCCTGGGCATTGGGTCTGCAGCTTCAGATCCAGTCAATCAAAGAAAAGCAGCGCTGGGTGGTGAAATTTGGTTTGGTGAATGAGCAGATCCAGGCACGGGATTGCTCACAGTTGTTCAGAGAAGATCTCCCATCTGGGGATTTAAGAGCCAAAAGAGAGATTCTCGTCCAGCCCAGACTTGTGGGCAATGCTGGACAGAGGTGCTCTTCCAAGAAGACACCTCTTTGGCACACTTTGGATGTTCTCAGCTTGTGGAGCCACTTTGCAGCTCAGCTCAGTGTGGGACATTGGAGCCACCTCCAGCATCACTGGGGCCAATTTGCACGGGGTCTCCCACTGTTTCAATAGCAAACTAAAAGTTACTAGAAATGCCCTTTATTTTTTTTTTTTTTTTTTTTTTTTTTTGCAAGGCTGCCACAGTCTGCTCATCCATTCTGGCCAATTTTGACTGCAGTTTTCAGAACCTGTATGCGAGATGAAATCAGATCTATCCCCACTTGAGACACTGATTGCACAGGGCTCAGCTCGCTCAGAGGAGAATGAATTGGCTGTTTAAATAGATCATGAGATGAACAAGTGGCATACTCTACCTGGAATTAATTTGCAGTAGTTTGTGGAAACACATTTATTAAAAAAATATAAAAAAATCAGCCACCAGATTTGTATGCCAAGCAGACTCATCACCTCTCCAATTACTCCTCCTCTCTGTGATGAACAGACACTTCAAAGACGATCGCAGTGACAAGCAAACACTCCAGAGACACATGGGTGGGACGGTGCTGTCCCTGATGATGGGTCAGACTGCGAGGACAGACCAGTTCCTGTTTCACTCCCAGATATAAAAATTCAGCTCCTCCTCTGGGAAACATGTTGCTTCTTCAAACTCCTCCCCAAGCCTCAATGTATTTTACATTTCAGAGTAAGAGGAGTATTCGAGGGCTGACCAGGTGCTCCTCCATGGTTCTGCTGGTTATGTCTGCATCAGGTAAAGTCTATGTTCCTCAAGCACTGCCTATGCTATCACCAACATCTTGCGCAAAATCTTTATTTACTAGTAACTCTTTATTGACATGATCAATAGAAAGTTCCGCCTGAGGCAGTAAATGGACCATAAAACCCCCAGCTAGCTAGAGTTCCTCTGTTTGCTAGGACAGGTTGCTTACTTGGAGGGTAATAAACCTTTCGATTTGATGGTTAAATCTCACAAGCCCAGGATACCTTCAAGTGCCTGGTGTTTTTGAGGTAGCTTTGAACTGGGCACAGATCCATCTGGCCAGGGATTTACACACCTGTATCCAAGAGGATGGGCTAAAAAGCTTATTCCTGAGCGCTGCCTGATCCTGAAGGAACCTGTTAGAGATTTCCCCATTAGCTTTGTGTCCTGGTTTCGGACAACCAGGACACTTAGATATTTCTCAGTTGTCCCTACTGTTTTCTGTGTCAAGGAGAGACCTTTCCTCATTTTCCTGTGCTTCCCCTACCTGCCCATATCCAACTCTCATCTCTTCTGTCTGCCTTAGGTCATGAGATGATTCTTGCCTGCTCTTGACCTGAAAGGAGCCCAAATGGCTTTAGAAAGAGTTAAGCTCACAATATGTGCTCACAAGTGCTCAAAGGTGTCTGGGTCTAAGCCATGGTCCAGTAAACATAAGCACGTTTTTGATCTGGGTCTTATCTCACTCTAGGTGGACTCCTACTCATCACGGGCTGAACAGACGTTGTCATATGGACTAGAAGGTATATAATAAGGCTTGGATGTGACAGCAGGCCTGACCCTGCTTCAGCTGGAAGGGGGAAGCAGGTCAGAGAGGTGATGCTTGTCAAGGCCATTTGCACCCAGGACAAGAAAAAAGAAGGAATAGGAATAAAAAAAAAAAAAAAAAAGGAGGGAGAGGAAAACATTTGAGCACTAGGCAAGGGAAAGAAGCTGAATGGAAATCTGTTCCCTCAGATTTACATTCCGTGTTCTGCCAGGCAAATAAATACTGGGCAATAAAAGCTAGTAAAATGGCAGTTTAAAGGCAATTACTGGTGGAGTACTGGAAATGGCTCTTGCTACGTGGTTCTGTTATCAAAGTGTTGCTGGAACAGGCTTCATTTAACCGCAAAGACACCAGGTACCACGAAGGCACAGCAACGCAGAGGCTTAGTCATAAGTCCTGAGCGCTGGCTGTGACGCAAAGATGTCTTTGAGCAGCCGAGGAGCTCTGCTTCCAGGCACCAATTCCTGTGAAGCTTTGGGCTGGAGCCAGGGAGGAGCCTGCCTTGTCTCCAGGCTTATCGTTTACACGCAAATGAACGAGCTGGGGAATTAGCTGGGTCACCCTGGGAAAGTGTGAAACCCTTCAGCAGAAACGTTGCCCCAACGGCACGCCCCCAAAAGATCAATCTGTTTGAAGACACACATCAAAGGTCTAATGCATTTCCAAAACATGGCGTGGGCTGCAACCTCTGTTAAAAGGTTTCCCACCTCCTGGGCTTCAGTGCTCAATATTTGATGGGATGATGCATATGAAGTATCGGGGATTCTCAACCTCAGAGTTTCATCTGTGTTTTTATCCCTTCCCTGCTGTGTCTTTTGTCTAGGCTGTCCTGCTCACAATTATTTGCTGCAGTCCTGAGCATCCTCCCCAAAAAATCCTTTCTTGGTGTGGGAGCTGCCACTGGTCCTCATAGCTGTAATGAACATTCGTTCTCAGGCACTACATCTCAGAGGTGGGCCAGCCTGATACCCTGCTGCAAAGCCTCCAAGGTATCCCAAGCAGAGATTTCCACCTATGGCCAGATCTGGCTGACTAACTTCCCTTTGACCAATCTGGACTCATGAGAAGTGCTCAGGACACATCAAGAACTTCTTAGGAGATGGCTTTTTCCACTCTGAGTGGCCAAGGGCACCTCTTGTCAAGCCCAGGGAAGATGCCCCCACCCCAACTTTCCTCTCCTCTGGCTTGAAATGGCCCACTGCTCCACAGGCAGGAGAACTGGGATGCCGTATGGGTTCACCTAAGTCCCAATGCTTAGGTGGAGGGAGATAGGGGTCTCTTGTCTGTGTCTCTTCAGAGTTGTCTATCCACTACTTTTACCTAAATCAAGAGCTCTTATGCTCTTAATACCTATGGTGAAGTCAAATTCCTGCTTATAACCATGGCCATGCCTACCATACGGTGGGCTACAGGGCCTTGATTATCACTTAGCTTTCAGGCCCTGCAGAGCACTGTCTGGTTTTGATGGTAGCACAGTGCTGTGTAACGGTGGCAAAAGAGTGTCCTTTAGCCTTTCCTTAGCCTCCCGGGATGGATCCTGTTTAGCATCTGATTGTCCCAGTGTTAACTGGAATCCCCTGACTTGCTCTCATTTCTTGCTTTGTCTTCAGATGTATGGCTTTGCTTTCACACCCTGTGAACTCCACCACTCTCAATGATCAGTGTGGACCAAAAAATCCTTGATTTCTCCCATCGTTCCTCTCACTCACACAGTCGTGGCTCTGCTCCAATGCGGGCTTTGGCAGATGTGCTCTGGCAAGCATTGAAGAATGAAGCACATCAGAAATGGTTCTGAGAGCAAATGCAGAAGGTCCAGGGATCTGGTGGGTCTCCCACCCTCCAGGCAAGTTGAAGCAGGACACCCTGGGAATAAGCACATGGCTGTGCGGATGGTGTTACCATACAGACTGTGGCTTCCTCACTTACAGGGCAAGGATCCATGGGCTGCTGGCCAGCTATAGAACCAAGCTCACAAGAGGAGGTGAAGAAGATCTCTGAAGTCCAACTTGCACACCTAGTGAGGAGGACTGCAAACCCGGATGGAGAGGGCCAAGGCACACTGGTAACTGTATACCCTGGAAACCCAAAATAGGGAGCAATGGCAAGAGAGGGAGAAAGGGGTATTCATAATAGAGCTTTAGGGAGAATAATGGGTTAATTTTCCAGTATATTATAGAATCGTAGAATCACAGAATCGTTTAGGTTGGAAAAGACCTTTAAGATCATCAAGCCCAAACGTTCCCCTACCCCTGCCATCCCACCAGTAAACCCTGTCCCTAAGCACCTCATCTGCCTGACTGTTAAATCCCTACAGGGATGGGGACTCGACCCCTTCCCTGGGCAGCCCCTTCCAGTGCTTGACAACCCTTTTGGGGAAGGAATTTTTCCTAATGTCCAACCTAAACCTGCCCTGGTGCAACTTGAGGCTGTTTCCTCTTGTCTTAAAATATTAACACACAAAGCACGCAAAATAAAGAAGAGGAGCTGGAAGCCTGAATACGTGATCAAGATTACAACTTAATAGGCAGAACAGAGACTGCAATATTAATATAAAAGGGTGAAGCATGGCAGGAATATCAGTGTACAAGAGCCCAGTGCTTTTAGAAAAGAGGAAAAAGGAGGAGAAGGTGTCTTGAATATCAAGAATGCACTCATTTGCCTTGAGGTCCAGTTGTAAAGTCAACTAGATCCATTTAAATCCTCTGGGATTACAGGGAAAAGACACAAATGCTGTCACTTGGGTGGGAACTCCCACAGATCACCAAATCGAAAGAGTAAATGGGTGAGACTTTTTACAAGCTGGTTAAATTAACTCAGAATGAATTCAGCAGAACAGAAAGGGACCGGCAAATTTTTGCAAGGAGTTGGTGGCAATTTGTGGATGTGAAAGATGGAATTAGAGGGAGCTGAAGGAAAATGAGAACCGCTAGCCATTGCCTTTAAGACTTTGCATAGGGCAGATTGGGTACAGGTAGACTGGACCAAGTAGCGTCTGTCTTCAAGAAAAGGGGAGAAGAGGACTTGGGGAATGACAGAGGAGACAGCCTAGCCTACCTCTCCAGAATAACTTGGGGAAAAAATAATCAAAAGTATCTGTGAGCACTTAGAAGATAAAGCGAGACCTGGGATTGCAAAGAACAAGTCACATCAGGATGCTGCATCCTAACACAGGTGTCTGAAATAGATGATGTGAATCACGCTCTACGAGTACCCTAAAGCTGCCAATAAAACAAGTCTGAGCATGGCTCGCTCGGACGCGGAAAGTGGACATGGCAGACATCTAACCTGAGGTCAGATGAATTTCATCCAGGATGTCGTATATCATGGCTCTTCCAACACGGCCCCAGCTCTGATCTGACTTTTGCAATTTTATAAATTTAATGAAGGGCCAAACCCAAGCTCTATTATCTCAGTCTAGCTCCAAGCACAGCACAGATAGCATTAACCTCCACCAGCAGAATCCCTGAATGTTTCCAAAAAAAAGATTACTTAGCTTTCCTCAAACACTGATTGACAAGATACCACTTTCTGGTAGTTAACTGTATTCTGTGCCGATCCCTGTGGGTGCCAACAGAAAACAGCACCCGATCCAACCATGACTGGATGCTTGCTGGCCAGGATGGTGGAGTCCAGCTCTCCGTCCTTTGACTCAGCAGCCTCAACAAATGTCTTCGCCCTCCTCTTGCCCTACTAATGGTTGTCACCTATGGATTCAGGCGTTCACTACAAACCAATTCCAAAAATGCACTCAATCCAATGCCTACGTGCGGTGATCCCAGACGCCGAGGTCTTACAGCACGTTACAGCCTCGTTGCTTTGGCAAAGTGCTCAGGAGGTTGTTTACAATTAGGCAGGGGTTGAGATACCGAACTGAGTGAAGGCCTTTTTCTCGGTGAGCAATTACCAATGTGGATTACAGGCTTGTAAATCGTTACGTAGCCATGACCAGTAATCAGCGGGCAGTGCTGAACAGCTGCGGATCCTTCGCAGCAACACGTAGTTGCTGAGGATCGCCCACTCATAGAGAGGCCTAATTGGGGAATAAGTGAAGAAAATACTGATATTTCTTATTGCAATAAAACAATTGAACATGCTCACATTTCCATGACCTGAGAAAAAGTCCCAGTCACCTTTTGCTGTTCCCTCCCCTCCTATTCCTTACTTTCCCAGATGAAAAGAAACCAGTGGGGACTTTTTTCTCTTCAGACGACCTTGGAGACCATTTTTTCACTTGGGGTTTCTTCCAGGTGAAACGGCAAAGTTGAAAGGCATGTAAACACTTGTGCAAACCAAAATTGCTTTGCTTTTTTTTTTTTTCTTTTCCAATTGCAATTTGTCAGGAAACAAGGTGAACACAGAGATTATCCAGGTACACCAGCATAACTGTTTTCCCTCTGGCCAGCAACATGCACCCCCTGAGCGCTGAGAATAGCCACTTGTAGTCCAGTCGCTTAACATACATTTCTTGTGGGATATACAACCTCTAGTCACAATTCTTAAGCTATTTGAACATGAAACATCATCTGTTCATGTCTGGCAATGCCCCCTAATACACTAAGGGCATTAAAAAATAATAAATAAATGCATATTTCATGTCCTCCTTAATGCAAAATGCAACATCCTGTTAAAACATACCTCTGGCTGTTGTCCCCCCTGCCCACGGCTGGTTTTCCAGCAGAGCCTTTAGGAACGTGGGCTTTGTGGAGCAGCACAGAGCCAGCATCGCCTCATCCCACCCCGCAACCCACACCCATGGCTGTGGGGAGAGGACCAGCAGCGCCAGCCCGGCTCCATGCCCAAGACTCTCAAAGGCAGAGGAACATGCTCCAACTCACGGCAGAGCCTGGCAAGCCTGGTTCTCCTGGCTCCCCCTGCAAGGAAAGCGATGACGAGTTACCACGGGGAAGAGCTGCATTTCAGCTGGAAATGGGGATTGCTGTAGGAGATACCTACAGCTGTGGAAAAGGAGGCAAAGGGACGTTTGGAGACCCTCCTGTAGCAGCAGCTGGAGGGGACAGGCAGGATACCCAAGGATCTCAGCTGGGCAACCGAATGGAGCCCTACATCTCCACCGACTATCACCGGAGCTTAGACAGCAGTTCAGACCTCACACCTAAATATTGGCATTTCAGTGAGTCACTACTGACTATTTTAGCCCAGGGAAGCTACTGCTTTACAAAATGGGAGAAACCTTTAGGGCTTTCCTGGAAAAGTGCAGCTACTTCTGCTCTCTGGTAGCCCCCTAATGTTTCAATCAGCAATTTTAGAGAGGGAACACAGAATTAATTTTGATGAGAAAACTGTGAAGGGATTTTACACATCAGTGCTTGCAGACGGTGCCTTAACGTAGGGGCTCACTGTACTCACCTTCTGTCCCACTGGTCCTCTTGTTCCGAAAAGCCCCATCATTCCCTTGGAGCCAGCTTCACCTTTGACTCCCTAAAATTTTAAAGTACCTGTCAGATACATTTTAAGTACTTACTGCTCTTGAAGTGACAACCCCCCATCTCCCGAGAGAGACCAGTAGAGGAACCCATAGTGATGGTGAAGAGTATGACAAAAAGCACCATTTCTATAGGAGACTTCAGCCCCAGGGACCCCAGAGGTCTTTATGGCAGCCAGTGCTTGGGAAGAAAGCCACCAGCTGGAGAACAGCTCAGCAGAAACCTCAGCAAACTGTTCTGTAAGAGAGTTGGGGCCCAGTGATGGGGATTGAAGGAAAACAAACATAAAAGAGTCTCAAAGCCTCTGGATGAGCTGCCTCCTTGCAAAACTTCAAGTGCAAGACCCTGCTGGACTTACTGGTGGTGGAGATACTACTCTGGAGCTCTGTCCAAAGCCAGATATTTGGCCAAGAAGTGCACTTTCTTTAGGAGATGCTTATGTAGTATTTTTTTATCAGAAAGCAATCTGATAGATATCATGTATGGGTTTTCGTCTGACTTAAACAGGTACCACCCATGGGAGCTTCTCCATGGGTTTCCTTTACGGTCACCGGGGACCTACTCAGTGCAATCAGTCGTAAGGACAAGATTTGTCCCTTCATGAGAGAGATGTCCCCACTGGCTCAGGCAATTCCCACCCTGAACTACACTGATCATACAGGTCCCCGTGGGAAATAAAAGGAGCCAGAGATCTAGTTCAGATAGGGATGATGCTGTTGTAAACACTTGTATTTATTCAGTAGCGTCTCTGTCCTGGGTCAGACTTCTGGAGCAAAAAGCATTAACATAATATGAAAATAGGGATGATTAGCACATGGAGATTTAATCTGTGACTCAGTCTGAGAGTTACGTGATTCCTCCGCATGGAGTGGTGATGGGCTGGGAACTGAGACCTTCACAGGGTGCTCTCAAAGAGCAAAGGCATATGGAGGAGCAGGCGACTCCTGCTACCTGAGGGGCAGCCCTGTGTGAAGAACAGGAACAGGGGAGCCAACCAAGTCTTAACAAAAATGTCACAGGAGCTGTGGGGTGTGAAGTAGCATGGCCAGCCCTTGGAGGGAGAGGGAGATGCTGGACTCTACAGTGCTGCAGGAGTTGAATGGTCACTTTTCCAAGAGTGATCCTGTGCTGCAGACATGGTCCCAAAACTACAGACTTGACACCTGGTAAGCAGGATCATAGAATCATAGAATGTTTTGGGTTGGAACGGACCCCTAGAGGTCACCCAGCCCAACCCCCCTGCAGGAGCAGGGACACCTTGAACCACATCAGGTTGCTCACAGCCCCGTCCAACCTGGCCTGGAATGGTCCCAGGGATGGGGCCTCCACCCCCTCTCTGGGCAACCCCTGCCAGGGTTTCACCACCCTCATTGGAAAGAATTTCTTCCTCAGATCCACTCTAAACCTCCCCTGCTTCAGTTTCAAGCCATCCCCCCTTGTCCTGTCCCAGCTGGCCCTACTAAAAAGCTTGTCCACCCCTTTCCTCTGGGCCCCCTTTAAGCCCTGACCGGCCGCGCTCCAGGGGAGGTCTCCCCAGAGCAGAATAGAGGGGCAGAATGCCTTCCCTCAAGCTGCTGGCCACACTGATTTTGATGCAGCCCAGGGTAGGGGTGGCTTCTGGGCTGCCAGCGCACATTGCCAGCTCATGTCCAGCTTTTCATCCCTCAGTGCTCCCAAGTCCCTCTTGGCAGGGCTGCACATTCCCAAGCCCCAGCGCAGCAGCCTCCTCTGCCTTTCTGTGTTAAGAGTTGGGCAAGTGTGTCCTTGCATCGTGCTTTCCAGCAGGCACGTGGGAAGGGAAGATGCAGAGATATTGGTCCCTTCCTCATGCAACCAGTGACCTTCTGCTGGCTCTCTCAGTTGCATCGGGAAGTTCATACCTTTTCTCCTACAGGCCCATCCTCTCCCTTCTCGCCTTTGTCTCCATCAAAACCTGGCAGGCCCCGTTCACCCTGAAAGGTAAGACAGAAATTAGTTGATTGTGCCTCTCTCCTGGGAGGACTCAGCTCTCAGCTACTGGCTCTGGACCAAAGTGCTCGTTCTCAGTGCTTATCCCAAGCTGTGCTCGGTGCTGATGCCATCAACAGCAGGGAAGGGACAGCTTAAAAAGTCAATAGAAGCAAACTTACAGGATCTCCTTTACTGCCTTTATAGCCCTGGGGTCCAAAAATAGTTATGGGCTCACCCTAGAGAAAGGAGACACAGAGAGATGTAAGCACCTGGTGATACGTGAACTCATGGGTCCCACTGGATGGAACTGCACTTGCTATCATGGTCAAAATGTTAACTCACACATCTGCAATGAAGGTAGCATTTCCCAAACTGTGGCCCATATGCCAGGGAAGGCCATATGCTCCACAGTACAACATGAATTGTTAAGGTTAATCTGTTTTTAGCTAAAAGCTGGGTGATGAACGTGCACAGAAAACTACAAAAAGTCCTGAGGTTTGATAGTGATGTCTTGCTCCAAAAAATGTTGGGGCCCACTGGCGTTACCCTGGTCTAGATGTCATGGCTGGAAATGGAGCCGTGGACAGCATGACCCTGAGCTTCAATTCCTGATCCAAGGCTGTCAGTGGTGGGACAGGCTCATATCTAACATGGTGGCTTGGCCCCTTCGTCACTGCATGTCACTCAGGATGTCAAGGTCTGCATCTCCTCCCAGGTGTGGGAGCTGGCCATAGGCAGGATGATGAACAGGTCTACTCATGGTGCCCTGATTTACGGACACAGAGTTGGAGCTAAGGAAGGGTGGTGGCACTTAGAGGTAGTTTTTGGAGGGTCAGACTCCCAAACTGTCATTCTGAGAGAGACGGTAGCTACAGGCATGCAGTAATCCCATGGACACATCCGTGCCAAGTCTATTTATCAGCTCAGCAGCTGAGGAGGGACATTCTGCTCCCCATGGACACATCCGTGCCAAGTCTATCAGCTCAGCAGCTGAGGAGGGACATTCTGCTCCTCAGGGGGTGAAGAATCTGCAACAAGGCTATTGTCATGCAAGAAATGGCTCTGCTCTAGCAAAGCAATGGTTGTGTCTCCAAAGTGGTGATGCCATCCATAGTTCAGAGGGAGGAGGGCTGACGCCACCTTCTAACGGGCAACTGTAACCCATTTGAAAAGGACTCCCTTTACACCAGCTCTCTTCAGCGTCCCAGACATCCCTGTTCAGGGCGACCGTGCTTTGCTGCTGGAGTTTTAACAACCACGCATCAGTCAATATTCCCCAAACTTTGACAATCTTTTGCAGTTTATCCACCCATTACCATAGGACACTGATCAAATTCTGGCTTAGCTCCTGCTTCCCTGTTCTGCAGGGTCTCTAACAGAAACGGGATGGGGCTCAATCAATTTTAGGGACAAAAGGGAGAATAATGATCCTGTAGTTTAATCCAATACATAGCACAGGCCCTGGGATTCATGCAGTTATGCCTGCACTGATAAGGGGAGAGTTAGAAAGAAAGTTAAGCTGGAATCACATGGAACGAACCCGAGCCAATTATTCCTCCCCCCTCCTGTTTTATCATGCACTCCACCTTATATTTTATTAAGATATTCTTTGGAAAATGCATTACACATTCCTTCAGCTTGGGAAGCGTTTTGGGGCCTCTTCACGAAGCAGATTAAGAATTGATTCGTCTCTGGAGCGAGTCCCCTTTGAAAGTAGCTTCCTCAGAGACAAATCGGCCTTAATCATTTAATACTGCATGACTCAAAGGCAGAATCGTCATGTAGGTTTTCTAAAACTCATTTTCTAACAAGCCATTTCAGCCAGGAAGAAAGTTAACAAAACACTGGGCAGAAGTTCAGCATTTTCTGTGCATTTTCCGTGCATTTTCCAGAAGCGCTCAGGGAGTTATTTTCGCATTACCTGCTATGAGCCAGCTCAGGCTTTTTAAGATTGTGGTATGCTCCAGGGTGAGCTGGTTATGCCAAAATCGGCGGAAATTTTCTTCCTCTCTTAATTCACAGGAAGCATTTTTGTGCCCCTGCAAATAGTTGCCAAAATGACTTTTTTTTGGTTGTTTTGTGGGATTCCACCAAACCTATCACGCAAACTCAACCCGGAGCGGCGTCTCCAGTGCAAGGATAGCATCAACGAAGTAGCTCAAACCCGGTGGAGACCCCTAAGAAGGAGGGGGGCATCTACATGTTGTCTTCCACTACCTACATGGGTGTACAATGTAGAGGGGATGGATCCAGGCTCTTCTTGGAGGCACACAGTGAAAGGACAAATTGCACCAAGGGAAACTCCTATTAGACAGAAGGAAAAACTTCTTCACCCTGGGGATGGTCAGATGCCTGAGCAGGGACACAAGGAAGCACACGTGAGGCCCTGAGCCTCAAATCCTGAAGATTTCATTGGCAATGGGATCTTGATCCAGGCACATGGATGCGAGTGCACACTACACCATGGATCGAAGGCAGGATTTAAAGTCGTCTTCAATGAAAGGCATTTGCACCCCATCATCTGGGATCCTTGCTCAGCGCTTCACACTGGGTGGGCTACACTCAGCCATATGTAATGACATGAATCCTATAAAATCACTAAGACCCCAGATTTTTTACCATTTATGCCTCTACCTTGTAAGATCACTGACTCATTTAAATAACTGCCCATCTGCTCCCTGGTAACTATAAAATCCTGAAAACCTTTTACCTCATCTGCCCCAGAAAGTCATAATCTGGAATGTCCTTACTCTTTCTCCCTTGGGTCCCAGAAGTCCCCGATCACCCTGAACATGGGAAAGAAAAAAAGACAGTGAGTGATTCCCTTTTTACTCACTCTTCTTGTGTTGCTCAGTCCATTGATTCACAAGCCAAGCCACTAAGATCTATCACATCTGGAAGCCAGTTCCTCTGGGCACTCTGCAATATAATTTAGCTCACCGCAAGAGATTGTGTACAACTAGAATTTATTTTATTGACAAAAAAAATAAAGACCTAGAGGATTGAAGTTTGCCTGATGAGCTCAGCACATCCCTGATGTGGAGCTATTGCTGGATTTCGAGCTCCCAATGGGATGTAGAATCATAGGATTGTTTAGGTTGGAAAAGACCTTTAAGATCATCAAGCCCAACCACCCCCCTACCCCTGCCATCCCACCCCCAAACCCTGGCCCTCAGCACCGCCTCTGCCCGGCTGTTAAATCCCCCCAGGGCTGGGGACTCGACCCCTTCCC
>NW_009258662.1:425748-430020 GCF_000687185.1 Egretta garzetta
CCCTCCCCAGCTCCGCTGCCCTTCTCTGGACACGCTCCAGCCCCCCCAGGTCCTTTGGGGAGAGAGGGGCCCAATCCTGACCCCAGCAGTCGAGGGGCGGCCCCCCCAGTGCCCAGCACAGGGGCACGGTCCCTGCCCTGCTCCTGCTGGCCACACCACTCCTGATACAAGCCAGGATGCTGCTGGCCCTCTTGGCCACCTGGGCACAAGTAGCTTCTCCATGCTGCGGGGATGTGCCTACACTACATCTAGGGTGGGAAGGTGTCCTATATAAAAGTTCCCAACTTTCCACCTCAAATCTGGCATGCTTTACTCAGCGTGTATGAAATATTAGCTGTTCTGGAAGTTTTTTACAATGGGCATGGGACGTGAGGCTGAAGGGCAGGACTCATTCCTGGTGGCATCTCATAACCTTCTCCAGTGCTCTAGACTGATGTGACAGTGGGAGAATGGGGAGACTGTAAGGACCAGGTGGGGACAGGTGAGTAGAGACAGGCTTTAAAACTGTCCTTGAACCGCTTCTGAGTGGCAGAGCTGTATGTGGATCCCTCCCCTGGTGTCCCATGGCACACCCTTAACATTTGGGACAAAATCTGCTCTTCTCAGTACTACACTTTCCAAGGGTTGCAAGTGGGATGTAGCAGGAGACTGAGAGGACTCCTGCTCACTGATACAAATTGAAGGGTAAGTGTTGCCTGGTGGGCAGGAACATCTGCTCCTCAGCTCTGTTCCTCCAGACCTACGCATTTGGGGATTGACCAGAGCACACCAGAGGTCCCTTTTTGTCCAAATTCCCATATTTCTTTCCAAAAAGAACCAGGCATGGATAAAGACAGCATGCACCCACACACTGATTGAGGTCCCCTCCCAGTCTGCCCCCAGAAGATGCTGGGATTATCCCCACTGTTTTAACAGGGGCATCAGCAGCGTGGGCTGCTGCAGAGAAAGGCTCCCCACAACGGTGCTTTCCTCCGTAGACGTTGTAGAGGTAAGATGACTGTTGCTTACTCTTTCGCCTTTCACACCTGGGAACCCTTTTAGACCCTGCAAGAATACAAAACAAGACGTGAAGAGAAATACCAGCGGGGGAAGGTGGTAAAAAAGAGCAGCCTCCACTCGAAGGCAGATTTGCCTCCAACGATGGGCTCCACCATGGAGAAGCTGCTGGTGGGACTGGCACAGGAACCTCCATTCTCCTTTCCTTACCCCTGAGAGCAATTTGAAGAGAAATGAATCACACTGGCGCAAAGAGAAAATTTAGCCTTAAGCTCCTGCCCACCAGTCTTGGGCACAACTCGGGACCTCTTGGTGGATGTATAAACATAGCCACCATCCCCCATTTTACAAGACGTGCTGTGATTTTTGTACCCTTAACATTAACAAGATGCAGCTCCCACCTCTCAGAGAGCATAGGGGAAGGGTTGTTCCTGGAAGGCTCCTCACAGGTGGGGGTGACGGGGATCCCCAGATGTCCCCCAGGGCAGGCCAGAGCCCCTGGAGGCAGAGCCAGGATGGGAACCACACCTGGAGAGCCGAAAAGCCACAGTGGTCAACCCAGGTGTAACCCATTTGAAAAACTGGGGACTGGCAATCTTTCATGAATATGCAGAGAGGTGGCACCTTCCACCTACAGAAGTGGCAACTCATCACAGGTGTGGGCATGGACAGGATGGAGGACGAGGAGACAGAGCACAGATGTTTCCCAAAGGGCACAAAACCTGGGCTTTGCCAGCCCGCTGTGCCCTGCCTTGCTGCTCTGACCGCTGGGACACATCATCTTGCAAGCCCTCGTGGTGTAAGGGCCAGTCTTGCTGAGAATCAGCCCTTCAGGGATGAGATCCCAGGGTGAAACCTGGTACTGCAACCACCCCTGGCCTTCTGAGGAGCTTCACAAAGGCCCATCCTGCTCGTAATAACAGATTCATTCCATTAGAGATAACAGCCTAAAAAATAAGATGTTTGTCGAAGTACCACCTGTGATCTACATCTCCCCTGACTCAGTCCCCGTCTTGCTGAGAATCAGCCCTTCAGGGATGAGATCCCAGGGTGAAACCTGGTACTGCAACCACCCCTGGCCTTCTGAGGAGCTTTCACAAAGGCCCATCCTGCTCGTAATAACAGATTCATTCCATTAGAGATAACAGCCTAAAAAATAAGATGTTTGTCGAAGTACCACCTGTGATCTACATCTCCCCTGACTCAGTCCCCTATCAGTGAGAAAGGAATTTACATAAGAACAAGACCTCCAGATTCATGCAGGCAAGCAGCCCTGACAAAGAAGAACAAGGAGGGGGTGATATTTCAGGAGGACTTCAAAGATGAGTCAGCCAAATGGATAAGAGCATAAACCAATCGTTCTCTCCTAACACCTTATGTCTCACAGCTGCCTACAGGATTTACACTTGCTCATCCCAACGCAACATAGGAATTCAGGTTCCCAAAGTCTCTACTTCCCACTGAAAGCATCAACCAGTCAAAGTAAATTTTTTTCATTGCTCATGGGGATTTTGCCAGCCCTGGGCCCACTGTTGTCTGTGCCGTAAAATCAGCCCTCCATGATATTTTGGCTAAACTACAACGTATTTTAACACTCACCATCGTGCCAGGGGGGCCCCGGACTCCCACGATGCCCTCGTCACCCTGTTAGGATAGAGAGGGGTAGTGATGGCCATCAGCAAGGAGAAATGCAACATGCGCAGTCCCAACTCTGCAAACTATCCCACTGGGGACAACAGGAATTAAGCATGCAGAAGCCCACATCCTCAAAGGAGTTGTCCAACCTTTTCACTTATACCTCCATCAGGATTAGTTGCCTTAATGCTCCTATGGATCAGGATCAAAGAGCCTAAAGAGCTTGACATCATCCACATGTCACTGCAGGTAAACACCGCAGTGTTTAGGGAATAATGCTTCAGATTAAAGGTTCAAGCTTCAGCTTCTCCTCTGTCCCTGAGAGAAACGGGCGTTTGTGAGATGACCTCCACCTGATTTAGCATGACAAAAATCACTCCAAAAGGGTGTCTCTTCCCCTCTGTTGGTATAGAGAGGCCCTGGTAGGACTCTGAAGACGCCATCTGAGGCTGGATGACTTGGTGTGTCCCTCCTCAAGATGTACTTACATCTGACAAAGGCATGTGCAGCAAGGGACAGAGGTCTGAGATGTTCCTTGGACAGAGTGATTTCTTCCACCTGATTAGAGGGCTCAGGAGCTTTTCTGCACATTCAGAACTCATTGCTGACCCTGATTACAGCAGGACTCACCACAATCAACAAGACAGCCAGGAATTCACCTGGAACTCATACCATTGACTTTCAGAAGGAAGAGGCCGCCAGTCGACTGCTCAACAGTAACTCGTGCCTTTGGAGACCCATGTGAAGCTTACCTTCATGCCCAGCTGTGGTTTTCAGATGCTGTAGACCTCATTCTAAGCCTTGCTTTCGGTGTGCTATTGGCTCCTTATAAACCTTGCTACAAGGGATAGCTGTGCTGGTGGGTCTATGAAGTCCTTTTATGACCTCCCTAGGTAGATCCTTCAAGACCTACTTATCTTTAAGATGCCTAGACTTAGGCATCATCCTGTGAGGCCAAATTCAGATCTCTCATGTAAAGCCAATGTAATCTGAGATTCTGTGATTCAGTTCAGATTTATGCTTGAGTCAGAAAAGCAGAAACATTATTTCATCATTTCCTTCAGATAACGAAGCTTGAGTGAGGTTTACCCCAGACCTTTCACACCTGTTGACATTCTCATTAAGTGTTTTGTCTCAGGGGCCTCACTGAACAGCTCTGCTGGCAGATGGGGAGTTCATCTAAATGGATTGCAGCATAAAATCAGTTTATTTGTGGAACAGCCACAGAAGCAGCAAATTGAAACATGGCCTCTGATTACGACTCAAGAGGGCCTCCCTGGGGTCTTTGACAGAAGGAGACCAAAACTTCTCAGCAGTGTGAGGAAAAGTGAATGTTGCTACCCCAAGGGTGATGGGGGCTGATTTCCCTCTGCCAGGACAACAGGAGGGAAGAGGGGAATGAGAATTAAAAAGCTGGAGGCAGATTTCTGAAGGAATGAGCTTGCAGGTAGCAACCCCAAAGCATACCGTACCCTGGGCTGCATCAAAATCAGTGTGGCCAGCAGCTTGAGGGAAGGCATTCTGCCCCTCTATTCTGCTCTGGGGAGACCTCACCTGGAGCCCTGTGTTGAGCTCTGGAGACCTCACCACAAGAAGGACATGGACCTGTTGGAGCGGGGCCAGAGGAGGGCTACTAAAATG
>NW_009258662.1:430253-441132 GCF_000687185.1 Egretta garzetta
CCTGCAGGGGGTTGGGCTGGGTGACCTCTAAAGGTCCTTTCCAACCCAAAACATTCTATGATTCTGTGATTCTATACAAAACTGAGGTGGTTCCTCACCAAGCTTCTAGGATTAAAGCACGCAGATGTAGGGGTATATACAGTGGAAGCACAGCCAACACAGCCAGTGGGGCAGGATTCACTTGGCCATGCACTTCACCAGTGTGATCTTGAGGGTGTCTAATTACGGAGGGGATGCTAATTGTGACCTGTGGGCAGATTCTGGTCAGTGTCAGCTCCAGCTGAGCATAGCAGTGTCCATCACCTCCAAATCTGGCCAGTGAAAAGTTAAGGAGGGCTCTGAAATCAGCCTTTTAGGCATCTTCTGAGATGGGCGAGTGGGAGGCGATGGTATAAAGCTGCCTCAAAAATAGGGTAGGCTGCAAAAAGCCACGGCAGGAACATTTATGGAGGGACCTACCTGGGGGCCAGGCAGTCCGCGGGGACCTCTTGGGCCAGCTGCTCCAATGCCGATTTCTCCCTGCAGATCAGAGAATGCCAGAGGTCTCATTCAGAGCAAGGACACCACATCACATCATTGCTGATTAGTTTGACCATGATTTAAAAGTCACAGAAAGGGTCAGGAGATTCACTTCCATTGACTTTCTGCTGCTCTCTCTGGAGAATGCTCCAGCAACCATGGGGAAGAAGGCCATAAGGGTGAAAGAGGGATGAAGTGGTTGGATGGGGTCAGGGATAAGGAGCCAGGGGAGGGCAGTGGGCCATCCCATTGCCACTCCAGGATCTCAGCTACTTGTGACCTGCCTGGCAGGCTGGCACTGACCTTGTTGCCTTTGGGTCCAGGCGTCCCAGGAGTTCCCTGCAGGACAAAGAAAACAAAATAGAAGGACTGACTTTGCTTTGCAAGTCCTCAATGCTCTCCTCTCCCAGTGCTCTAAGAGGCTGAAAGCACACCCAGCCCAGGGCCTGAACCTCTCCTCCAGCCATCCCTCTGCTGCTCAAAAGACACAGGGGCAATGCACAAGAGTCACCTCTTTTCCTGGGGATCCTGGTGGTCCTGTGGGCCCAGCAAATCCATTCCGGCCTCTCTTCCCACGCTCCCCCTTGAAAACAAAATACTTTAAGGAGGAGAACATCCTGATGGGAAATATCCTGCTGTCCCCCATCCAGACAGAAAGCAGGAGCTGGTGGCCCCAGGGGTTCCCTGCACAGGCAGCAAGCAGGGGGAATAGTCCCCTCACACGGGTGTCTTGCTGTTGAGGAGAGGGGACTCCAGCTACACTGAGACCCTGAGTTTAGGTACATTGCTGTCCCCCCACCCCACCTCCAGCTAAGCTTCCATGTCCCTGCAATGAGACTCACCCATTGCTCCCTGACCCCAGGGGCTAATGACCCCCAAACCCCTTGCTGACATCCCCTGTGCTGTTGCCACCCCTTTTCTTCCCAGTCATCTCATCAAGTCACATCACTAGATTTGAAAGAAGAACAGGTCTCCACCTTGCTTGGATCTCCACTGATTTTATTTATGTTTTTTTTAACTTGAAGTCAACCCTGTGTACCAAACCTTTTGGTCTGTTTTTTCCCCAACAACACCAGTTGGTCTAATAAATGCTGTAACCTCTCCTTTTGCAACCAGGCTTTGTTCCTCCTTCTCTTCACTGACTACATATGGGCTCAGGGTCTGGAGCCCTGGATAGGTGGGGTCTTGACCCACAGCTGACACCTGGTGTAGATAGTCTCAGTAGGGCCGTCATTGTTCTCACCTTGAGGTGGCTAACACATGCTGTCCCTTCACTGCACACCACCTACCTTTGGTCCTGGCATCCCGGGTAGACCTGGAGCCCCTCTGTCCCCCTGTGATCCGGGGGTGCCGGCATTGCCGCGAATGCCCTGGATGCCCTGAGCTCCTGGAGGTCCTGGGGCCCCTGGCTCACCCTGTTGAGTAAGACACAAGGAATTTGGGTCTTAGGTGGTATTAACTGCTTCCCTAAAGGTCCTGGAGAAAGCCTGGGGTGTCTCCTTGAATTCACATGACTGGTACACAGAACTGGGGACACTCCGTCCAGCCCTTGTCCATAAGAGAGGTCCTAGGGATGGAGAAGGAGCTGTACCATGGCTTGCTAAGTGGGGAGCCCTTATCTGCAGATCTTCAGAGTTCTCCAATGAATTCAAACCCTGCAGACCCGCAACATCCCAAGGGATCACAGAAATGCATCTCTGCTGAGGCCACGATTCCCTGGATTTTTTTCACAGCCATATTTCACAGACTGATCTAGTTGAAGGTGTCCCTGCATATTGCAGGGGGGGTGGACTAGATGACATTGAGAGATCCCTTCCAACCCAAACCATTCTATGATTCTAAGGTATTTATCCTCCGGACCTCACCTGCTTTGAAATGGCCCTTTGGAGGACACAGAGCACTCCCTCTGTCCCAGACCCATGTAATGGTGTTCCTGCCTTCCCAGACTGGGACTGGCTTTGGTGCTTTATCTTTGTAGCCCTAGCTAGTTCTGTGCTCCACACCCATCAGTGGAAAGCAAGGACTACAAAGAGAAAGACCCAGAAAAAAACAAGTGAGATCTTATCTAGAAGAGAAGAAAGGCTTACCTTAAAACCAGGTGGCCCAGCCTGACCAACAGGACCTCTGAACCCAATTCCTGGTTCTCCCTGTGAAGAGAAGAATGTTGGGAAAAATCAAGATCAATCCTTCAACTGAGTGCCCACCAAAATGAGAGCTTGCTTCATGCTGCTCCCTGGACACCCAGCAGAAGTGCCTCAGAGCTCATACTATATTGAGGGTTTCTACAGAGCCCTCACTGACCAGTACATCTCCTCTAGATGACGCGAAGAAGACTTCTCATCTGATATGGAGAGACAAAGCTGCTGAGAGCATGTCAACAGCTTTAGAAAAGGGAGCTGAGTTGCAGGAATATTACTGGAGATGGTACCAGAGGACTCTGAGAAAGACCCTCATCTTCTGACATTACTCATTTATAAGGTGGGTGACCTGTCTATGTGAGCCATCTGGAGTCAATAGAGGGATGCTGGGTCCCCTGAGAGCGACTGGACACACTGAGCCCACATCTCAGGAGGTTACCTGGACACCTCCCCCTGAGATGGGGAGAGCAGGTATGGCAGAAGAAGGAGGGAGAGCAGGAGACAAGCTCTCACAGTGTAAGAAGAGACACCCCTGACTGTGGTACCAATGTTGTTCTTTACCTTTTGACCATTTTCACCTCTGTCTCCTTTGGTGCCCTATGAAATAAAGAGAGAGTTACCAAGCCTGGGCAAGAAGTCATGCAGACACTTTCAAGACGCAGCTGGACAGGGTGCTGGGCCATCTTATTTAGACTGTGCTCTTGCCCAGGAAGGTTGGACCAGATGATCCTTGAGGTCCCTTCCAAGCTGGTGTTCTATGATTCTATGATGTGAAATACCACCTCAGTGCAACCCTGAGAAAGAGCAAAGGTTTCCAGTTGTGCTCATAGCCTACAGCAGCATGGAGCAACTGGCCCCTCTGACTTCCAACTCTTTTCCCCAGAGGAGGTGGGCAGTGGTTGCATGACCGTGGGAGAGCCAAATGCCCTAACACAGAGCCACACTTCTCCCAGGAAGGAGATGGAGCACTGGGGTGACCCAGCAGAATTTGACTTTCCTATGGCAATCTCCAGTGCTGGATTTGGGCCACTTAGCTGGTAATGCTGTCCTGCTCCAGCTGCTAATACCAACTCCACAGCTCACCTTTTCTCCAGGTTCCCCCATTTCCCCAGGCTGCCCCTGAAAGACAAAAAACATCCACCTCCCAGTCATCTCCCTTCCCTCCCTCCCTCCCTGCCTTCTCATGCCTGTGTCCAAAATGCTGCAGCCAAAGGTGTTAAGCAGTAGCCCATGCAATGTCCCCCTTCCCCATTGGGCTGGGCCTTTTAACAACAACCCTGCCTTTCTGAACCTCTGGGTCCCACCACCCCGGATCTGCCATTTGGTCCCTAGAAGCCTTTGCTGCCAAAAGTGTTCATAAAATGGTGTTTTGTGTGGCCCTTCTTCCATCCCTGTCCTTGTGCCAGGGCTGGCTTTTTTGCTTGTCTGTCACCTGGTTTAGTTCACTGATCCAGCAGAAAATGAACGTCAGGAAACCCCCCGCCCCGAATTTTTGCATTTACTCCTGAGCGCATGGCAGATTCGTGTTAGCATTACTGGAGGGGAGCGAATGGAAATACGCAGCCAGGTTCAGGGATAAAGGTGGGACTGTGGCAATCCCAATTTACATCGTCACAGTGTCCCATAGACCCCGAATGTCCTCTCCATCAGCATGTCCCCAGCTGCTTCTCCGTTTCCAGACCCTCTTAGCACAGAGAGCCCGTGGTTCTCCGCGGCTCGGGCCAGAAAAGCAATATCGCTACCTTCTCTCCTTTGTCTCCACAGGCTCCTGGAGCTCCCATTTCTCCCTGGGAAACAACAGGCGACATCTTCAATTGCAAACATGCATTGCTACGTCTTTCCTTCCCTCTTCGAACCAGGACAGTGCTGGCCTTGTTCCTGTGTCAGCTTTTGGCAAACCTCTGTAGAGGAACCCCTCATTTCCACCACTTGCATTGCCAAACCAGATTGGGGATGGCCCTAACCCCATCCCTCCTATCCTGTGCGGTGGAAATGTGGAGAGAGAAAACATAAATAGCAAAGTAAGGGCCACATATGAGTGGTAAACTGGGGGCCTCCCTGCCCCAGGCTACTGCAGGTGTTAAAAGATGCCATGAGTTTAAGGAAGATGGGAGAAGTTCACCCAGGAGAGATTAAGGATCCCCAAAACATGAACCCCATGTTTGGATCAGCTGTGAAAGGTTCAAGCCTGGTATCTCTGCTCATTACCAATGGGCTAAATAGTTGATTACTACCCCTTGAACCCACCGTCCCGGCCAATTTTCACCAGTGATTCCTCAGCTTCTAAATGAGATCGCCTCCCCCCAGAGCGATTTGGTATCTGCATTAAAAGGTGAAACAAAAGCACTGACCTTTTGGCCAGGGGAAGATGGATCTGCTGGGCCAGTTTGCTCCTTCTGTAAGAAAAAAATAAAGCACGTACAGAGGAGGGCTGGGATGCGGTGTGATGGGGGAAAGCACCAGCTGCATCTTCACCGCAGGCAGCTGCGATAAGAGGAGTACAACATGAGTGCTGTACCTTAATTCTCCTCGGGCGATGAGGGCCTGGGTATGCCTTGAATTGAAAAAGAAAAGAGGAAAGTGGGAGAGCAGCTGGAGAAATGTTTCGCCCCTAAGCCATGGGTAAGACATCTCTGAGCAGGAAGATGTTAAGCAGTTAGTGGAGAGGCTGGAGGCATCTCGTAGGGAAGCCGTGTGTCACCAGGGATCATGAGACCCACAATGAAGTGCCCCTAGTTGGATATAGGATGGCCTCCAGGCTCTTTCTGATCTGCTCCAGCCTGGACGGGACATCTGAGAGTTAGTTCTGTCCATTGCATATGGGCTGCGAGGGTCCATGAACCAAGAAATGCCTCAGCACGAGACTTTTGGCAGTGGCACAGATGTCCCACCTTAGCCCTTTACAGAATCATAGAATCATAGAATGGTTTGGGTTGGAAGGGACCCCTAGAGGTCACCCAGTCCAACTCCCCCGCAGTGACCAGGGAGACCTTTAACCAGATCAGGTTGCTCAGAGCCCCGTCCCACCTGGCCTGGAATGTTTCCAAGGATGGGGCCTCCACTACTATGGAGGCCCCATCATAGAAGGCTATGAGAAAAGTTGTGTTTTCTCACAGTGTGGGCAATCTCAGCTCAGTGCTGCCGTTCCTCCTGGGAACACAAGGTGAGGGTCACTCACTGCTTCCAAAGAAATTCATTCAAACTTAGGGGAAATCTGTTCAGAATTTCCCCTCCTTAACTCCTGGGAATAGGTCCTTCTCACTTAAATTTTGTAGAAATCAACTCTTTGCACTTTCCATTTCTGGCCTATTGTGTTAAAGTCAGCAATGTAATTGTGCAGGTATGCCAGGGGTGTATGTGTTTATAAACACACTCGTATATTTACACATTTAAACACACGTACAACTATCTTCTACACCCTCAGGACACAAAACACCCTTCAGTTATGCCGCTTTCCCCATGAACCAGGTTATTATGTTCCCTCATTGATTAAGTTTGATTTTCCCCACTTCTGTTTTCCGAGCGTCACATTTCCCTTGCCAGCTACAGGGAGAACAATCTGCTCTGCCAAGAAAAACAGCTTCTTCTGCAGCTGTTTCTCACTTTATTTGTTAATATTTATCACTAACCTTCCACCCCACCTCTACGTTCACCGTGACTTTGCACAAGTGGGCAACTGGGGTTCACCTTGTGTCCCCTTGTATGGGGTCTTAGAATCATAGAATCGTTTAGGTTGGAAAAGACCTTTAAGATCACCCAGCCCAACTGTTACCCTAACCCTGCCATCTCACCACCAAACCCTGTCCCTAAGCACCTCATCTGCCCGGGGGTGGGGACTCGACCCCTTCCCTGGGCAGCCCCCTCCAGTCTCTGACAGCTGCTTTAACCTTGCACAATTTGGAGCCATTACCCCTCGTCCCATCGCCTGTTCCCACCTCCCTACCCCCTCCTCTCAGGCAGCTGTAGAGGGCGATCAGGGCTCCCCTCAGCCTCCTCTGCTCCAGACTAAACCACCCCAGTTCCCTCAGCTGCTCCCCATCAGCCTTGTGCTCCAGACCCCTCACCAGCTTTGTGGTTCTCCTCTGGACATGTTCCAGCAACGCAACATCTTTCCTGTAGTGAGGGGCCCAAAACTGAACACAGTATTCAAGGTGCGGCCTCCCCAGCACCGAGTACAGGGGCACGGTCCCTGCCCTGCTCCTGCTGGCCACACCACTCCTGATACAAGCCAGGATGCTGTTGGCCCTCTTGGCCACCTGGGCACACTGCTGGCTCATATTCAGCCGCCTGTCAACCAGTACCCGCAGGTACTTCACTCACCACAGATCCAGACGGGGATTTCCAAGCTCCCGGGGCACCAGGGGGATGAACCTGTGATGAAGGCAATAAGGAAGGGTCACCGCTTCCTCCTAGGTCACGCTGGTGGCTCTGCTCTTGCACACAGGCCAGCCCAAACCCGCCGTGGTGAAATGGGGTCTTTACCGCATGTCTCTCGTGCTCAGCAGATCTCCTGGCTCTAATGGGCCTTGGGAATGCAGAGCCATCATCTAAATTCACATTTTCCTGTGGGAAGGGAAACAGCATCCTACTGAGCACCCAATATTATATATGTAGTAATAACAACACATATATTATTGAGCACTGCTCAATTCATTTACTGCTATTTCAAATAAATAAAACCCACCTAAAATATTGCAACTCGGAGCTGTAAATGCCTCCCTGCACCAGCCATGTCTGGCGAACACACCTGCTATGCATTTACTGTACCCACGATACCCGAATAGAGCAACACAAACATTAATGCCTGTTCACGTCCACGCATTAACCTGCCACTTGGTGATGTTTGTAGTGCTCATCATTTGGGCCAATATATATTTAAGGCATATGCAGTAAAGCTTGTACAAATAGTGACTGGCCTCGGTCGCAAATTGTTTGCTCTTTTCCATATAAGCAACGGTAAATTATCTGCTTGCTGTTGTAAAGATAATAATATTCCGAGCTGGTGGATATCTCCGCGGACAGCAATTATTCCCGAACCACGGAGTGGAAGCACCACGGTGTAGCTTTGGTGAATATTTTGATACGAAAGCAAAAAAAACAGTGAATTGATTTATAATGAAAGCAAGCTGGGCACCTCCTTGCACCCAAACCCCAACCCTGAGACCTGCCAGGAGTGCATGAAGGAGAGGGAAAAATCAGGATGGGGTGCAGTTATTTAGCACTGTTCCCACATTTTTTTTGTTGCAGAAACAAAGAGCTGAATTCATCTCATTTAATTTCACTTAGAAGTATGTGTTGAGATTTTTAGAGGGTTAAAGTTAAGGAAAAGTAAATCCTAAATGAAGGACTTCCAAGAAATGCTGGTTAGTCAGCCCTGGACATTCCGCTGTCAGGTTTGCAGGGATGATAGTCCTGTTTTGCTGGATTTTAACCAGCCGGATGATAGTTTCACCTAGTCGCTAATGAACCCAGGAAATTTCTGACTCACCAAAATACGTAAGGAAAAGAAAATTGGTTTGGTCCAATTAAAATTGAAATTCTCTACTGGAACACGGCGAGGAGCCAGAAGGAGGAATCAAAGACAGGTCAGTGATGTGGGACAGGCTAGAGAAACGTCTCCCAGGCTTAGGCCCAGGTGGATCAGATGGCACCATTGGGTGAGACCAGGTGGACGTTCTCATCCATCCTGCACTGGGTCACAGCTCATCTGCGTGCAGACCAGCTGTAAAATGCTGCTGCTCCTTAGCACGGGTCCATCTTCAACTTGCAGACGCGGGGACAGCGTCACAAGGTGGAGGCGAGGCAAGCCTAAGGGTTGCCAAGACCTTGCCGAGGTTTTGAAGGCGACCCGCGTGCATGCGATCTCGTAAAGCTGCCATTTACTGAGGTCGTGGGAAATTGCAGGGGGTAATAACTCGCCTTCATTCTGCAATTCCTCTGCAATTTTAGCAGTTTCCTGCTCCGAGATGCCAGCAATAAGGCACCTCGGGGAAAAGTAGAGAGGCTGCTGCTTTCTAAAGGACTGATTTACTGATGGCAGGTGGCAGTGTAAAAATGAAAGGAAAAGAGAGAAGGCAGAAAAGGAGAAAAGGAACAGATAAAATTAGGAAAGGAAAGAGAAAAATGGAAAGAAAAGGGGGAGTAAAAAAAAATATTCCTGCAAAGAAAGAGGTACAGGAAAGAAAGAAATGGAAAAGCCCAAGAAGATATCAGGTAGGAGAATTAAGTGACTATGGGTTTATTCACATGGGAGACAACCAGGGGCATTTATCTGAATTAACTCTGAAAATGAGAAAGCTTAACTGCAGGGGATTTGGGAGATGGAGGAGGCAGGAACTGGACGGTCCGGTCCTGTAATGTCCAAGAAGTGGCTCATCTACAGAAAGAGTAACCGGCCACTGCTTCTCGCATGGGCACGTGTACCTGGGCTCATCCTGCCTCTCTATATCAGTTAATTTGCTTCTCCCATTAAGTCCTGCCAGCCAGAAATTGCACCTCTGAGATTAAGCTCTTGGGCTATTAGAGGCTGTTTCTCTCTAGGGCCCCATGAACCTTTTAACAGGTAAAAATTGTGATTACAGCTGCTGCTGACGGGAAAAGAGCTGGCTCTTTCGCTCCCTTCGCATCGCCCTCTGCTGAGTTCAGTTTGGCTGCAGGAGCCACCAGGGATGAGAAGATGCAGGAGCTGCAGGGAGAGAGGGGCTGCTCCTGTTTCCCTGCCTTTGGACCACACTTTTCCCTCCTCTTGAAGATTAAAGGGATTTTATGCAAAATGCAACTGAGGAAAACACCCTGGAGTGCAGATCCTGTTGTGCTGGGGGGTTTGAAGCACCCTAAAAAAACTTGTGGCACTTTGACGAATGCCCCTACCAAAATGGGGATCATCGGAGGTGAGAGCAGGAAGGGTGGTGGTATCTGCCCCATCCTTCGGACAACTCTTCATTTGATGGGGAATCCTCTGGGCTGGGATCCAGGAAAAGGTGTCTGGCAATACCAGGTTGCAGGATTACACCAATAATTATTGCCAGACCCCTAGGGGTGCAGCATTGCTGTTGGATGGCACTGACCTTGCACGCGCTAATCTATAGGGCTCTTGAACCACCAGCTCCAACAGGGCAGGAGATCACCTCTATAAACCCAAAATGCAAACTTCCCCCCAGCCCCCTGTGCTCTGCTCCTGGTAACTCAGGCAGTGACAGACGGGGAATCGCTGCCTTGTCCCACCTCCCTCCAGCCTGCTCCCAGGGTTAATCAGCTTGAGCTCTAATTTCCCATTCCATTTCCTCCCTCCAGCTCTCCTGCCTTCCACAGCAAGATTAAAAAGCCCTTTAACATTTGGTAACTCTTTGCAGAAATCAAGTCAGCGCAGGCACTCTGAGTTTGGCTAAAAAATGTCTAGTGTTAGGTCTCTCGTGATAAATGAGCCTGGAAAGGAGGTGGGAATCAATTTTGTGGCTCTGCTCTGCACTTCCCATTGGGCTTTAAAAAAAAAGCAGGATCCCAAACGGGAGGCAGAAGACTGCTTTTGGTCCTTGGGATGCAGGGAATAAATTAATTGCTTACACCCCTGATTACTGAGTTCTTTCTCCCCAAATGTCACATTTGGCATGGCCACACCATTCCTTTTCCTTCCCGGTGCCACGGCCATGGTGTCGGGGTACATGGATGCATTTAGCTGCCAGACACTGAACAAATAGGGATCACTCCTGTTTCACCAAGGAATAAGATGCTATGTTTGTGGTGGGTCTGACTTATCCAATGACTCCACGCAAGGCCTTGTGGATTCTGCTCATAAACAGCATCCAGCATTCAAATGGAGCCACATTTCGGGACATCCCCTCCCCCCAGTTTCATGGTCTCTGGGTGCAGTTCCATAGGGACTGAGCTTTACCTGCTTTCAAGAGTGGAACGCCAAAAAGCTCCCACCTCATCCAGGATCCTGAAGCCCAATCCCCCAAGAAATTGGGGGATTTGGGCTCCATCTTCTGTGCTTCCAGGTCTCTCTCTCCAGTTTAACCCTCCCCAGCCAAGGGAAATGGCACATCCAGGAGGAGAAATGAAGCTGATGGATGCTCATGGCACAGGCCACCACCTCCAGAGCTGCAGCTTGCACACGTACACGCGTGTGCGTGTGTTTGTGCTGGGAGCCCTCTCGTGGCTGCTGCAACAAAAGTTGCTCCAGCTTCGTGATTCAGTGTTGGTGGTCGCTTGCAGAGCCAGCC
>NW_009258662.1:441194-456507 GCF_000687185.1 Egretta garzetta
ACCACTTTGAGCGACCCTTCCCATCGTTATTCCTAGAAATATCCTTGCTAATACTGTTCCTCACAGTAACTGTGCCTGTAGCTGCAAGCAAACATCCAAGGGATTTTTTTTTTTTTTTGGTTCACTTTTTAAGGCTGTGGGCATCCTGCCTCTGAGTATTTTCAAAAGGATCGTTCCCTCCATCACACGTCAGTATGCAAAGGTGTTAAAGCAGCACTGGATGCCCACTCTCCATCACTGGGGCCCGTGTCGCTCAACACGTGGTGTTGGGGTAGGGTCTTCCAGCTGGGCTGGACCGCGGGCTCGTGGTTACAATGATGTTCAAACCGGAGGGTTCTGGGTTTGGTACATGACAGTGGAGCATGGTTTGGACTTTCAGGGGGAAATTCATGCCCAGGCAGGTAGGGAAAAAAAAAAAAAAAAGTAAAAAAAAGAGTGAAATGGGATGGTGGGGCTCAGACAACCACACTGCAGCAACACACCGCAACTTACTGCTGAACAGCTGAGACGTGGTAACTGCTGCTGCAAGTCTGGAGGCACCCATGGTATATCTGTGATATACCATGTCTTAGAGGGTACATACATACGCACTTATGAAGTGGCTCTAGCTCCTGGCTATGGAAGAAACCTCTTTCTTTGCTACTGTCCCTCAGCTGAGGTGCAGTAACAAACCATTTCAACTTTTAAAGAGGCCAATGTCTTGCAGGCCTTGAAGGAAGAGGTAAGGTGAGTGACTCTGCATCACGCCCCCTACAACTGCCTGACAGGAGGATGTAGTGAGGGGGGTGTTGGTCTCTGCTCCCATGGAACGGGCGATGGGACAAGGGGAAACAGCCTCAAGTTGCGCCAGGGCAGGTTTAGGTTGGACATTAGGAAAAATTTCTTCCCCAAAAGGGGTTGTCAAGCACTGGAAGGGGCTGCCCAGGGAAGGGGTCGAGTCCCCACCCCTGGGGGGATTTAACAGCCGGGCAGAGGCGGTGCTGAGGGCCAGGGTTTGGGGGTGGGATGGCAGGGTTAGGGGAACGGTTGGACTTGATGATCGTAAAGGGCTTTTCTGACCTAAACGGTTCTATGATTCTATGATCTTAAATTCACTGTCTGAGGTCTGGTCTGTCCCTGGAGTATTACAAGTCTGATCCATCAACTATTCAGTCAATCAAGCCCCAAAGATGGGACAGACGCTGAAACCAGACAGATTCAGATTAGAAAGAGATTGCCCTTTTTCTTTCAACAAAGTGGGTAATTAAACACCAAAACAATTTGCCAAGGGCTCTGGGGAGTTCCCACTTCCCTGCCTATATGCAGAGGACAAGGTTGGCCATCAGCTTCCTGTCCAGGCCCAATGTCCAAGCAGTGGTCTCCTCTGGACATGTGGGGAGGTTTGTCACAGGAATCAGAGGACTGGGTGGGAGATCTGCATCCCAGTCCCTTCCAGTCTATCACTTATCTCTACATGGTCTACTGCCCAGTATTGCTGGGGAAGACGTACATGGCTGGTGTCCTGCTGTGGTTCTCCTTCCACCATCTCCTCCAAGGACTCAAGAAGCTCCAAGGACTGGTTTCCTTGCACATCATCTTCTGAGTGTGGTGGGGGCACAGCCAAGCTCTGCAGAGGGTGGTAGTTGAGCGACAACACAGTCTTACTAATTACCAGAGTGGAAGATCCTCACTACAGGAAAGATGTTGCGTTCCTGGAATATGTCCAGAGCAGAGCAATGAAGCTGGGGAGGGGTCTGGAGCCCAAGGCTGCTGGGGAGCAGCTGGGGGAGCTGGGGGGGTTCAGCCTGGAGAAGAGGAGGCTGAGGGGAGCCCTCATCGCTCCCTACAACTGCCTGAGAGGAGGGGGGAGCCAGGGGGGTTGGGCTCTGCTCCCAGGGAAGGGGCGATGGGACGAGGGGCAGCGGCCTCAAGTTGTGCCAGGGCAGGGTGAGGTTGGCCATTGGGAACGATTCCTTCCCAGCAAGGGTTGTCAAGCACTGGAAGGGGCTGCCCAGGGAAGGGGTCAAGTCCCCATCCCTGGGGGGATTTAACAGCCGGGCAGAGGCGGTGCTTAGGGCCAGGGTTTAGTGGTGGGATAGCAGGGTTAGGGGAATGGTTGGGCTTGGTGATCTTAAAGGTCTTTTCCAACCTAAACAATCCTAATTCTACTATTCTATGAGTCTATTGTAAGATGGCAAGCAAAACCCTTTTCTGGGCTCTGACAATGAATCATGCAGACATCCTTACCCTTTAGCTTAGATTTTCACTTCAGTAAAGTAGAGGCAAAACTCACAGAATTGCGAGCATTTGTCCAATCAATGTAAGCACTTTCATAGAATCATAGAATCATAGAATGTTTTGGGTTGGAAGGGACCCCTAGAGGTCACCCAGCCCAACCCCCCTGCAGGAGCAGGGACACCTTGAACCACATCAGGTTGCTCAGAGCCCCGTTCAACCTGGCCTTGAATGTTTCCAGGGATGGGGCCTCCACCCCCTCTCTGGGAAACCTGTTCCAGTGTTTCACCACCCTCATTGTAAAGAATTTCTTCCTTAGATCTAGTCTAAACCTCCCCTGGTTTAGTTTAAAACCATTTGTCCTGTCACAGCTGGCCCTACTAAAAAGATTTTCCCCATCTTTCCTATAGGCCCCCTTTAGGTATTGAAAGGCCACAATCAGGTCTCCCCGCAGCCTTCTCTTCTCCAGGCTGAACAAGCCCAACTCCCTCAGCCTGTCCTCATAGGAGAGGACTTTGCATCTATTAAATTAGCACAAATGGAAAAGTAATGAAGAGGCACTGAATTGGCATTTACATACACTGCTGAGAGAAGTGTTTGTCCCTCTTGAGTCTCTCTCCTTCCTTCTGTCCTCAGATGTTTTCTCCATGTACTCAGGAGGGCTTTCTAGGGGCTGGTACTCAGGTTCAGAACCACCAACAGATGGACCCTGTGAATACCAAAGGAAGTTACTGCTTTTTCTAAGTCAAGACATCATCCGCAATGCACTGCTTTACCAACTCTATCATTTATTCAGTACTGTGCTCAGAGACAGCAGGACAAGGCTGGAGAGCCAAGCTGCCAAGACCTCTCTTGCACCTTACTTGGGAAGTGCCAACAAGGATGGGCTGGGGCAGACTGCAAGGATCCCTGGTGGGTTGAAGGGCTGCTTTGACCCCTTCACTCCCAGCTCTCTGGTTGAAGTCCAGCCTAGACAGCCTGACCCAGATGAGCAGAGAGATCCCCAACCCTTTCTGCCAGATGGGGTTGGGTTCCCAAAGACCAACAGAAACAGCTTTGGTGTCTCTGTACCCCAAATCCCAGCACTGATGACTCAAGTGTTGCTGGCACATGTCCAGTTTGGGTCTCTTGGTGCAAACACACTTGATGGTAAGCACTTCATTCCCTCTCGAACCCCTAAAATGCTATCATCCAGGTTGGAGTGATCCAGAAAAGCAACATGTCTCACCTGAGATCACAGCAAGAGCCTGGAGCTGAGAGGGGATGAGCCTGTCTCACCCTGTCTAAGTGCCTGAGCAATTGCGTCATCGTTGAACCAACCACAGAGGAAGATAAAGTCATCAGAAGCTGGCTCCAAACACACCCACAGCTCTTGTGCTCCAATTAGAGACAACATTTCCTACCAGCGACCAGCAAGGGTTTATGGAGAGTGAATCACTTCTTGGTTGTCAGAAAAAGAGGACGAGAAAAGCTCCACCCCAGCTGCAGGCACAATTTCTGGGACTATCCCTTATCAGGACCATCTAGTACAGGAAAATTAAGATCCATGACTCCTGCAGCAGCTGTGAGAGCTGACCTGGATACAGCCCTCTGATGTTCCTTCTGGAGGTGTGCTGTACCCCACTGGAACTTGGGTCCAGCATGGAGATTAAGCCTTAATATTGCTAATAAAGTCCTAATTCCCGTAACATAAGCTATCTGTTACTTGCAGTTGCAAAGGATGCCCGTGACTAGATTACCTCCAGCAATTAGCCTCAAGCAAACAAGGGCTGTGGAGTCACGGCAGGGACTCCTCTCTTGGGCAACCTCAACCCGGTCTGGCAGCAGGGTTGGACCCATCTCTACTGGGGCAGGAGAGATGCACCTAGATGGCAGCCTCCAAGTAAGAAGTTGATGAGTTCAACAGATAACCAGCACGGGGATGGCTTGAAACTGGGCCAACCTGTGCTGGTTTTTGCTCAGAAGACAAGAAGGATGGAGAGGAAGGGAAGAGGAAGATCAGCAGGAGGCATCACTGGAGCATGGACTGGGAGCTCACAGGCAGCCAGTATGCATCAGATGTACAATCTCTTAATATTATTGCTGCAGCAGACCAGATGGACAGGAGCACAGATCTACATAGCTACACTCCATCTGCTCCACTGTGTATTTTCACCTTAGTGAGTCCTCCAGACATCGGCACACTAAACTGAGCCTCCACCTCCAGGCTCTGTGATTCTTCTGTCACCTTGGTGCTGGCCAGAGCATCACGAGAAGTATCAAACACCAGTGAATCCTGCAACATCAGAAGAAGTGAGTTGATGTGGCCAAGACAAATCTGAGCTCCCAGGAACCACACATGTGAAGAGCTGGATCCTGATGGGTTATTTCTGCCCACTGCCACATCTCTCTAGCATGCTCTGTCCCACCTGGTGGCCTTCCTGAACCAGAATGGAGTGAGTAGTCAGCAGTTCCTTGCTGGCCACCTCCAAATTCCAAGCTAGTCCTGCTTCCCTGGGATCCCTCTTGCTTTTGAGGCTGCCCTCGTGATTGCTTCTCGTGCTTTCAGCTGCTTTGCTCCCCTCGCATACCCACCACTCCAGCAACCCCCAGGCCTCAAAGGACACAAGGAGGCTGATGGCTTTGGAGGATGGCTTCTAGCTACCTCCATCAACAACAAGGGTCGACTGATTCCTTTATTTCCACTGAAAAAAGAGTGCTTTGCAATCCCATCACTTAAAAGCTGAAGATCCAAGACACCAGTGCGAGCCATTACACTCTTCCAGCTGAACTGTTTCTTACAGTGGCTGCAAGTCACTGCAACCTGCTTGATGACAGAGGTGACCCCAAAGCCTTCAATGATTCATTTCTGTCTCTCTCTTATTTCCTTCAAGGTCTGTCTGCCCCCTGAGGATGACAGATGGCAATACTCACGCTGTGCTTGGTGGCATGCAGAGGTGCCTGCTTTCTCCTGGAGGTCTTGCTTGTCCTGGAGCCACCTAGCTGCCGCACCAGTCCGTCCAGGCCATCCCGCAGGATTGCATTGGAGAGGTCCTTCAGCAGTGCCAGCTGCAACCAGTGGAGACCATTAAGGCAGCAGCCCAGGACCACCCTCCTGTTCCTGACACAGAACAGTGCAAGTGCAGCCACCCTGAAACAACAACATTTCCAGCGGGGCTCACAGGGCACCTGGTGAAGAGATGTGCTCTGGCAGCCAATGGTGATTTAAGTACCGGTGTCTATGGTTTGGGCATCTACAGGTTGATTGATGGTGCTTAAATGGTGGCTCTCCCCATCCTAAATAAAACCCCTACATTTGACCAGAATTGTCAGTCCCTCACCTCCCTTGGTCATATCTCCAGAGCTTACAGAAAGGAGCTGAAGGTAACAAGCACAACTGTAAGTACCTGCTTGGTAGATACTAAAAGCTGAGCCTCATCACACTTCCTGAGCTTGATGGCAACCCTGGGCATGGAGAGGGAGGCCACCAGTCTAGCACTGCTGTATTGCACAGTGATTATTCACTATTATTTGTGTCAGGAGCTAAGGAACAACCCAAACTGGACTTTGCACTAAAGAAGACACACAGGAGCACCCAGAGGGCTGTGTGGGTCTCCTCTTGCTGGCTGTGCAGACCCAGTGCTGAAGTACAAGGCAACCCAGGTGGTGGCACCAAGCTCTGAATGGGTATTTGCCAAGTCTCAATGTCACATGGGCCTCAAAGCCACCATGCACCCCATAACATAGCAGCAGAAAAGCTGTCCAAGAAGCATTTAAATATATATGGTCGGCTGTTAATGGAAATGTAACAATCCTGCTTTCTTGGAGGAGTCCCCATCCCTGGGGGTATTTAAAAGCCTGGCAGATGAGGTGCTTAGGGACAGGGTTTAGTGGTGGGGGGGCAGGGTTAGGTTAAAGGTTGGACTCGATGATCTTAAAGGGCTTTTCCAACCGAAATGACTCCATGATTCTTTTCTATGATTCTATGAAAAAGCTTCTTGTCAGAAGGAAGGTCAAAGCATTACCTACCTTGATACCATTTGCTTCAAAAAGCCTCTCCAGATCCTGCAACAGGAAAGAAAGGTCAGAACTTCTCCTCCTCTCTCCTCCAGCCCAGGGAGCTTGTCCTGTGGGCGGTGGTGGCTAAGCCTGGGGGCACACCCACTGGGTCCCCTCTGCCATCCCAACCCCAGGCAGAGAGGGAGGTGTTTCCAACATTAATAGGCTCTATAATTTTTATTTTTTTTACCTTCATTTCCACTCCTTTGCCTGGTGGACCGGGTTCTCCCTTCAAATGAACAAGAACAACCCATTAAGTAAGTCATTATCCCGATGAGTAGCAAGAATAGGAGCTCTGAGGAGGGGCAAGAGTCACATATCTGGCCCTTGCTCTGCTAACCAGCCCGTTCAGTGACCCCAGACAAAACCCTGTTGGCTCAGAGAGGGGGGAGGAATCCCACCCTCCTCAATGGGCTCCTTCACTCCTCCATCGGACACACCTGCTGGCTACATTTCACAGGGCAGGCCTGGACCACAGCCAGACATGAGCATCACCAAAGTGGGGTTTGGACCAGAGCTTTGCACCATCCCCTTCTCCATTTCTTGGCAATGCACATGTGTAAAGAAGCAAATGTTTCTGAGGCCCCCTCAATGCCACTGATGCTGTCGCTGCTGTGGCAGCTGTGCAGAGGTAGCAGCAAGGAGAAGGATGGCCAAGGTGCCCCCATGGTTGCTGGTCCCTTCTGGAGGTGGCTGTCGTCTTGGTGGCCCTCCATACTGCCACGTGCAATCTGGGTCAAGTATCTCCACTGAGTTGGATTCCCAACAGCAAGTATCATGGACAGGCTGTCCGTCTCTTCTTCCCCAGCATGGTATGGCTCTCCAGGTGAGCGATCCTGGGACACCGTTGTGGATGAAACAATGGATGAGCTGCAACAGCTTGGGAAGTCCAGTGGTGGGGCAAGAAACATCTGCTGAGGTGGGGGCTGACTTGCCTCTCTGACGGGCTTCATTTCACTGAAATCTGGTTTCTGTATCGACAGATTCCGGTGGAATGAAGGGCGCCAGGAAGGCCCTGATGGTGCTGCATCTCCATGCCAAGGTGTGCCAGGGCGAAGAAGCCACATTTTGGGGGTGCACTAGCTGAACTAGGTACATCTGAGGCACAGCCCATGCATGTCATCTGGATGAGTCCTTGACTTTGCAAAGACCTGAATCTTGTGCCGATTGGGAGATCCACCTGTACTCACTGCTGCTGCCTTCTGTGGCATTTTCCTCCCCATTAAGTGAAGGAGTTGGTGCCGCCTCTAAAAATCTCTAGATATGTGTGGTATCAGAAACCTTTTCTCCTTCCATCACTTTCTGATGGGCTCTTCAACTTGCAGGGGGAAAACAAAAGGAAGGAAACATCCCTGAACATTTTAGAAATTTATCCCATCTGGCTCCTGAACATCTTCCTGCCTAAACGTTGTGTATCTGCTTAATCAAGTTGTAGGACTACAGCGTCACTGCAACCACAAGTTTACGAGCCCAGGTCAGAAACTCTGCTTTGAAAACCAAATCTTTTCGGAGGTCAGAAGTGATCTGAGATGGGTGCTCTTCCCCCTCTGGCCAGCCCAACACAATGGTACTGACACAAAGATGTCTCCATGTATTTGGGACATACCTTTGGGCCTGGAGGACCTCTTTCACCTTTCAAGCCGTCCCTTCCACGATCCCCCTGTAAGCCAGCAAGAACATGTTAGTTCATCATTGCCTCTAAAATTCCCAATGGAGATGCTGGTTTCATCATGCATTGTGGTATTGCTCACACACTGGCCCCAGACTAACAAGATCTTTTCCACATGGACCAACCAGCCTTTTCTTCCAACTGTCTCATTCATTCACATAATTAAGATAAATTTGGAGCAACTCTGCTCTTCATTTGAAACACGCTGCTTAAATAATCACATCTTCAGCTTCAAAACACACCTTCTCCTGCAAGGAGGTGATCTTACCTTGTCGCCTTTCAGGGTGATGGTGTCCTCCAAAGAAGACATCTGGAAAAAAAAAAGGAGGAAACCTTGCTTACAAAGTGAATGATGATGTCTTTGACACAAGCTCTCATCTCCATGTGTCTTTTATCCCCATTGGCCCTTCTCCATGGGCACAGAGCCAGCTGCTTTCTCCCAAATCAGCCAGCAACCTAAACCTGCTACATTTGGACCCAAAACAACAGGGAGCTGGTGCAGCATCTTTGCTCTCACAGGTAAGAGATTCAGGGTGGCTGTGATATTGGTGTCAACATCTGCATTTCCAGTGAAGCCCCTCTCAAAGGGAACTGGGGACACCACTTCTCTGCTGCTCAGGACATTGCTTGCATCCCTCTCTGACATGGGCATTTAGTGGGATATTTGAGTAGCTGGTTGAGTAACTGCATGAGTGAGAACAAGCCTTTTGAACCCTAAGACCACCTGCTGGGCAATGGCATGAGACAGTTGTGCATTAGCAGAGGAGGATCTTGCCATACCCTGGAGCAAAAAGGCTCTTCCCAGGTTTGAAGGGAACAGGGGGTGCTTGATATCCCCATGCCCCACTTCCAAACATGCCCAGGGTCCAAGTAGTGCAGAACACATGAGAGACAAGTGAACAGGAGTCCCAGTAGATGACAACATCTGAAAATGGGGCTGGAACCACAAAATAGGGTAGTTTCAAACAGCATGGGGGTAGGGTTGCGATATATGGAGAGAAGCAATGGCTCCTTGCTCCTGGCTTGTCCTGAGTTTTGAAGTCAGCAGAAATCACTGTTTTGTGCAGGAATAATACTGCTGAAGGTGGTCGGTAGCATTTTGCCTGCCTTGAAGCAGCCTCTTACTCAGATCCTGCCAATGCCTCACCCCTAGGATGGAAGATAAAGTCTAGCACAGCTTTCCCAAGAGGCTGTGGCTCCCAGTCCTGAGGCAGTGATTTGGTTTTACACTGGGGTGGCTTTACCTCCACTGAAGCCAATGAGGTGAAAAAATGCCTCCTTGCACATTCATGTACTGAAACACCTTCCTGGCCACCTAAATGACCTTTCAAAATCTCTTCCAGCCTTATTTTTGATGAAGAACCTGGGTTGAGTTGCTTGCTACTCATCTGACCCAGGGAGTCCTGAGTGTGAGTCAGCCCATCTCCCTAAGCACCTTTCCTAGAAGGCGTCCATCCATCTGTCTTGACTATGGAAGGAGCCCAGACGCCTCGATTACTCAACAGGTAGTGATTAAAGGTATCAGATGGGTTCATAGCTAGTTTTTAGTCTCTTCTGTGTCACAGTCTTCTTGCATCATCAGCAACAAGCCATTTGGGGTGGGATTCATGCATAGATCCATAGAGGAGCTAGCTGCACTGCTTTGCACCTTTGGTAAGGCTAGGAGGGAAATCCACTCTACCACATGCCCTGTTGCAAGCAGTAAGTCCTGGCAATGAGTCCTCTGTGGTACCCAGGATTCATGATAAATCTCAATATATCCCTTCCCCCCCCAAAAAAAAAATGTGTAAGGCAACAGAATTAGGCATTACTCACAATGCTTCCAGGAGTCCCAGGCAGCCCAGGCTCACCCTATGAAGATACAACACCACCATACCCCGACCCCCCAGAAATAGTGAGTGGTGCAATTCAACACTTTAGCCCCCAACCAGACTCTCTCTCATGCAAGGTTATAAATGGGAATGTGCAAACCTACAGATTCGCCCTTGTCTCCCTTCTCTCCCGGGATTCCCTAGAAGGTGGAGAGGGAGGCAGGATGAGAACAAGCCATGTTAGGGGAGGAGGTCTCAGCAGTCTCCCCTCTTCTTACCAGCTCAGCATCTAATGGACTAACATTTTCGAGCAGCTGAGCTAATGAAATCTGGATTTCAACATCTCTCCTGTGGAGGAGCTCTCTGATATTTAATAAGGGGTGAGATGATGAGCCTCTTCCTCAGCGGGTAGGCTCATTAGGGACTTTCCCCTAGTCAGCTGCTCCGTTGTGGAAACACCACGTCTTTGAGATGTCTGGCAACATCGCTGATCTTAGCCAGTGTTTTCCAAAGTTATTGGAGGGAGAGCAGACAGACAGGGCGTAAGCGCATCATTTCCCTTCCTCACCAGACCCAGACAGTGTTAAGCGTCCCGTTTCCAGCAGCATGGGGCTGGGGAAGCTTTTGCACACTCAGAACCCCCCAGTGCACAGCCCTGCTGTTTAACTTGTGCTCTAGCTAATCAAATAAGAAGGGAGAAATGGCCCTAATCCTCCCGTTGACGAGAAGACCCCCTCCTCAGGAAAGAGGGAGCTTTCTATGCCTTGCAGACTGCAAGCCAGAAAAAAATATGGTTGTTTCTTTGATTGGCATTGCACTATCCCAAGTCCTCCCTCTCTCAACCGCTCCTTTAGGGATTGCCTTACGTCCTTTCCAGGTTGTCCTGTATCGCCTTTTATCCCCTGCTCTCCTGGCCGTCCTGGGAGTCCAGGTGGACCCTGCAAGAAAAGATTTGGAGAAGCAATCCGAAATTATTGTTGAGCACATCCAGCAGCTCAAAAAAGTAAAAAAACCCAAGAAAAATGCTATCCCTCCATGATTTTTCACTCGGGAAATAAATATTTGCACATGGATGTTTCTAAGTGGGGCCTCTCTTGGGCTGGAGAAGAAAGTCCTCCCCTCCTGCACAGACCAGGGGTGCCTGGGCAGCAGCAAAGAAGCCTTCCCTGATGCCCCACCACTCACCTGGGCAGAAAATTGTAATAATAACCATTATTACCCTGATTCCTCTCTCTCCCGGTTCTCCAGGGACACCAGCTTCTCCCTAAAAGAGAGGAGCAGAGCTTCTAAAAGCTTTTTGGCTTTTCTTTTTCAGCCTTTAGCTTCGGAAGATGAAACCAAAGCTAAAGTAAGAGAAAGAAAAGCCAAGGGCAAGATGAAGAGGATTCTTCGTAGTTTCATCTAATCGAAGGACAAGTAAATAGGAAATAAAATGAGGAGGGGTCAGCTTCAAAACAAATCAAAGGGTGTCATTTTCCAGATGCTGCTTCACTAACCTGACTTGCCCAGAGGCTTTGAGGGTGTTAAAGGTTTATGTGGGGTGCCTAAATTCATGGAAGCAAAATTTACCAAGAGCTATCAAACCCACGAGACATCACCTCTCACACAGGACACCCTGCTCTGATGTTGTTCCCAGGACCTCCGGGGAAGCTGGTCACTCTTGGAGGTGAGACGCTGGGATGGATAGACCTTCACTCTAACTCAGAGCAGCCCTTCTCCTACATTGCTGCACCCAGAGCTCCAGCTGTGGATGAGCCTGCTGTGTTTGGTGGGTATTTAACTCTGGAAGGTGGGGGGTCCCCATTGATTACCTTGGTCCCAGAGGTGCCTTTCTTCCCTGGTTCTCCCTACAACACAATGCAAAAGTGTGAGGTCATATTCCACCCGTGACCAAATTTTTTTACCCTAATTTCCTACTCGGGTTAAGAGCTCTTATTCTGAAGTCACTGGTTGCTCTGAAGTCAGGGGTGTTAGGCAGCAGTGCCTCAGAATCAGAAACATGGTTGTTCCTTTTTTTTACAAGCTTTCTTTGGTGATCCTATTCCACTTGAAGTTCAGGGATCAACTCAGCCCTTTGCAGTGAAGAAAGGTCTTCACCCACTGTGGTTAGGGGAGGCTTTCCTGAAGCCAGTTATGATGCTTTTTCTGAGGGGCCATCTTGTTTGATTGTAAGAGGGAAATATTATGCCCTAAAACCCAAAGCAAGCTCTTCAGAGCTGGTGAGGCTGCGCAGTGTGCTAGTTCCCTGCACATCAGACAGACATGACTCAATGATGAAAGAGTATGTTGCAGTGCTACAGGCGTGGGGAAGAGTGGCTGGAAAGCTGCCCGGCAGAAAAGGCCCTGGGAGTGTTGGTCGAGAGGCAGCTGAATATGAGCCAGCAGGGTGCCCAGGTGGCCAAGAGGGCCAAGGGCATTCTGGCTTGTATCAGGAGTGGTGTGGCCAGCAGGAGCAGGGCAGGGACCGTGCCCCTGTGCTGGGGACTGGTGAGGCCGCCCCTTGAATGCTGGGGTCAAGGTTGGGCCCCTCACTACAGGAAAGATGTTGCGTTGCTGGAACATGTCCAGAGCAGAGCAATGAAGCTGGGAGAGGTCTGGAATCCAAGGCTGATGAGGAGCGGCTGAGGGACCTGGGGATGTTCAGCCTGGAGAAGAAGAGGCTGAGGGAAGCCCTTATCGCTCCCTGCAACTGCTTGAAAGGAAGCTGTAGTGGGTGTTGGTCTCTTCTCCCAGGTAACAGGTGATAGGATGGGGGAAATGGCCTCAAGTTGTGCCAGGGCAGGGTTAGGTTGGATATTAGGAAAAATTTCTTCCCTGAAAGGGCTGTCAGGCACTGGAAGGGGCTGCCCAGGGAATGGGTCGGGTCCCCATCCCTGGGGGTATTTAAAAGCTGGGCAGACGAGGTGCTTAGGGGTAGGGTTTAGTGGTGGGATGGCAGGGGTAGGGGAATGGTTGGAGTTGATGATCTTAAAGGGCTTTTCCAAACAAAACGATTCTATGATTCTATGATTAGAAAGTAAGAAATGCTGTGTCCAGGCAGTGTTAACACAAACAGCATGGTGCCATGCACTTGTTCCACCTGGACCAAGGGTAAAGACTACTGCCCTAAAACACAGCCTAAAGCATGGCCTAATGAAAATCTACAAACGATCTACTGCCTCACTTGCAATGAAAGAGCAGACAGAGCAAATGAGAAGTTAGATCCCTTGATGAGCCATCATGCCTAATTAAAGGCAGTTTTCCCAGTCTCGTTTGTTGATCCCTGTTGTGCTGAGACGTGTCTCTTCCCCAGCTAGGCTTGTGTAACATGTGCATTTCTGACTGGTCTCATCTTGGTCCTTCTACTTGCTCCTGCAAGGGCATAGCCTGGAGTTGTTAGCTTGGTACAGAGCGACGTACCAAGGGGTTCAGCACAACCAGTTGACTGGATTGTTAGCTTCTACTTACATCTTTACCACTTAGTCCGGTCTCGCCTGGTTTCCCAGGTAGTCCTGGTTCACCTTTCTCTCCCTTCAGACCTATATCGCCCTAAGTAAAACAAGACCGCTGTTACATTCCTCTTCTGCGTTTCATAGCCCTCACATTTTAGACATTGCGGGGCATATTCAGACAGCATGCCAGGCCCCATGGCCTTGCAATTGCTTCCACGCTGCTGGCTGAAGCTTGGGCTCAGAGCCTCTACCCTGTGCTAGGAAAGGCTGTGCTTATAGTATTTGCTTAGTGGTTGAGGCTGGAAAGCATCCATCTCTGATGTGGTCCATCCAGACTCCACAATCAGCCTTGGCAGACACAGCAGGACAGACTCTTCTGAGGTTCTCCACCTCCAGAAAGCTTTGCAGCTCAAATGAGGTGGCCCATTAGCAGATGCCCAGGAGATGAGTCCGGTCTTGAGAGCACGGTATGGACACAGGGTCAATTCCCCCTCCATGTTTTAACTTCTATTCCCATGTAAAATCAGTTGAGCTCTCATGGATGGGTACTTAAAGCATCTGCTCTGCTTGATGTTTGTACAACAAAGACCTTCCTCATCACTCAACCACCTCACCATGCCTTCTGCCAACCCAAAATACCTCTTGCTGCCTTCTTCACTTTGCAACTGCATTAACACATCTTGTTACCACATACTGTCTTTGATGCAACTCCTTTATCTCTTTTGACATCCAATTTCTCCATGCCCATGAAGCTGATCCAGCCTAAATATTCCACTCACTGGGCTACGTATCATGCTGTAACATTTCCCAAATCCATACACTTCTTCAGCCAAGCCTGGGGAGCAATGCTCTTTGAGAAACGTACACAGCAAGACAGATTCACTGAACAAACACCACATTTGGGATGTTTTCCAGACCTCTCTCGCCCAGTTTTGAACCTTTGCTAGGAGGAATCCTACAAGCCAAGATTTGCAGATTTTTTTTTTTTTAAAGCCTCATTAAAGATGCAAGAGCATCTTCTCATTGTTTTTCTTTGCGGGACTCTGTGTGTCATATGGAGACTCCAGCAAAGCAGAATTCCTTCAGACTTTTCAGCTTTTGAACACTCCCCATGATTTGACCATAGCCCCATGGCAAAGATAAAACCCCACTGACTCAAGGTGCTTTGGGTGACAGAGTCAACACATCAGTTGTGAGACAACGCTTTACGCAGTCACTGCATAGTCTTACCTTCTGACCTGGTTTGCCAGACAAACCTACATTTCCCTGCAGAAATACAGACCGTTAGTCACATAGCAAGAATGATACAGGTAGAATAATTTCAAG
Organism: Egretta garzetta; assembly: GCF_000687185.1. NCBI lineage: Eukaryota > Metazoa > Chordata > Aves > Pelecaniformes > Ardeidae > Egretta > Egretta garzetta. Next base: position 455,684 of record NW_009258662.1, read on the forward strand.
TGAGGGTCCTCTGCGGTATCTAAAGGGTGTAAACCCCAGGCTCATTGCAGCGAAGCTGCTCTTTGACTGCAGGTATTAGCAGTTGAAACAGCGGAGTAAAATGCAGAGACGGGGAAAATAAGAAGAGGGGCTGCTGTACGCACACACTGGCTAGATGTGTCTGTCTTCCCCACTTTTGAAGCCTTTAATACTTTGGTATTTAATACTTTAATACTTTGACAGAGGGTTGGGGACCTCAAAGTTGTTAGGTTTTGCAAGTTTTTGTTGGTTTAAAATGAAAGGGACTATTAATATCCCTGCAGGAGTGAACACGAAGGCCTTAACCCAACCCTTATTAGAATTCAATGAGCTCATGTGGGAGCCACCAGAAGCTTGCACCTTCTTAGACACCAAAGTCAGGAAGATAAAGGTCAAGTTCACTTTCAGGACACAAAGCCATTGGAAATAGGGCTTCCTTGGCTCTGTTCTTCCAGTTGAGCTTTGAGCATCCCTGGTTTCTTCCAGATGCATGAGCAAACCTCTCTCTCCACATTTTAGAGGAGCCCCTGCCTTTGCACCTGACTGTGGAAGACAGTGCTAACTACCCCATCACCCAAGACCACCATGGGATCACCAATCACAGGGTGACAACCCATCTCCTTGTCACCATCCCAGTATTAATTTCCTCAGGTGTGAAGGCCAGCAAATTCACATGCATGGAGGTGGCAGATTTTGTCTCTGAACCTCCTGATTTGCCTCCTTATCCCTCCCCTTTCCACATCCAGCATATTGCCCCACTCACCCTATCGCCTGGGTCTCCCTTTAGCCCAGGTTGACCAGGAATG
>NW_009258662.1:456831-470093 GCF_000687185.1 Egretta garzetta
AAACCTGGACTTCCCTGCAAAAATCGATGACGCGTGTCTCAGTGTAATGCTTGGGGAGTTTTTCCTCTCTGCAACTCTACGTATGACAGAGACACAGCTAGGGCTAAACCCTGTGCTGGTACTACCTCCCAGTTTGTCCTTATGGAGACCCAACTTTCCCTAGAGTGTAATTTGGGGAACTCAGGAGGTGCCTTTGTTTCCCAATCCAAATCTTGCACATCTTGTCTGCAATTCTTCCATGGCCATACACAAGCTGTGGTGGCATGACCCTGCTCCTCACTCTCTCACTCCTGGGAGCATGTCCTACGCTACACTCAGTGTTAGCAGTCTCCACCCCAGCACCATTTTGCAGCCCCCTCAAGGGTCAGCCTGCTTCCCATCCTTGCCATAACTTGGGAGTTAGTTGCCAATGCTGTGTTTGGTGCTAAGCAAGATGCAGAGGGAGATACAGTGTCTTGCCGGAGCAGCTTCCAAGCTCAGGACATAAATCTCCACACCTGAAGCCAGCAGGAAAGGACCAAGCAGATCCTAGGCATTTTCATCAACCATGGGCAGCTGGGTGAGCTGAGCACTGGTAACTCTGCATCTCTCACTGTCTTCCTTTCAAGGAGCTTTTGACTTCTATGCCATGTGAGAACTCTCCTTGACTTACAGTACATGGGTGCCCCTTGTTAGCACAAGGAATTCCGTCTGTCTCAGAGCTTCCTTTGTGGACACAAACAAAATAAACCCTTCTACCCATAAAGGATGCGCCAAGAAAAGCAAGGCCATTACCTTTTCTCCTTTGTCTCCTTGTATTCCTTTGTCTCCTTGTGGTCCCAGGGCCCCTGGTGGTCCAGTATCTCCCTGTGAATAAAGACATCCCCTAAACTAAAAATATCATGCAGGAAAACAAGCCCTGTTCCTGTGGCTCCCTAGAGCTGCAATTTGCACTTTCAGTACACTCTGAAAACCATTCCCTTGCCAAATCCACCCGCCCATCCATCTCTGGGTTTACATTTAAGCTTTCTCTGCGGTACCTGGTCTTCTGCCATACAAACCCCATCACAGTAGTTACACCCTCTCCAGCCATGCAACTTCTACACTGTAAAGCACCATGTGTGCATTTATAGTGGTATAGCCAGGATAAAATTCTGGTCCCAGGTCACTACTTAAATGCTGCCAGCCTAAAGGAAGAGAGACATCTTTGCTAACCAATGTTCAACACTCTGGACTGATGAATGGAGTTGGCTCCAGCATCCAAGGCCAGCAAAGAGGAAAAACCTTATTGTCTCTAAGGGCTGAGGGAGGTATGAAGCGCTGCAAGGGATTTCATGAACGCCAGCAGTCAAAAAGCCAAGAGAAGTTACCCCTTCACTAAATACTCCTTATGAGGATAAGGGATATCTTTTATTTCTCTGCAGATTGGCAATAAGCTGTCAAGAATAAAGAAAACGATAGTCCAGACCACGTTCCACCATGAGGCCTCTGCAAGAGTGAACTACATCCACCTTCCTATAAAGCAGATGTACAACATGGACAACACAGTCAGGGAACAGCTCTGTCTCAGAGATCTCCCTGGTTTGAGAAATCCAGTATCCTCCAGTCACAGGGAGGACAAACTCTTGGTCAGGGACCCATAGAAGTGGGGAAATCTCCATCTGTGGAGATGGTCAGCACACAAGACCTTGAACAACCTGGCCTAGATTTGAAGTTGGCTCTGTTTTGAGCAGGAGGTGGGCCTAGAGAGCTCCAGAAGTCCCTTCCAGCCTCAGCTGTGCTTTGATTTTATGTCAATGCCTCCCTTGGCTGGAAAGTATCTTCTGTGAGTGGGCTGGATTTGTGCTTCGGCCATCTCTTACTTTCTAAAATTCGCACATGGAAATCCCAAATTTCCCCATAGTCTGGGGCTAGAAAGAGAATGACTGGCACAAAATGTTAATAAAAGCAAAAGAAATATCAGCAGGGCAAGACTATTGCTACTTCTCCAACCTCTTCTCTCCAGTCATTCACAAGGGAGACATGCTTCAGATGTTGAAGCATCGTCCAGACCTCACTTTTTTAGGAAAAGATCTCATCAAAGTTTCAAGCAGTGCTAATTAATGGACTTACCCTGACACCTTTCTTGCCTGGAGGTCCCAAAACCTGAGGATAAAAAGAAATCAAAGAAATGCTCTCTTATTTGGGAAAAAAGATCTCCCTCTCAAAGGAGGGTCTATTCAGATTATCTTTACCAAAGCAAGAGACTCTCAGCCTCGTTTTGGGGGAGGAAGCCCATCACCTGCACTGGGCCATAAAATGCCAGAATGGGCTACAAACCAAATTCCAAACCCAGTGAAGGTTGTGAAGGAATCCCACCAACTTCAGCAGGTTTTAGCTCCAGGGATGGAACTGGACGATCACTCACATGCAAGGGGTAATTGGCAGAGAGCTGCTCTAGCCTTTGCTAACATACATCAAGGACCAACCTTTGGAAAGGCCATGAATGTTAATGACTGCACTATGACCCTGCAGAGCAGCTCTGAGCGGGATTTAGGGACCACAGAGCTCTCTTCCTACCTTGCGTCTCCAACACAATTCTGTCAGCATTGCTAGGAAAGAAACCTAAGGTACCCTGCTCATTCAAGCATCATCCAGGACACATCAGTCTGTCCTGGTAGTGGGTCTCAGTCCTTAATGTGACCTCCAACTGCTCCCACAGCCCTTGCAGCAATGCTGTGGGGTGCACAGAGATGGCCACCATCAGGGTTTCTCCTTAAAGCCGTCCTAGATTTTGGAGGGACATTAAGAGGAGGCTGCAGGAGTCCTGTTTCCACATGGGAATGAGGCAAATGAGACCCATCAGCAGCTCCTCTTCATCAGGGACCAGCAGAACCCCATTGTGAATGAGGAGCTTGAGTGGGGGACAGGCCTGGAGCACAGGGCTTCAGCAGTGGGAAGGCTTTATCCTTATGTTTCTTGCACAGCAGTGAAACTTCTTTGAGGAGCCAGTGGGCAACTGTGGTGCAGGGCTGGGAATATAAGAAGTGGAGCAAGGGAGCAAAAGACATAGTTGTCTGGAGGGTCAAGCAAAAGGTCCATCAGTTCCTCCTGCAGTTCAGTGGGACACATCTCTCTTGGCCCTTGGTCTACTGGCAGGTGGTGATGCTGTGTATCTATAGCACAAGAAGGGCTGTAATCCACTCATAGTTACCCCCATAGCTGGAGCACCTGGAAATCCTGGGTTCCCCTGCAGGGCAAGAGCACATAAAATGAACAATCTGGGGCAATGCAAAATTTCTTCTCTCCCCACCCATTCCTTAAATCAGCTCAAAACTCATTTCAGAAGCACAAGAGGAAGAGAGGGAGGAGACGCTGAGCTCAAGTGCATGCCTGCTAGCTTCACTTCTGTGTAAACCCCCCCACCCCCCCAGCCCCCAAGCTCAACAGCGCTTGCAAGAGCTGTGCACGTGGAACAAGCTGGGGAAAGTCAGGAAACCTTCACCTGAGCTAGGCAAATATGTTGTTCTCTTACTGTTCGACTTACTTGGTCTCCCTTCTGCCCTGGAGGTCCTGGGAGTCCCTGTAAGACATGAAAAGAGAATTTCCACTGGACTGAAAAGAGATTCAGCACTTTCGGTCCCTGCTGTAGTGAGAAGCTGCCAGCCAGAGGGATGGAGGGAGGAAACTCTTCAGCCCAATCTTTCATGAACTACAAGACAGCTCTGCCAGACAGCTATGAGGGCTCTTGGGTGAGAGATGGAAATCCCCATACCTATCTTCTAGCACACCTGGTTGCCATCTACCAGGAGACCAAATGCAGAGCAGCAAGCTCTCATCCAAGGTAAAGCTATCCAAGATGGGCCTTTGCAAGAAAGGGTAGGAAGACAGCCATGAGATGCAGGGGAGCTACCAGACCAGGTCAGTGTTTTGCCTAACCCAGGCCCAAGACTCTGCTCAGACCTGGAAGCTGCAAGTGCAGCCCTGTGCTTGCAGGGCCTTGCTCCCGCAAGGTGCTCGAGGAAGATTGACAGCTTATTTCCATTTTTTCACTGCCATAGCTATTCTTAGGAAAAAATGCTGCCGTCTCTTTTGATCTTTGAAGTTATAATCAAATGTATGTGCAGAACAAGTGCAGCTGGGGGAGCTGTAAAAACCACAAACCTGAAATACAGCTCAATAAAAGCAAGCTGTGAATACTCAGTATGGACTGGCAAAGAGTATTCAAGGTTGGTTTGTCAGTGTTTGCTAGCTGCAGACTGTCCCGGGGCTTCACCATTGGAGCAAGGTCTATCCCACGCATGAGAGCTCCTTCAGCAGTAGGGAGCTCCTGAACCTCGTGGTTCCATGGCATGGAACTACGTGGCCCAGTTACATCTGACCAGAGTGGGAGAAGCCTTTGGGGTGGATTTCAAATTCCCTCCCTCTGGATCTCCAACCAGATACCTCAACTGCTCTGCCCTGAGCCTGAACACAGAACCAGAGCTTCTTCCCCTCCTATTCTGTGGTCCCGTGCTGGCAAAGTTGCACCTTTTGCCCCTTAATGCCACCTTGCCCTTTGTTACCCTGGAAAACAGAAGATGCTTTAGTTAGGACAGGGCTCCAGCAGCAGAGCAGGATGAGCCTGGAGGCTTGCATGCTGCAGAAGAGCATGCTGAACGTGTTCCCTCCACTGGAAATCATGAAAGCAGAGAGAAAAGCAAATCAAAAAGTAAAGAAAAACAAGATTTCTGCATATATGTCATATATATAGTATATAGCATATGTTATATATAGTCACATATGTATATTGCATATTAATTATATGTATAGCATAAGATAGCATTTATAGATTTCACATTAATTACCTGCACAGTATCTATAATATATTAAGATATCTTGTATAATCAAACATATTACTATAGATACTTTATATATAACACCTAATATTAAATTGCATGCATGTTATAATATATAGTTACTATACAGTTATATCATAATAATCTACTATATAATATAATATACATCTATTACTATATGGACTATCCTGAGCTTGATCAGACTGTTTCCTCCCAAGGAGCTTGAGAGCTGAAGATGAGAAAGTCTCTTGGAAAAGTTGCGCATGGATATGGGGTTGCAGGGTGAGTTCAGGCTTAGCTCAGAGGCTGAGCTTAACCAGGAGGAGCAAGGTGAGATCTTGGGCCAGGGCCCATTTACTGTGGGTTCTATATTTATATATTGGGTTTTTTATCTTAATCTTTAAAACTTCATTCTGATTTGATTAACTTAGAGGGACACCCTTGGCCCAATTGGTTCTCCTTCCCAGGGTGGTCCTGGTTCACCCTAAATGAAAATGAGCAGCTGTGATTGCCTCCTGCACCTTCTGCTGTCAGAAAGAGCTCAGGAGCAAGGGGGTTGGACTAGATGACCTCTAGGGGTCCCTTCCAACCCAAAACATTCTATGATTCTATGAACGTCAACAGTTACCTCACCAGGAAGCACCCTGCCAAATTTTGCTCTTTCTCCCCATTGCTTTGCACGGGCAGTCCATGAAACACCCAGCCACAGACCCATATTTGTGTGGATCAGGACTGGGCAATCCAAGGAGGTCTTTGCTCTTGCAAAGAGCAAGACATGATCAGCAAACTAGCCATTAGCACTTGCAGACTTTACAGATTTAAGATCTTCTATTTTATGAAATTAAAAAACCCCACCACTAAAAAGGGAAGGAAAGTGCTTTGTTTCGGGCTGAATGAAACATTTCCCTGGCCATTATTTTTCCTTCATTTTCCGCTTCTCTTGGAAGCATGAAAATAATTTGTTTTGGGGTCAACATGGACATTTTTTGAGCTTAATGGATGCAAAATAAATCAGTGACTCAGATCCACTTGGCCATAAAGAGCAACTCAGTGTATATTTAATAGAACCATAGAATCATCAAGGTTGGAAAAGACCTTTAAGCTCATCAAGTCCAACCGTTCCCCTAACCCTGCCATCCCACCACTAAACCCTGGCCCTCAGCACCTTGTCTGCCCGGCTTTTAAACACCCCCAGGGATGGGGACTCGACCCCTTCCCTGGGCAGCCCCTTCCAGTGCTTGACAACCCTTTCATTGAAAAAATTTTTCCTGATGTCCAACCTAAACCTGCCTTGGCGCAACTTCAGGCCATTCGCCCTTGTCCTATCATCTGTTACCAGGGAGAAGAGACCAACCCCCACCTCGCTACAGCCTCCTTGTTGTAGAGGGTGATAAGGTCTCCCCTCAGAGAGGGGTGACCTGAGTTTTATATATATCCTGAGTTACGTGAAGAAGGGGGTGTGCAGAGAGCCTTACAACCAAATCCTAAGTGGTTGCTCCTCCAAGAGCTGTAACAGCCTGGGACCATGTTGAGTTGCCTTGCTACCACCTAAACCCACGCCCGGCACTCCCTGTACCAGGAAAAATTCAGACTTTTTCAGTCTTTCTCCAGTGTCAATCTTCAACATGAGCTCAAGCCAGGTGCTTCAGGAAGAGGCAAACATCCACTCAACCTGAATTGAGAGGCATTTCTCCTGGCTCAGGAGAAAGTCTCCTTCCTCCTATAGCAATTGTCCCTGTACATGCCAAGATCAGCTGATTCCTCCTGCAGCTTTCCAGGTATTTTGTCACATGGAGAAGCCCTGGAGTTGAACTCCCACATCTCCATGAGTAGTGAGTGCTGGGGGAGAGGCAGCAGTCTGCAAGAAAATCTTCCTGCCTGCCATGAGTCCCTTCCTGACCAGTCCTCACCATGCATCATCCTCCCTGGGTTCATGGTGGAGTTGCCAGAGCTACTTTTGTCCAGTCCCTTTCCTCTGGCAAAATCTTTCCTCCCCATGATCCCAGACTCTTAAGCAAGGTGAGAGAATTGGTCAAGTCAAGGTTTCCTTCCCAACAGTTGGAAAATGATGGGCACTTCCAGAAGAAAACTCAAACTTCAGGATGGGCTGTATCACCTCTCACAGGGCTGGTCTTTCTCCACTGGAAACATGGGAACGAATCTGGGCCTGGATGGTTCAGAGGAAGGTGTCCAAAATGCAGATGTGAGACAATCTGCTCCTTACATCTTCCTCCCAAACCACATTTAACGTGAACCACTACAGTTCTGCAGAGTCTCACTGGCCACAAAAATGCCATTTATTATTTTATTAAAAAATCGCATCTTGCTACCATTCCAGGTCTCTGCAGCATCCCGCAGCAATGACTTCCACAGGCCAGTGACTGCTGATGTGTAAAACTATTCCCTTTCATAGCTTTTGAGTAAGGAGTTCCCACAGCTGACAATGATGATTAGAGCTAGATGCTTTCCTTGGCACCTGAGTACCAGGCACAGGGATTCAGGTTCAGCATTTCAGTACCCACCTTTGGTCCTGGTACTCCTGGAGGTCCCATCACCCCCTGAAAAACCAGAAGAAGCAGTGAAAGCTCAGGCTTTAAAACCCAATGTTTTCCCTTCTCTGACCCTTTCCATTTGTAACCACAGGACGCACCCTCCAAGAAAAACCTAGAAAAGAGGTATTGGAGGAGACTTTAGAGACACTGAGCCCTCCAAAGGGCCTTTAGCTGCAAAATTGCCAAGCCACCTTCTCTCCTTCTTCCCTCTTTGGGCCAACAGTGCCAGGAATGAAAAAACCAGTTCCTGCTGTCCCCTGCAAGGTAGGCACAGCATTGCACTCGAGAAAGCCGGTCCCCAAAACTGCAGAGCATGAGATGTCCTACCCAGATACCTGCTTCAGACCTCTGTTCTTAGCTCTTCTGCAAAGCAGGTGGGGGAAAATTTGCTGTGTAACCATTCAACCAAGACACATGTCTAGCCAGTGACCTTCAGGCAAGGTGCAAATAATGACTTGGAGGAGAGAAGTAAAACCAGGGGGCTGTGGGTGTTTTAAGTGACCATTTGAAGCAGGGTGGGGGATTCAGTGAAGCAGCCCCATCCAGGGCTTGGGCTGTGTTTGGGAGAAAACACCGGTCCTGACAGTAGGAACTGCAGAGATCTTCCACTAGGTGGAAATACGAGGACTGAAGGGAAAACAAGGGCTTGGATGGGGATGGAGAGTCTATTCTACCATGCACAAACTCAAACCTGTAGAAGCAAGGAGTGGAAGGGAATGGGGGAAAATCTTAACGTGCCTCCACTTTATTTGTACTATTTACCCTGCTATTACTTTGTCTCAGCTATTCTCAGCTCCCCCTTGGGCTGATGGATCCTGCAAGCATCTGATATAAGTAATGACCTTTTCTCCCCTTGGTCCAGGCAGTCCAGGAACACCATTTAGCCCTACAGGGCCTGGCAAGCCAGGTTTCCCCTGAAAAGGAAGATACATCATCAAATCTTTTTCTTTTGAACTGTTTGTTACCAATCCTACTAAAGAAAAGGGTTATTTTTAAGTCTGCAGAAACACAAGAAGATAAATGTATACCCTGATGCGCCAGGTTCCTTTGCAGCTGAGGATTTCTAGAGATGTTTATGTATTCCCAAATTTCCTTTTTCCCCACAAAGAAGCTATGGATCACTGGCTTTACTCACTAAGGGAAAATAAAGATGTGTTTGCTTGTTGTGGGAAGACAGAGGCTGGGTACCCATGTTGATTTGGCAGTGGCTGCCTTCTCCAGTGGCTCTTCGTGGCTGTGTTGCTGTAAGTGTGACCATGGTAATGCTGCTGGTGTAGAAATGGTGAAGACTGACATATGGAAATGGCTGGTCTATGGAATATACCTCTGCAGAATGGCAAAAGTAACCAAAAAAGCACCCATATATAATGATGACCAGTATCATATCATATCATAGAATGTTTTGGGTTGGAAGGGACCCCTAGAGGTCATCTAGTCCAACCCCCACCTTGGGAAGGCACCTTGGGAAGGATGCAAGAACAGGACGTACATAGAGTCCTGGAGTAATCATTTGAGTTCGAGTCATTTGTAATGCAGGGACTTCCCAAACCAAACATGGTTTCTTTTATTCCTAGTAGTTCTCCATGGACTTTTTTTCTTGTCTTCTCTCCCCTTGAACTCAAACTTCCTATGCCCCAAACATCCTTGTGGGACTTCTGTGAAGAACCACCTCCTTTTGTTTGTCTCGAATCTGCTGCCAGCTCAGTCTATTTGCTGTCCCACACTTTTGATCCACCTTCTTGCCTTCCTCTTGACCTGCCCCAGTTCTTCTTTGTCCTCCTGAGACCAGGGGGTGGGATGTAGGAAGGAGCAGGGTTTCACTCAGCTGCTCCACGGGTGGTGGAAGTAGTGGGCACTCAAAGGTGAATCACTGTCGCTTTGGAGTAGCCTTCATCAGGCAACATTTGGTATCATCTGCCAGCATGATTGACTACACCATGGAGTTATCACCATGGTGAGCACAGCGGTGGATGAACTTCTCACAGCTTTGCTCTGTGCCATGAGGAACAGCATGTCCTTGCTTTCGGCAAAATGAAAGGCTGTTATCTCATGTTTTACTGGGTTTCTAACATTTCCCTTTTGGCAATTCCTGCGTGACAGGTCAACAGGATGAAGCTGACAAAGGGAGAACAGCTTAATTGGCCCTGCTTAATCTGACAGCCCTCATCAGCGGAGTGAAGCATCCCCAAGTGTCAACTGATGAGAACTGGCAGTAGGCACTGTCCCTCTAAAACCACCCAAGATGGCAGGGGGCATCTCAAGGCCAACAGCCCTACCACCATGGCTGGCAGCTCTTCCTTAGCAACTGGCCATCAGTGGACCACTCACCGTCTCTCCCATGCCTCCTCTGTCACCCTTGAGGCCGTTCCTCCCACGAGGGCCCTGCATGAAGGACAGAACAGTCTTACTGCGTGTCCCAGCAGTCCTTTTGGGTCTTGATGGATATCTGGTAAGTATGGAACTAGACCCTATTGGGTGGCTTAGAAATAATAAATAAAAAAGGCTTCTCATCACATGCAAAAGTGAAAGCCAGTCTTAGGTACTTACCCGGGTACCTGAATCCCCTGGTTCACCCTGAAACACAAAAGACAAGGAGAATTACCATGAGGTGGTAATTTAGAGAGTGGGTCCTCTCTAAACTTAGTCCCAGCAGAAAGCTCCTGCAGGGAGCCCAGAGACCAAGACTCCCACCCCCAAGGGAACACAGAACTTTAGTAGAGGTGTCTGCTATCTTTCATGCTCCAGACACCTCAACCTGCAAAATCTGACAACTGTCCCTTAGGGTAGGGGAGGGGACTTTAGGTCTCTTGATCCTTGCTGAGACTTTTGACTCAATCTCAGTGCAAGGAGACATTTGGCAACAACCATCAGTCTGGTTTTGGCTGTGCACAGCATGAGTGATCCTGGATATTTCACTCCAGCCGCCAAACAGCCTTCCTAGAGATCTGGAGCTGGAAAAGTCTTAGTGGCCACTGAATCTAGTCCCATGTCAGACAACAGGGACCATAACCTTTTCAAGCTCCAACACCGATTCCCACTATATTGAACAGCACGGCCCTGATGATGGGAACGTTTTGCAGAGTTCCTCCTTTTATGCCTCAATGGGAGAATCCCATGATGGAGAGAAGAAATGAGTGTTCCCAGGGCCCTTGAATGAACAGAGTATCCAGGGACCCTGGACTATGCTGGGTCTCCTCTTTCTGTGGTACAACGTCACAGAACCATGCTTCAGATAACCATGCTCACCTTGATGGAGATCCCTGGTGGACCCTGTGGCCCTGGTAAACCTGGTAAACCTGGTGGTCCTGCTACCCCAGGAACCCCCGGCTGTCCTTTCTGTCCCTGCAACAACGAAAACCAGGAGAGGGAGGGACATGGGCTCTCTCCCAGCTCCCTTCACTTCTCTGCCAGCCCTTGAGAGGCTGAAGGGTCCACCACACCAGGGGATGATACTCACAGCGGGGCCAGGCTGCCCATTTCGGCCAGGAATCACCTCCACTCCTCCCAAGACATAGCCTGGTTCGCCCTGCACACAGGGGGTGGAAGACACATGCTTAGCTGCACTGGGAGGTCCAGGTGCAATCAGGCAGTTTCATAATTTAGGGGCAATTTCATGACCAGTGTTAAGTGACTTTAAAACCAAACAGCCCCTCCCCATGCTGCAAACCCAAACCACGTGCTTGTAGCAACTCTTTTGCAGAGGTACCATGGCCATGACATGAGCTCAGAAAAATGAGGCATGACATGAGGCAGAAAATTAATCCCAGGGAAAAAAAGGAGGTTGGTCTCAGAAAGGCAGAATGACCCAACCAAGCAATACCTCCTTCTGCAAATAACTGACTGAAATGTGCCAAGGGCCTGTGATAAGGACTGAGCACTTTTCTCTGTAAAGATGTTAGGTTCCTCCTAGCAAGGTGAAGGACAACTCCCCAAGGTGAAGACTAGCAGTGTAGGGCTAGTTACGTATAGTTCAGAAGTTCATATTCACCAAAGGTCACTGTACAAATGCTTAGAAATTAGAAACGAGGGCAATACAATAGTTTTGCCCAATGAAACCCAGGAATGAAACTCACTCTGTCTCCTTTTGGCCCTGCTGGTCCAGGATATCCAGGAGATCCCTGAAATCAAAAATAAATCCTGCAGCATTAAACAGCAAAGCACCCGCAAGAGCATCATGGTGGGATGTTCAAGTTACAGACCTGTCTCTAATAAAATTTCATTTGCTTTTAAAGTGGTCATGAAAATAGGCTCCTAGAAGTGGATTTTGGTCCCAACATCGATGAGAAATAGATATGTGTCACCCGTGGGTGTATTATATGTCACCCTCTAGTGATGGGTGCATGTAGGATGGACACCTGAGGTAGTGACAGTGTAGTACATTCAAGCACCATGGGAAGCTGTGAGGAATGAGGGGTTGCTGCTTGTTTAATCCACCAGGAGAAGGTAAACAAGTCATAAGGGCATTCAGTGGTTGCAGTGGTTTGTGTCAGACCCCTGTGATCCATGCAAACCACGGTTCACAAGGTCACAACCTTTGTTACAGGTGGTACCTCATCACAGACACTGGCAGTTTGATCCAGATACCCAAACATGGGTGTCCCAGGGTATCCGAGAGATCCCCAGGTAATCAAGGCACAGGGATGGCAAGATTTATGGGAGACCTGTGTCCTTCTGGAGCATCAACTGGAGGATGGGTGGGATAACAGGGCATCTCAAATGACAGTTTCTCTTTCAGCAACTGAATCGAGCCCCAAAGATGGAGTTAAGTTCATAGAATCATAGAATCATTAAGGTTGGAAAAGACCTTGAAGATCATCAAGCCCAACTCTCAACCCAACACCACCATGCCTACCAAACCATGTCCCGAAGTGCCACGTCTACATATTTTTTGAACACCTCCAGTGATGGTGACTCCACCACTTCCCTGGACAGCCTGTTCCAATGTTTGACCACTCTTTCTAGTAAATAATTTTCCATAATACCTTATCTAACCTCACTTGGCACAATTTGAGGCTGTTTCCTCTTGTCCTATTGATTGTTACCTGGGAGAAGAGACCAACACCCACCTCACTACACCCCCCTGTCAGGTAGTTGTAGAGAGCGATAAGGGCTCCCCTCAGCCTCCTCTGCTCCAGGCTGAACCCCCCCAGCTCCCCCAGCCACTCCCCAGCAGCCTGGGGCTCCCCACCATGTGATAGGATCTTTCCTAACGTTCAGCCTGAACTTCCCAGGTTGTAACTTACGGCTTTTACGGAACCCAGCATTTGAGGGACGGCCTCACCAGTGCCCAGCACAGGGGCACAGTCACTGCCCTGCTCCTGCTGGCCACGCCACTCCTGAGACAAGCCAGGATGCCCTTGGCCCTCTTGGCCACCTGGGCACACTGCTGCCTCATATTCAGCTGCCTGTCGACCAACACTCCCAGGTCCTTTTCAGAATATATATATATATATATATGACTGAAGGCAGAGTTCATAGTCCTTGGCCTTTTTCTGGACAGCTCTGGTTCATTGAGGGTTACTTGACTAGAAATGTGCCCATGTTGTATTGCATTATTTGCCAGATCTCTGAACAGAAGGAAACCTGTTCAGATCTATTTGGTGACAGCAATAGTCCCTTGTAAAGGCTAAATGGTTCTCCTGTCCTGCCCAGTGCAACCGGCCTTTGAAAGGCTTGAAAAGCAAAGTTTTAGGGTCCCACTGTATTGATGATCTTTTCTGCATTCAAAATACTTACAATATCACCTTGGATGCCAGGGAGACCCTGCAAAACAGGAGATAGGGAGAGATTTGAGAGCCATGCTCACTTTTCTCCTACATGGCACTTTGACAAGGTTTGTTAAAACAAATACTTACCATGAGTCCAGGAGGACCAGGAGGACCCGTGCGCCCTGGTCTGCCTGGCAGCCCAGGAA
>NW_009258662.1:470226-486497 GCF_000687185.1 Egretta garzetta
CACATGCATCAGTTCCCTTTTGACTGATTTTCAAAGCCAGCATGGAGCAGGATACATCAAAACACCAACATAAAAGATATGAAGATGATTCTTTGCTAGATCTCTTCCTTGGTTCTAATAATTTCGTTGCCTATTAATTAACCGAGAGGACGGTTCATGCTGGTGGGACTCACCCTTTCTCCTTTCTCTCCCTTTGTAGTAAAGCTGTACGGGTCATAGCCTCCATGAGCTGGTGAGCCCCTGAAGCTCTTGAAAGGAAAAGGAAAATAGAACAAATGATAATGAAATGATTGTCTGCCAAAGGATGGCAAATAAACCCAAACCAGAGTAACCGTGAAATGCAGACTAGCTTGACCTATGCGATTGAAGAAAGCAGCAAGGCTGACCATCAAGGAGATCTGGTCATATCCTCAGACTATTTAAAACCCCTGTCCTGGTTTTGGCTGGGATAGAGTTAATTTTCTTCCTAGGAGCTGGCATCATGCTGTGTTTTGGATTTAGTACGAAAATAATGTTGGTAACACATTGATGTTGTAGTTGTTGCTGAGCAGTGCTTACACTGATCAAGGACTTTTTCAGCTTCTTCTGCTCTGCCAGGGGCACAAGACACTGGGAGGGGGCACAGCTGGGACAGCTAACCCCAACTGGCCTAAGGGCTATTCCAGACCATAAGGTGTCAAGCCCAGTATATAAACTGGGGGAGGAGTTGGCTGGGGGGAGCGATCGCTGCTTGGGACAGGCTGGGCATCAGTCAGCGGATGATGAGCAGTGGTATCACTTGTTTTACCTGGGTTTTGACTCTCTCAAAATAGAAATCCCTTGTTTTCCTTTTCATTACAATGTAAAATTATTATTATTATTATTATTATCATTATCATTATTATTTTAAATAATTAAACTATTCTTATCTCAACCCATGAGTTTTCTTACTTTTGCTCTTCCAATTCTCTCCCCCATCCCACCAGAGGGGGGAAGGTGAGTGAGCAGCTCTGTGGTGCTCAGTTGCTGGCTGAGGCTAAACCACGACACCCCCTTGGAGGTCATGCATTATTTATTGTGTCTCCAGCTTGTGTCTTGAAATTGGGAGAACAAGATGGAGAACACAGAGTTGCGTGAGGAAAATATGCAGCCAGGGAGCATACCAATGCCTCATGAAGTCTGGGCACGTGTTACACCTACAATTCTGGATCTTCTGTCTCAGAGAGACTCTAAATATTCTTGGTTACATATCTACAAGACTTCAGGGTAGTGTCAGTGCAATTCTTCTCCCCCATGGGAGAAACTGTGGAAAGGAGTTTGGCAGAGATGAAGTAAAGACCCTAATTCAACCATCCATGGACAACAGTCACCTCACCTAATTTTTTACTGCCATGTAGCATAAACATCACCACCTGAGCTACTCTGCTAGTGTGGACACCTAACCTGTGAACTGAAGCATGACCAGACTTTGGTGACTACATTGACTAGCTGTCCACCAACTACTACAGACACTCTAATTTTCTCCAGTGAAGCTAACATCGACTGTTCAGACTTGCTGGCTACAGCCACATCAGTAAACTAGACCAGCACATGAGCTCTGGGGCTGTCCTGTTCTTCATGTCCTCTGGCTTTCTGCTTGGTAGGAGGAGTGGGTAGATTTGCCTCCCAACATTTTTATTTCTGAAGTAAGGCACAGTGGCAGCTTGGTGGTCTGTTCAGTGGCTCACATGGAGTCTAGAGATAGCTGAGATGCCACAGAACGTCTGGGACATCTGTATGGGGCTGGCAGATATGAAGCAGGATCTATGGAAGACCAGCATTTCATTGGTTTGCTGAGAAGGAGCACAGGAGGCTGCTGCATTTCCCATGCTGAAATGGCAGATTCTAGGATGACCTTCCCAAACATGGACATGGTTTCCAAAGTTAGAGGTCTTGACACTGATATAACTCCACCGCACACTACACAGGTATGAGCAGTGACCTGATCAGGGCAGTGATCAATATGTTTCTTTGAAATATAATCCCCTGAAGAGACACCAGTGAACTAATTCTCACCTTTGAACACCAGGGACCACAAGTCTCCTCTTCTTTTTGGATATGTGGTTCAGCTGATGATGGATCAGGGACATGTGGCTTGCTCTCTGTGTCACCAAATGGCAATTGCTTGTTGGCTTCATGTCTGGCAACCTAGAGAATGGAGTTTAGCTTAGATTAGTGACCCTCCAGGTTTTGGAACCAGACACCAAACACCAACCTTCAACAGGTCTCAAGAGGTCACTGCACTTTTATATCACCAACCTTTCCATTGAAATAGCCATAAGATATCACTGTTGGAGATACTCTGCGGACAAGCTCACATCTGTACCAATTACCCATCAACCAGAGTTAGAAAAGGGCAATGAGTTTATAACATATTCAAGTGCTCTGTCCCTGCAGTGGCCTTCTGCAACAAAATTTTCAAAGCTGTATTCTGGCTTCTCCAATTCCACTCCCTTGATTTCAAAGATTTTGTTCCTTATCTCTAGGGTTGGACAGTAAGTGAGGTCAGGATTGGACCCAGCGCCCTAAATCTGTTCTGACTTCGCTTTGAAACTTTGCTCAGGGAAGATTGCCCTTGTGCATGACCTGTGCCAAGCAAGCTGGCTTAGATTCAAAGGGCTCACCTCCCCAGATGGTAGCTGGGCCCCTGAAGGCTGAGGGTCAGAACAAATGATTTCTATCAGCTCTTGGAGGATCTGGGGGAAGTCGTCGAATGTGCTGACGTAGAAAACGTTCTGGAGGTTCTGCTGCAGCAAGATGCTGTTGAGTTCAATGGGGTCAGCTCCTGAGACGCCCACAGCAATGACACGGATCCCTGAAACACATCACTCACTCAATGGAGGCAAAAATGTTTGAGATCAGAGTTTCTAAACCTCTCATTACAACCTTCCTGTTAATAACCTCTGCTGGGATTAGGTACTCCAGTAGCCATGCGAGAACTCACTTGGAGCAGCACGTGTGAATTATAGCAAACTAAGACATTCAAGCTCGGAACAAAAGGAAGAAAGGATGAAGGAGTGAAGAAAGCCAACTCAAAGTGCACACATCACATAACATACCACCCTCAGCCCCCTAGAAATTCATGGAGAACCAAGGCCTCAGGGAAACACAACAGGGCAACTCTTACCCAAAGCATGGGCTATTCTGGCTGGTGGCAACACATCATCCTGGGATCGCCCATCAGTCATGAGGACCAGGACATGAGGAAAATCTGGTCTCATCCCTCTGGAGGACTGAAATATCTCCTTTAGCATGTAGGCTAAACCACGACCTGGGCAAACATGGAGAGGGATGGTGTAAATCTGCCTGTTAGGTCTGTGGGTGGGGACTGTGGAGAAAAAAGGTCATTCAGTGTGGCCCCCAAAATGGATAGAAGCCCCTAGCATGGGGCAATGTCTTTTGAGGGAAGACAACAGTAAATCAGATTGGCTGAAATGGTTCAGACTGAATTGAGATAGTTTTGGAAAGGGGAAAAAAACCCCCACTTTCAGGAGATTTGAAGCATTTTCCTTGCATATTAGGAAAAAACCCCACAGAATTCTCATTTCCAAATTTCCTTAGAAAGACCAGAAAAGTTTCACAAAGAACTCTCCCCAAAACTGAAATGGTTAAGAAGCTCCAAAACAGTATGGAAAGACTCCTATGAGGGGTAAAATGCCTCTATTGACATAACCTCCATAAAAAGAAAGATGAGAGGCAAGGTTACCTAGAAATTGCTATCTGACCAGTTTCACACTTGCTTTCCCTAACCAGTCCCGTCAAAATTCTTGTATTTTGATAAGCCCCATTTTTCTGTGTTCCTGACCAATACCACTGAGGCAGGACGAGGTGTATAAGCTGACCGCTAACATACATGGGTGCCTCAAGTCTTCCCTTTATGTTGACTGATGGGAATACATTTAGGTGGGCCATTTAAAAAGGGCAAAATTAAAAGGAACCGCCTTCAATTTAATATTACTGCTTGCGTACCTTCAAGGAACCAGGCATGTCCTGCTGGGAATAAGTAGGTGGAAAGTGCTGTCTGTCTCTGAGCTTTTTAACTACATAAGAAAGTGTCTGAATTTCCAAGATGCTGAGCTAATGAAGAGCCGTGATATTTGTACGACAGAGGTGAACACAGGACATTTATGTAATGACACACCATGAAAATAGGATGGGGCACATTGTTTTGTTGTTAGGGTAACAAGGAGATGACTGTTGGAATTTGCTGATTAAAATGTGCATACAGTGGGCAATAAGGATGCTTTAGCATCAACTATCCTTACCTAATGTTTATGGGCTTTGTCTCCAAGCTGGGTATAAAAAACTCCCTCAAGTGCAGACAAGGTTATGAAATAATGAAGAGAAACCCAGTAGTAAAACTAGGACATGGATAAAGGACACCAGGCTAGTTGGAAAGACCATCCCCAGAAATAAAACTAAATTCGATCTTCCATTCTCCAATTCTGAAGAACGTCGGGCCATAACTTTCTAATGGGTTCAAAACACTCAGAAAATGCTGTCCCTGGTCTCCAGCCTCTATTTTGGTCCAGAAGGTCCACCCCATGTGTGCAGCTCACCCATACACACCTGTTTTTGTGTTGCCTCCAGCATAGCGCAGTCCCTTGACGGCTTTCAGGGCACTGTTGCGGTCCCGGTGCTGGTTGAAGTGGAAGGCTGCCCGGGGCTCCTCGCTGTATTGAGCAACAGCAACCTGCCAAAGAAAAGGGGGTTAAAAAAACGTGGAGGGCTCAGGCCCACAGCAAATGTGCCATCACTCAATAAACTGCTTTAAATTGGATGATACAAATAGTTGGGGTGCAACAGGAGCGGAAAGAGATTGTGTTTCTTGCAGACTGGAAACAGGCACAGAAATGGCTGCCAGGTTGGCAGGCACATAGGGCACAATCCATATGCTTAAGCATGGGCAAGGTACTATGTCAAACTTTCTAGGGCGTCAGAGATTTCTGCACAGGCTGGTGGATACAGCACAGGACTGATGGGAGACCTGTGCACTTCAGGCAGCTCATGGTTGGGTGGGAGCATCTCCTGCTGCAGCAGCTCCCATGGCAGCACCCATCCCTCCTGAATTAAACCCTTGATCTTCATTGAGTGCAAAAGGAGGTCAACTACTCAGCTCATATTATAGTCATCGAAATCACAATGTCTTTGATTCCCCAGAATTATTTGTTACCCCAGGATAACTTCATCATGTGCCTACACCTTCAAGACTCCCTGTAAGTAAAGAGTGCAGGAAGCTCCCCATTTCCTGATCAACTGAAAGTAAGCTATGCAGGTCTCCCTTTCAAAGGGCTAGTTCAGATATTACATTAATTAAACACAAATGACCCAAAATAAATCATCTACTGAGTCTTCCAGTTGGCTTTGCTGAGTTGTTGCTTAATGGTGTAGACTTCATTTGCCCTTGAGATGTTTCACAGCATGGCCTGGGGATCTGGTCCTCTGCTTGTCTGGAGGACGCAGCTGGTGGCGTGTGCTGCATCTCCCATCTGGGCCCCCATCTGGGTTCTCCACCCATTAGCAATCTGGAGATGGGTAGAAATGGGGTCCTAGAGGGGGACCTGCACCTGACACATCCCTGGGCTCCATAACCTAGGTGGTGTGGGATTTGCTTTAGTCCTGATGACTTGCTCTTGGAAAAATAACCAAGAAATGGAAATGTATCCAGATGAGTAGGCTGAGATTTAGGAGACTTATTCATGTCTTTGTTGGACACACACACATCTTTAGGCAGAGCACTTAGCCTTTCGGAGCTACAACATGTAAGTGAGCAGATTGCTGCCATTGCGGTGGTGAGCAGAAGGTGAACACTTGGAAGGAAAACACCCCCAGGAAATAGAATAACAAAATCTTGCCTGTGTCCCTTCAGGCCCAATCTTAGGGAAATAGGAAATGATCCGGAAGAGGAAATCCTTCACTTTATTGAAATTGCTCTGGCCAATACTTGAGGACTCGTCCACCAGGAACCCAATGTCTGCTTTGAACTTGCCACAGACTGCAGAAGGAAGAGAGGATGTCTGTAAGCTGGGGGGTCCTAAAGCAGAAGCACATTTCTTTGTGTTCAGAGCAACAAAACAAACCCAAGCACAAATACCAAGTGTCGTTGAGCAAACAGGCAGCACCTTCACCCCACAGGGTGAGAGCTTCATTGCATTTTATGGGGTTCATGTCTTCCCTTTCCCTGACATTGTCCACTCTCACTGCTCAATGAATAAAGACTAGTTTTGGCTCTTGAGATCAGAGAAGACCATGGTTCCTGGCGGTTTTGACCTACTGCTACATCATCATCAAATCACACATGGATACACACTCACTTGGCCCAAGGAGAGTTGTCAGGAGTGCAGACACTACAGTGGTCGATAGTGGGGTGTCTGGGGTTGGTGGTAGCATTGTGGTGGTGGCCAGTGGAAGAGGAGTGGCCCTCACATTGCTAGGAGATATGGATGGGGATCTCATCATATCCAGTTTTGCAGAAGTCACGGGAACGATTGGCCCAGGAGAATCTCCGTGAGGTCCCACTGTAAGAGACAGACAAAAAAAGGTGTTTGCTAAACCTCTTTTAGTTATGATGCCTCTACCTAGCAAAGCAACAGAAGGGTAGAGAAGCCAAGAAATTAGCCTCAGTAGCAGTTACCTAGGTAAAACTGCAACATAAGGAGGAAGGCAACAAAGATGATGAGGGGACTGGAGCATCTCCCCTATGAGGAAAGGCTGTGGGAGCTGGGCTTGTTTAGCCTGGAGAAGAGAAGGCTGAGAGGGGACCTCATCAACACATACAAATATCTCAAGGGTGGGGGTCACGAGGATGGAGCCAAACTCTTCTCAGAGGTGCCCAGCGCCAGGACAAGGGGCAATGGGCACAAACTGAAGCAGAAGAGGTTTCAGTTGAATGTGAGGAAGAACTTCTTGACTTTGAGGGTGACAGAGCTCTGGCCCAGGCTGCCCAAGGGGGCTGTGGAGTCTCCTTCTCTGGAGATATTCAACCCCTTCCTGGACGCTGTTCTCTGTACCCTGCTCTGGGTGAGCCTGCTTGAGCAGGAGGGTTAGACTGGATGGGCTCCCCAGGTCCCTTCCAACCTTTGCCATTCTGTGATAAGACTCCAGCCCTCATACCTGTTTGCCCAAGGAGTGTTGCCTCTGGTCCCTCCTTATCTCCAAAGACTGGTCTTATAGAAAAGAAATACATTTCTTTGGCGCTCAGTCCTGTCACTTGATGTGATCTAGAAGCCGCTGATAACAGTTCCTGGGAAAGATCAGAAGCTGTGAAAAAGGAAGAAACATGCATTGACTGGGAGCCAGAGAAACTCAAAATAGCTCCCACGTCTGGATCATCCCATCTTTGAATGACACCACCTTTGGCAAGGGGATGAGATGGGTCCTGGGCTTCGGAGTGGAGGCTCTTGGTAAGACATGTTTGCAAACTATGATGGTCAGGTCCTAAACCAGCTGAAATAAGGTTGGTTGCATCTGACAAGGGAGTTCTTGAGTATGTGAACAGGAAAAGAAAATGGGCATTTACAAGTGTTTCGAGAGGGTATTTGGTCCAGGTGGTGTCTGAGGCTGAGCTCTGTGAGAGACCAATGGTTTGCAGCGGTTAGCATGTATAGAAGCAGGATTATTTCTTGTTAATGAATGGGAAGTTTGCTGAAAAGTAGAATCAAACTTACTTGAGAAATTTGGTTAAAATAATGCCAGGAAAAATCAGTGTCATAATAAAGTTTTGACATTTTGGGTCTTATTTTGGAAGTACTGAATGATGAGTTTTGATGTTGTTCAAAGTGAAACTTGCACCTTTTCATTCCAAAATAGCATTTTCCCTTTAAAAAATAATTTAAAAAAATCTGAGTTTCTACAGAAAGAAATAAAATTGTTGTAAATAATCTCTTTCATTTTCATTAGAAGTTCTCAATTACCCCCCAAAAATGCTGAAAGAGAGGTTTTGCTCCTTTAAAAAAAAAAAGTCCCTCTTACAGTTTGACTCAAACTCTTCTGCTCCCCTCCCTTCGTGTATTTAGATGCCATGCTACCTTATCTGAAGTGAGTCAGTGTAGGAAACACAAGCTGAAACAGAGATCTATGGCTGCCCACCACCCACCCTGCCTGCCTAGACCCCCAAACAGTCAAGTTTAGCAACTTTTCCTTTTGCACGAACCCCCTTTATTTCACACGATGGGTCTTTCACACAGTAAGAAATAGTGTATGGTTACCACACTCATACTCTGGGACAGAAAGAAGACACCCATGGTGGACTGAGGTAGGAGGTACCTGGATCATGCCCAGGGAG
Source organism: Egretta garzetta (assembly GCF_000687185.1). Taxonomy (NCBI): domain Eukaryota; kingdom Metazoa; phylum Chordata; class Aves; order Pelecaniformes; family Ardeidae; genus Egretta; species Egretta garzetta. The sequence continues at coordinate 478,529 of NW_009258662.1, forward strand.
GGATGCCCAGCACAAGACTGGCAAGCAGGGAGAAATCTGCAACCTTTGGAGAAGGAAGATGGTCTTTGCTGCGGGCAATTTCCTATGAAGAATGAAGCTGATGCTTTGCAAGGGACAAGAGACTGTGAGGCTCAAGGCGCAAATGCAAGATTAAACAAGCTTCTATTCATTAGGTGGATAAGAAAACTGTGACTTTGGTGCCCCAAGAATGGTCAAGAGAAAGTAGAAAGGAGAGGCGGGCAATGTCCAGCTGAACTTCTTCAAGGTCTTTCCTGTTACATGGGGGAGGAAGGCTGGCTCTGGATGGAGCCCCATTGACATACATGGGTTTGGTTTTGTCTTACACTGGACAGAAGAGGTCTACAGCTGGGATGACCTCCAGCTGTGTAGAAGGGGACCCAATCTTTTTATAGGGCAGGCTGGCTAGAATCGGCCGGCAGGGAGGAGGGCATTAAGTGAGCTTAAAAGAGGGGGCAAGGGAAATGGGCAATGAGTGAGTACTCATTTAGAAATAATCAAGTTGTGGAGGAGAAAATTAATCAAGGCACCAAGAGACAAAAAAAAAAAAAAAAAAAAAAAAAGGACAAAATTCTTAACTGCCTTTATACACGAATGCTGGCAGCCTCGATAATTAAACAAGAGAAATTGGAATTACTCGCTTATGAGCATAAATTTGATTTCGTTGGTACTATTGAAATGTGGTGGCAAGATTCATCTGATTGGAATGTTAAATCAATAGTTATAAACCTATTTCAGAAGGACTGATCGAGTGAGGGCACAGGGGGACTGTCAGACATGGTATTATCCATTTCTGAGCCCCTGACAACTCTGAAACCAATGATTTTTGAATACTTACGGATCGATATTTTAACAGAGCGGCACAGAAGGGGAACAGTTGCATTAGATCACTTAAATCTCCCTAGAGAACTGAATATTCAGTTCCCTGATCACTTATCCATCATACGTAGAGCAAAAAAAAAATAATGCTACTACAGGAGATTTCATCCTGAGTGATGTATGCTGCAAGTCTTAAACTGCCAATACCAAAATGTCCTTGGAATTAAAAAAAATTAAAGCTGACGACCTGGTAACTCAAAAAAGCACTGCAGGGAGCACAGGCGAATTGTGTCAGATCTGTTTTCTTTATTGACTTGTGAAGATGAACTGATCCCTAGCAAAAAGTTCACAGCTGAAGCAACGACTGGAATCTTGCTATACTCAAAGAGGTTTAGGCCCACTCCAGGAAGAAATAATATAGTTGGTGCTTTAAAAGGGCAAACCCCGTAAGACCGACTCAATTGGAAAAAGAAATACATGCTAGAAATTGTGAGCAATTATTAAGGAAGTTTTAAAAGCTATTTACAAAGCTTTTAAACAGATAAGAATTAAGGTTGTATGGATGACAACCTTTGTTTGGTTCGCTGCAGCTATCCCTGATGGACAGCTAGTGACTCTGGAGGAAGAGACACTGATAGCGCCAACCAGCAAGCGTTTTTCTAAGGGATTTTCACATCTCCTTTTTCTTCCCCTAAGGATTTTACAATGGCCAAATGGGTCACCTTGTGAGCTTCCTCAGTGGACCAGCTTCCATTTTTCCCCCTCTTTTTCCCCCAAATAAAGAAGCTGAGGTGAAGGGACATGGTGTATGTAAGTTCCCAGGGTCAACCCTCTGTTCTCCTGCCAAACAGGGTGCAGATGGGTTCAAAAGAAGGTTCAGCGTTGGTGCCATCGGTGATGGCATCATTTACCCCAGGTCAAACTGGGCAGTATTTGGAGACACAGGTCATGACACTTGAAGGAAACAGCAGCCCCTTAAGGCTGGCGGTGAAAAGAATTTTCCTTTAATACCTGCCACTTGCATCTTCTGCAGCATCAGCTGGCTCTAAGACCAGGTACTGAATCAAACAAACCACAGGGCAAGCCAGACATGTCCATGCTGCATCCTCAAATCCCATAGGGTGATGGGGCAGCTCAAACAGGAGGAGACCAAATTACAAACCATCCTTCCTTCTCCGCCAAAAAAACATTACCTGAGGACAAGCGCCATGTTAATAGGTACGTGGATGCCCCAGGAACAGCCGTCCAAGTCAGCAAAATGCTGGTCTCTGCAGCCTCCTGCACTGCAAACTCAGTCACTTTGGGTAAATCCACTGTTAGAGAAGAAAGAAACAAAGCTTAGGGTGGGTAGAAGCTACCACCGAGAGCTTGCTTGAGCTGAAAGGAAGTTGATGCATCATTTGGGAAGCTCAAATCCCTGCCCCACTGAAATCAAAGGTGAAAAGTCCAGATAGAAACAATGAGCATGAAGCACATCTCTTCTGCACTTGTCCACAGCTCCAGCTGCTGATGAATCTCTCAGATCATATCTACTCTAAGGTGCAAAGATGTGTGTGCCAAGGAATACACCTTAACCTGCAAAGAGCTTCGGACACCTTCTGCCTCCTTAAATACCATGTTTCTGGTGAGAGGAAGGAGCCCTTGCAGCACTTGAGGGGATTCCAGAAAGCTGAATCAGATCAAATCCTCAGCTGGTGGGAATTGGTGGAATTTTAGCAAGTAACTGTTGGCAGATCTTCAGTCTGGCCTGCTGGGTGTTTCTCTAAACCAACAGTGAAATTTGAGCTGTTGAGACAGGCAATAAAGTTTTTGCCTGCTCACTTGTGCCAGATGCTAGTGCTCCCCGGAACCACCACGCTGACTCCACACCCCCAGCCTCCACCACTCGATCTCCCAATCTGCTTATTCTGCAGCATCAATCAAGTTGCATGATGCCACAGCATCGTGAGTGATGCTTACCTTTATCTACTGGAAATGGTCAAGATATTGTAACTAAAGAGGTAATTTCCAAGATAACGTGTCACAACTTGGACTTGATGACCTTAAAGGTCTTTTCCAACCTAAATGATTCTATGACTCTATGAAAAACAGCATCTCACGGTGGTTATTGGGCAGGGGAAGACAGGGAAAGTCCCAGTGTTTCTCAGTAATAAGGAGAAAGGACCGATGCATGTTTTCTGGCGTGCTGGCTGGTGGGACCTGAGAAGCAGTAAGGTGTCTAACAGCCAATATTGCTCTTTTTCCATCCTCACCTCCCATCAGAGTCCCTAGGAAGAGAGAGCCCCCAGCACCAATGTAGAGATGCTCTTGTCCTCACCCAGTGGTTCTGTACTCACAAGTTTTGGCTGTGAGGAGCGTGGGGCTTCCCTCCCGTCCCCCAATCATTGCAGACAGGCTGATGGTGTAGATGGTGCTCTCCTTCAGTTTGGGGATCGTGAAGGAGACTGTCTCTGCTGCAACCACTTGGGACATTTCCAAGCCATCTAAGAGAAGCCATTCAAAAAACCCCGTGTTACATAGAAAGGGCAGGGTAATTGCTATTAACAATTATTGTTACAGCAGTTTCCTCCCACATATCTCATGGGCCTTCACCAGGGAGGAGTGTTAGGTGCTCATTTTCCATGTGGGGAAACTGAGGCACGGGTAGGTGAGAAATCTGGTCACAAAGGCATCACATATGCTGCCAGAAGGGAACAACTTCTCTGACTTCCCAAATCCCAACTAGGCCTATATCAAAGTGATATCTTTGCTAGCAACTAAAACCTGGCTCAGTTACAGGCCTTCAACCTGCTCCCATAGACATTACAGTCCCCATCTACCCTGATCACCTGTGGGAAAAGGAATGAGCTAAGCTCCCATTTTCCGGGGTTCCTTGTGCTCTGCCCTCCTACCGCACCTCACTAAGAGAGCAGGATGCTTACCATTGAACGGCCCCCAGGATATCTTGTAATGAGTTACCCCATGAAGCCTCCTCCAAGACAGCTTCAGACTATTTACACCAGTGTCAGTAATCCTCAGATCTTGAACGGTCTGGATGGGGTTGGAGTCTGCAAGAGATGCTGCAAAAATTAACCAGGATGAGATGTCTGAAATAACAGCCCAAGTTACGCAGAGTTCATGGCTCTAAGCTATGGCACTGAAGAAAGATGGGTATTTATGCAATATCGACTTCCCAGACATTATCCAGGGATGCCAGGCTGCATTTCCTAATGAAGCTATGGAGAGGAGCACTGTGCAGTTAAGTTGAGGGATCTCATCCGCATCTCTTACCACCTGCACCAAACTCTGGCGACACGACACAGAGACATGAGGAGGGAGTCAAGAGAGGACAGATCATCCAGACGCACCTTAAAAGCACCACGGGGATCTGTGGTTCAGATGAACCCACACGAAAAGGACACTAAAAGGATCCAGGACCCCAAGTTTGTAGAGGCAGAGCCACAAATCAAGGAATGGCAAACCTCAAGAGTACATGCTGGTGAGTTGACCCCAAAAGGTGCCTGCAGGGAGGCTCCTACCTTCCTGAGATGGCTGTGGATAAATAAACCTGTTAATACATCCAGGGTTGCCTACCTATGCCAAGCCTGTTTAACAGGCCATAAGGATGCGTCCACTCCTACCCATGGGAACAGCCATGGTTTATTGCTACCAGCTATGAGGGCTACTCATGTCACTCTACCATCAACATGCAATGCACAGGACCATGAATCCAGCCCTTGCTTCCCAACATAAAGAGGGTTGTTCCACCATGACATACCTGTGTAGTGAGTCAGAGTCACCTCCGGCCCCTCGGTCTTACCAAAGACAGCTCGAACGCTGACTTTATACAGGGTGTCGGGCAGCAAGTGGTCAATCCGGTAAGCCAACACCCTACTGCCCAGGTACTGAGTCTTGGAAACCTGTTTTTCTGTAAAAAATAAAGGGATACTTCAGAGCCTGTAGCTCACCAGTGAGGCTGGTGGCACCCCCTCCAAAGGAAGAAGCCATTCCTTGCTGTTGCAGAACTTTGTGGATTATCTTCATAAATAGAAGTGCACAAATTCAAACAGGGAAGGAAGCATTACCAACGGATGCAGGCTGAGGACCATGTTTCTCAATAGTGAAACCTCTTTCCTACCTCAGGCAGAAGTTTGGAAAAGTGGCTCCCATGGCCATGGCATGGGTCTGTACCAGGAACAAGTGCATGCACCCTTTTTCTCCTCACCTTTGCCTGCTCCCACAGGGCTCCAGGTGACTTTGAATTTGGTGGCAGCTGCCATGGCGCTCCACACCAGAGACAGGCTTGTGCTGGTGTAGGACATCACCTTGAAATTGGAGACGTAGCCAAGAGGAGCTGCAAGGTGAAGACAGCATTAGACTACTGTCCAGCAGGGCTCCTCATCCGTATAATGAGGCCAAAATTATGTAGAAGAGTTAAAAGTAGTATCTCTGCTTAGCCTTAGTGTCTGACCATCCTCACCTTCTGAGACACCAGTTCACACTGCCTGAGGTCTGGGCCACATAGAATCAAAGAATCATAGAATGTTTTGGGTTGGAAGGGACCCCTAGAGGTCATCTAGTCCAACTCCCCTGTAAACATGTGTACATCCTACCTCCCTTAGCACTGAGGAGCGTATTCTGCACTAGATCCAGGCAGGAGCATCTCTGCAAGCCCAGGACAGGCAATACAGGGATCCAGGGAGTGGTGAAATCCCAATCCCAGTGCTCCCACACTGCCTGCAGTGGGAAACATCCACCCAGGGCTCCCATGGGTGCTATCAGTGTTTTCCTGTGCCCACTTCTCACAAGGGCCAGCCTATTATCTCTGTACTGTATTCCAGCATTGCTAGACACCTTCTGTGACTTTTAAACTCTGAGGATACATCTGGTACTGTACAAATCTCACCTCTGCTTTCTGATCACTACGCTCAGGACTGCTGCCTTTCTCCCCACCAAGATGCAGAAACCTTGAAGTTTGCCATGGGAGAACAAGCTCTGGCCATCAACTAGACCACCGTCTTTCCCCATGTTACATGAAGGATTTGCATCTGCTGCCTCTTGTCCAGGCAACCTGATCTTCCAGCACAGCCCTTTGGAGTCCCCCCTTCACTGAGGCAGGGGACAGCCCTTGTCACCGGGCAGAAAGGACCACATTAGGATGTTCCTCGCCGTTTATCTCCCTATGGCTGCCCATAGCAGAATTTACCCAGGTCTCATCTCTTTTCCAGCTGGACTCTTTGACAATGATGAAGACTTTGGCCATTGGTCTGGATTTTGGGATGCCTGGAAGCTCAGTGTGCACAGATTGGGCAGTTCATATCTGAAGCTCTGCCCAAGCCCATGGCACATGAACAGATCCACTGCAGAGCACATTGGCTTCAATTTGCATCTGAAGACTCCCAGGAAGAAAAGACAGAGCCTTTGGGATTCACGGTCTCAACTACAAGGCACAGCAGGTCAGCAGGGAAAAGGACCACCACTGCGGTGTCCCCAACATGAGGTGATGGGAGTGGGGTGCAGGAGGCACAGTGTAAGGGCTTTGTAGAGATACACAAGGCTGAACCAGCCACCCAAGGGCTGTGTGCTGTGGTAGCTACTTGTACGTCCTGCCTGTACTCACATGTTCTGGCTGAGGTTGTGATCCCTGGTCCCTCCACCGAGCCAAAAAGCACATAGAGGGAAATCATGTACTCTGTGTCATGGGCCAGGTTACGGAGCTGATAGGCTGTGCTTGACTTGTTGAGGGCCAACTGGCGAGGACGGTCTTTGCCAAAGAACTCTTTGGGAGAGAGAAAATAAAATAGAAGAGGATAAAGACTGAAGAATCTGGAGACCTGCTCTGTTACATACTGGGAAAGACACCATGTTTTCTCTGGCAGTCCATCTCCAACTCAACTGAACCTCTGTTGTAGGATACCCGTATGTGTGCTGGGGCAAGAGAGTTTTCCTATGGTTATTTATTTGGAATTTGAATGACTAAAGGATCCAAACCAGCTGAGAGGAACTGAAGGAACCAAACCACCTCTCACATGCAGGGCGCACAGTAACGTGGTGCAGTCCAGGATGGCTCTGCCTCTCCCCAGCATCTCCAGGGAGCTGCAAAGCCTTGGTGCTGGATGACCAGGCAAGGTGGTGTAGGACTCTTGCACCCACTGGGATATACGTTGGGCTGGGGTCAGGCTGAACGTAGTTGCTGCAGGGACCCTGCCTGCTGCATTGTGGGCCAGGTGCAGGAATAATTTCTGGTGTCAGTTCATGCCCTGAAGTTGTGGGAGAGGCTGCTCAGACCAGTTGATGAGCTGGACATGCCCCTACGCCTGCCATCCCTGAGGTTCCCAGTGCCTTATCTCCCATTATACAGAAAGAAGTGGAGGTCATACAGGCTGGAAGATATCAGATCTTACCTGGTGTAGGACCCCAAGCCACTCGGTACCCAGTAGCCCCAGCAACCGAGTCCCAGGAGACCAGAGCACTGTTGATGGATATCTCACTCACTTTCAGCATCTGGACGGTGCTCGATGCCACTGTAAGAGAGCAAAGTTGACCAGTTGCATCAAGGTCCCAACAGCTTCTAAGCGGCCCCTGAAAGCTCTCATGAACCAGATTGCTTTCTACACCAGGGCGGTGACTACAAATGACACCAGCTCTGTGCTGCCAGCACAGCCTGACCCCCATCTGTGTCTGCTTGGGGTGGCTCCCACTCTTGCTGCAGGGCACTCACCCGTCGTTGCTTTTCCGCTCACCACTGGCCCCTCAACATCCCCAAAGATGGGGTTGATGGTGACGGTGTACTCTGTGCCAGGCTGCAGCCCCTGGATCATGTAGTAGGTGTAGGTGTTGCTGAGGTTCACATCTTGGATGCTGCCCTCTGCAAAGAGAAATAACGTCTGGGCTCCCTTGGGTCAGACCAAGGAGGACCACTCTCCTTGGGTCTCCCATGCCTGGGAAAGCAGCGGGCAACCATGCAAACAACCACCTGAGAACTACACAATTGCGTGAGATTGAATGGCATTTCATCCTCCTGGCTTGCATGTGTGCCACCAAGGTTCTCAAGCCAAAGATGGTAGGGATAGGGCTTCGTACAACAAGCGCAAATCTTGGTTGAGGAGCTAATGTATATCACAGAATCATAGAATGTTTTGGGTTGCAAGGG
>NW_009258662.1:486994-496481 GCF_000687185.1 Egretta garzetta
CGCGACCCCAAAGTCCGTCTCGGCAGTGCTGTTCTCGATCCTTTCTCCCCCCAGACTGTATTGATACCGGGGGTTACCCCGACCCAGGTGCAGGACTTTGCACTTGGCCTTGTTGAACCTCATGAGGTTCACACAGGCCCACCTCTCCAGCCTGCCCACGTCTCTCTGGATGACATCCCATCCTTCTGGTGTGTCAACCGCACCACTCAGTTTGGTGTCATCCACAAACTTGCTGAGGGTGCACTCGATATCTGTAGGTAGAAATAACCCACAGCCGCTCGGGCAGACCTCAGCGATCCTCAGCAGATTGAGGCAGCTCAGGGCTTTGCAGGGGAAAGAAAAAAAATCAGGTAGCAACACACAAATGGCCACGTAGGGGTCTGTGAGCAGTCCCGTAACAGGGTCCACGCTCTGCCCACCCTGCTTGACTTGGTGCTGGAGTCATCTTGCCTTCCCTGCAGGACACTGGGGCCAACTCATGCCACAAACCACGTTTTCTCGTTTCTGTATCCTTGTTGTGGACTAGAAACCGCTCGGCTAAACCTGTCGGCATCGCTCTAGAGAGAGGCATGGCAGGAGAAGAGTTAAAACCTAATCTGCAGGGATTGAACCCGGTTTGATTTCAGAGGGGCAGAGAGGTGCAGGCAGCAGCAGGTTGGGGTTTGGGAGTTGGGGGGGAGGCTGCCATTTGCAGTTTGGTCACTGGAGGGTGCCATGTCCCCACCTTCTGCTCTCCCACCACCCTGACCCCCATCCCCCTTCTCCCACCCCACGCCATGGACCTTCTCTCCACATCAGCCACTCGTTTCTCTTTATCTTACAAGTCAGAGAAGAAAAATCAAACCCCTCCAGTGGCTGGGATGGCTGCACGGGGATGGGCAGAAGGTGTCTCGATCCCAACACCACCGCACCCGTAATGTGTGGCCCTGGGAGGAGACGGAGCCTGGGAGCAGGATGACCCCACACAGGGCCCAGCAGTGAGGGTGGGCTGCCCTTTGGGATTTTTACCACCCTTGGATTTGGGGGTGAACCAGTATCAGCTGAAAGAGCTGCTTGGAAAGCGCAAACCTGGGGCAGAGGTGATGTGCCCTTGCTGCTTTATCTGAGGATGTCCCTCACTGTCCCCTCAGGAAGGGGTGTCCCCACTCCAAAGATGTGGCAGGCTGAGGATGTACATGCTCCATTTCTAGCTGGGGTATCAAGCAAGGAGTGAGTAAACAGCTGAGTTTTGGGGTGTGCCATGATTGTTTTTTTTTTTCCCGGAGAACTATTCATTACAAAGCAATAAAATCAGTTTTATATCTTTCCTGTAAAGAACTTTCCCTTCTGATGACCTTCAAAGCTCCAGCTAGCCCCCCTTCCCTAGTGGGAGATGTCTGCTTATTTCACAAGCAGGGGGACTGAGCCAGAGGAGAGTGTGCTATTTATTCAAAGCTTGTGATGGAGCCCAGGTGTCCCGACATCCCATCTCGTCTTTGAACCACAGAAACATCCATCTCCCAAGGCCAAAATATGCCATCAAACCGGAATTTCTCACTTCTGCTCCCCCACACCAGCAATGAAAATATGTTTGGGCTCAGGGCAGGGGAGAGGCTCCAGCTGCAAATGCAGATCTGTCTTCAAACACCAAAGTTTGTCTGAGAATGAAGATGCATTATGGGATGTTGGGGGATGAAGCCAGGTCTTAGTGCCACAGAGAGAAAAAGCAACAAGCACAGGCGCTTCCAGTCTGTAACGTGGTAGCTGTCACCCCAAAAATGGGGGCAACCCTAGATGCTATGGGGCTATGGGATGTACAGCTCTGCATGGAGTACTTTACCAGCTTCTCTCCAGCTATTAATCCTTTCCAGTGCTACTCAGGTCCAGTAAATCCAGCGCTAATCCCATGTTAACAAGGCTGGACACCCATCATCCTGCTTTATGCAGAGCCAGAGCAGGTATTTTTGCATCCATGGTGGAGTTTACCATCAACACTATGGCTCTCTGTTGCAAGCTGCTGATTTATCCCCATGTGCAGAAAACTCCACCATTCACAGATCCCCAATTCCTGTTTTCCTCCAGCTTCTTGTTGCCTGTCTGGACACAGAAGGTGTCAGTGCACCCAATGCCTTGGGGACCTCCCAGCTCCTGTCTCTCCGTGTCCCTGCTCACTGATGCATGTACCCCATTCCCGAGTCTCTACCTGCTGAAGTCCAGGTGAGTCTGTACCCTGTTGCTCCCCGGACTGGGCTCCACCTTGCCTGGAGCGTGTCGGTGGTCTCGTTCTGCAGCAAGATGCTTTTCACCGGCAGGAACTTCACTGGAAGGAGGAGAGGGAACAAACCTTTCAGAGCATCTACTTACCAGTGGAAGACTTTGCTGGCTGCCCTCCCTTCATCGCTGTTCCTCCAGCCTGCCTGCCAACAGGAGAGGGATTTGCAAGGCCTCCTGCCCTCCTTGGCAGGCTGAAAGCATCTCATAAAAGCAGTGGTGAAAACAATCATATCTACGACCACTGCTTTCCAGGACCAATGTCCCTAATGCACTACCTCTCTTGCTTTATGCAGAGCAGGTGCAAAACGGGCAAGCAAGGCTCTGGCAGGTCTCCCACCCTTCCTCCCAAGCAGTGTGATGGTGTTCAAGGGCGTCCATGTCCATGCATGTGATGGGAGAAGAGCAGGGCTCAAGGTTGGAGTTAGGAAAGCCCCGTTGAACGTTGCCCCTTTGATGCACAAATTTGATGCCCCTTTGTAGGTGCAGCACCCACCAACTGCGAGGTGCTTATCAACAGCAAAGGGTGTGAACACAGCACCCAGGGCAAAAAAGGACCAAGCACAGAGTCAGAGCTCTTACATGTTCTCCCCAGCGCAGCCACAGGCTGGCTTGGCCCCTGGGGGTACACGGCATAGATGCTGATGCTGTATTCTCTATCCTCCTGCAAGTTATCCAGCACGTGGGAAGAGATGTCGCCCCTCAGAACTTGCTCGTATGTCATTCCTGGTCTATTGGCTGCAAAATCAAGAAGAGTGATGGTGAAGCCTTCCCACTGCCTGAGGTTGACATCCCATGGCGATGTCTTCACAACACGGTGAAAAACATGCACAGGGGCTGGTTCAAGTGCATGGCTGAAGTCTCCCAAACCATGTGATGTTGATGAGGGTTACATCTGTAGCTAAGGCTTCACATATCCATGCTGTCCCCGGCCCTCCAGATCACACAGAAGTGAGCATGAACCATACTGAAGGATTGAACTCACCCCACATCCACACCGAAGTAGACACTTGAGTATGAAAAACATCCAGGGCAGGTCTGGATGTGACAGTGCAAATGGGTACAAGGCATCCACAGCATCAGCCCCATCTTGACCTTCAAAAGCAGGTCCTTCAAAGGACTCTCCTCCTCTGTCCTGGAGGAACCACATTGTCTGTAAGTGACTAACCTGGCCTCCTTCCAGAGTGATGCCAGGAGCTCTGTTGTGCATTGTTCCTTCGACAAAATGGCACCTTTCTAGTCCTTGGGTCACTGCTCCTCTCAAAGCAAACTCCAAGAAAAATTAATAAAATTTCAACTCACCTCTGGGGATGTAGATCTTGTAGCCCTCCAGCTTGCCCAGTGGAGGTGTCCAAGCCACCTTCAAGCTATAAAGTCCTTCTTCTATCACACGGAAATTAGTGACTGGAGGCACAGGTGCTTTGGGGTACAAAAATATTGCAGAAATTGATGTGACACTGCTGTAATAAAGAGCCATGACAAAGACCCTGGGAAAATCTTTTGCTTTCAAGGACAAACACAAAGGTGAGCAGCACCAATTCTCCCTATTCTCTCAGCTGAATCCTCAAGAGCAACCACGCCCCCTCTACCAAACCCTTACCTACTTGAAAAGTGAGCTGAAACCCCCCAAGGCAGAGTGTTTGTGGGCTTCCTCTTCGAATCATGTTGGGAACTGTGAAATACCTACTCACAAGGCATTTCCTCCTGAGCAGAGAAAACTCCGTGGTGGTTTCATGCAGAATGAGCAAGAACACATGAATCAAATGCTCCTTGCACCTATGGGTGCAACTCTTACAAAGAGGAGCCCATTTTGATCCAGCCAGCCATGGCAGACAGATTTATAGCTTCTGCCTCTGGCTTCATGTTTGGGGATAATAAGAGAAGAGATCAAATGACTTTATTTCCACCCATAAAGACATTCCATCTTATTCCTGGCAAGTACATGTGAGTCAACCTCATTGAGGTGCTTTATTTATTCATCCTGTCAGAGACCTTCCCTCAAGAAGACAAACAATTTAAGGCATTGCGGGAGGTGGGGAAAGAAACAAAAGGCAAGGAAGAAAGGAATAATTCTTTTCAAAACCCCTCGTGAAAAGCAGACTCAGTGCTTCATCCAAAACAGGGAGGGAAGTGGAATTAGGGTACCCCTTAAACTCTTAAAACTCCCTATAGTAGTGTAGAGACTTCTGGGATAAAACCGGCTCCATCCATCACATCTGTGTCTTGCACTCCAAGGTTTGGCCAAGAGTGATTTTGATCCTTTGTTTCCAAGAACCTTGCCATTAGAGCCAGCCATGTGACGGCAAAGGAATTTGGCATGGCAGACTGCAATCCAGAGGAAGCCTAGATCATTTCATGGGACCAGAGATCACTACTTGGGGCATTTCCTGAAGGCCATGATCACACCACCTTGGTGTTCATCTTGAGTGAAATGAAGCCTGAAGCACATGCATAGTGGCAGACTAAACCTTTTGGATGATCCACTTTGGAAACAAGGTGTTTAGAATATACTCCTCTCCATAAAACTCATGCCTTTGTTTCTCAACCCATGGTCTCCAAAAGCTTTCTCATCCCAGGTTACATGGGTGTTACATTAACTGAATCCCAGCCTGGATTTGTTAAATCCTGCTCATTATTAAATGAGATGATGTGAGCTATCCAGCAGGCTGCACCCTCTGCTTTGAAGTGGGTTAACCACATGGGTTACTCTGCACCCACTCACAGTCCTGCACCCCACCCCATGGACATTTGCACAAAGTTACTCTTACCCATTCCTACCCATCCATCCCTCGCTCCTCGCACATATGGGTTTGAGGTGCATTTTTTTCCTGTGGCCACACAGACAAGGAACATGGGGATGACCACAGAAAAGACACTCACTTGTTTTCCCCTTGACAGCTGCTGACTCCCCAAGGGCGTCTGCATAGATGGCCCTCACCATGAAGACATACTTGGTGTTGGGTTTCAGATCAGTCACCAATACAGTACTTTTGTCACCATCCACCACAATCTGTCACACAGGGGGACAAAGGACATTGTTACACCTCCATGACAGTAGAAGACCCCTATGTCTGCAACAGGTTAAGAGCACAAGGCTTCACATCTGATGCAAGGTGACTTCCATGTGCAGAAACCTCTTAAAATGGTGAGGGTGGTCCCTAATCCCCTTAAAAAATGGAGGAGAAGGAACCATCTTTGGCAAAGAAAATTTCTTTTAAGCTCATTAAGGGCGATTTCAATGTAACCTGAGGGCAAGAGAGGTGGAGACAGCTTCTGTGTTTCCACTATATTTGTATGAGATTCTGAAGCAGCCAAGGATAATCATTCTTGTTAAATACAATCTTAATAATTAATACAATTAATAATCTTAACCTTAATAATTTATGCTTTCATAGATTTGTTCTATTATTAGAAATCAAAGCTTTTAGGCATACTTCTTCTATCCTTCAATCTTGCTCTCAAACTTTGTGCAGTGACCAAGCTGAACCGAAGCAAGCTGGCACACATGGCAGCATCCTTCATGCCAGGACATGGCAGATCCGAAACCAAAACACGCAGGGATCTTACCAAGATGAACAATCTTGGCAGCAAAAGGAATGGGGGATGTTGCTAGGGAAGCTAGATGGGCTTATTTGAGAGGTGGTATCACAGAGGTAAGGAAAGTAAGAGTGGTTCCCATTGACCTGTTCTTATCAATCCCAATGGAGTTTGTGCCAGTTTGTGCCACACCCTTCTTCCACCCTACCTTCCCCCTCGTCACCCCCAGAAACTCCATCTCTCCACAACAGCAATGCCAAAATTAGTGTGGGCAATCAGAATCATAGGTTGGAAGGGACCTCAAGGATCATCTGGGCCAACCTTTCAAGGTAAGAGCACAGTCTAAACAAGATGGCCCAGCACTCTGTCCAGCTGAGTCTTAAAAGTGTCCAGTGTGGCAGAGTCAACCACTTCCCTGGGGAGATTATTCCAATGGGTGACTGTTCTCATTGTAATAAATTTCCCTCTCGTGTCCAGTCGGAATCTCTGAAAGAGCAACTTGTGTCCATCAACACACCTGCAAATCTGACGGTCTATCTGTAGACCTTCGCTTCAAGCAAACAGCTTTGGGAATTTATGCCAAAGCACTGGGCTGTGACCAGGATGGCTGAGGGACGTGGTGCCACCTCCTAACCAAGCTGTGCCATCAGCAGCCTCAGCAGAGGACTAACCCCTAGCACCAGGGTCTGCAACTGGTGCTCTGCAAAATGGGAATGCAACTCTACCTGCCGCTGGTCCTCTGGAACCGGCTGTCCTGAAGGCAGCAAGGGATGGAGATGGACACGGTACCCTGTCACCCTCCCCGTAGCTGGCATCCACGTGAGTCGCAGCGAGCTGTGGCTGTGCTCACTGACGTACAAATCCTGGGGGCCAATGACCTTCTCAGCTGCAAAAAGAGAAAGGAAAGACCTTTGGTTTGGATCATGATGGTATCAGTGCTGTACATGTGCAAGCTGTTCATTGATGGGCTCAACATACTCAATGCAGAGAAAGCCTTGGGTATAGGTGGCACTCACTCAGGCTGAGAGCGCAGGGGCAGCTGGGATCTGTTTCCAGGCCAGAGCCACGCAAGCAGGTTTTTCTTTTGACAAATTGCTTGACAGCACAAGAAGTGAAACCAAAAGTGATTCTGGCTACTTTTCCCCTGCTTAATGCATAGGGTGTCAGCTCCTTCCTGCCCTTCTCCTTACTGCCACCAGACTAGAGTCTGCCAGAAAGCTTGACCTATCCATGAAACGTCACAGGAAGCCCTGAAGTGCTACAGAACCACAGAGAAGGCAAAGAAAGACCCTTTAAGGACTCAGATGAAGTTCTTCCAAGCTCGGCCCCAAGCTTTTAACTCATCTTCTCATTAGTTTGTGTGCCGAGAGGGGGGTGGGAATTCATTGCCATCACCTCTGGATTCACTGCAACATCAGTACCTCTTTGGGGAGAGCTCTAGATCTCTTTGGAGATCTCTTTGGCTGCTCTTTGCATCTTCTGCAAGGAACTAAGTTCTTTCTGAGACTCTGAGCTGTGCTGCCAGAGCTCACCATGAGAGGCCCATGATGAAGGCCCCCAAGGGGTAGAACTGCTACCCCAGCCAATTGCTGCTCCTTTTGTTTGAACCAGCAGCAAGACTTTCAAGATCTGGTATCACCAGACAAACCATGGAGATGCAGACACAAGCAAAATACACAGGACCACTGTCCCCAAGCAATAGATGCTCCATGAGCTGGTTGCTCCTCTAGGGTCATCCAACCCCTAAAGCTCCCTTGTGATGAACAGAGGGGACATAGGAGGGCCAGTTCCATGGTGTGGTTGGCACGTCCAGGGACTGGGAAGGGGCTGGTTTGAGCAGGTGGAAAGCAGGATAAAGGGAGTGCCTTGATGTACCTTGCACAGTCTGTTTGATGGGTCGTGGTGGCTCTGAGGCAGTGAAACAGAGCCTTCGAGAGAGTTTGGGGGCCACGTTGTGGAGCAGGTGGAAATCTTCAACGTAAAGCACATGCTCTGCAGTGGGCTCTGAAGCTATTTTATTCAGTTCATTCTTGTCAGCATCCTTAATTCCTAGAAGAAGAAAAGAGGAGGAAAGGAGGACATCAGACACCATCCCTGGGGCAGGCCAGGCATTGGCAAGGGCTGTCAAGAGCAAGTGGGAGCAATGTGCCGGCCTTTGAATTTCACACCAGCTTTGGAGTCATGCTGCCCACGGCAAAGGATGAAACAAGGAATGGAGTCTCAAGCTAGGTGGGCAGTGGTGAAGCAGATGAAGCCTCTTCCACTAGGGAAAAGAGGTCAAGGTTTTTCTCCAGCAGCATGTTAGAGATTGCCCCCATGCTAACGGGGCAAGGGGTGGAAAGCTCTCTTGGGGTGGAGAGTGAAAAGGAGCAGGGCAGGATCTGGCCTCATCCTTCCCATTGGATACAGAGATATTTCTGCTCTTCTGATGGATGAGCAGACAACGGGACTTTGGAAGGCCATGTGAAAATTGCAGGGCTTTCCTGTGGTTAAATTTAAAAAGGTGGTGGTGGGGGAACCCCAATAGACCAACCCTCCCTAATCTTCACCTCACATTTGTCCAAATCGACCTGGTTACTCTCTATAATGACACACCACCACCATCCCTTTTTCTCCCCTGATATGTTTGGTGAAGGGAAGGATTTGACTTGTAATATATGGCTGTATTTAGCTCTTGGGGGCAGGGAGGTGCTGAAACTTTTCCTTGCCCATGGAATTATTCTGATGGACGTTTTTAACGTATCTGAAGTCGGTCTCTGAACCCCATTAAGAGAAAGCTTCAAAAGCAAAAACATTTCATTTTTGAAAATGTCACATCAAAACATTTTGACTTTTATGGAACAATTTATTGAACTCCTCCTGAATTCGCAAGTAGTTTTGACAGATGCAAACCCGCAGATTTCCACTGAATAAATCAGCTATCGACAACAACAAAAATACCCAAGCACAGCACAGCTGTGATTTTCCTGTGCTTGCAGAGGTTGTTAGTGAGCCTGGGGATGGACGGGTGCAGTTTTTAGAGGAGAGGGGTGTCGTGCATCAGGAATCTTCCCCAGTGTTGGTGCACACACAGCATTTGGTGGCAATGCTCTGTGTCACTTAGCGTGTCCATACGTACCTACAGCAAACACTGTCACCCCCCGATCCTGCAGGACCTGGGCTTCCTCTTCAACTGAGTCGCCAGATTTTCCATCCGTGATCAAAACAACTACCTACAAGAATTGGCGTAGGAGCCAGAGAATGAAAGAGCACAACATGAGCAGGTATATTGCGTTTGCCTGGCAAGGATTTGTTAGCAGGGGGGCTACAGGGGTGGCTTCTGTAAGAAGCTGCCAGAAGCTTCCCCTGTCTCCGACAGAGCCAAAGGCAGACCCGCCGCTGGCCAAGGCTGAGCCCATCGGGGATGGTGGTAGCACCTCTGGGATAACGTATTTAAGAAGAGGGAAAAAATCGCAACAACTGCAATGGGAGAGAGGAGTGAGAGGATGTGAGAGGAGCAGCCCTGCAGCCCCCCAGGTCGGTGCAGCAGGAGGGCAGGAGGGGCTCCAGGTGCTGGAGCAGAGATTCCCCTCAGCCCCTGGGGCAGCCCATGGTGGGGCAGGCTGTGCCCCTGCAGCCCAGGGAGGCCCACGGGGGAGCAGATCCCCACCTGCAGCCCGGGGAGGACCCCACGCTGGAGCAGGGGGGTGCCCGAAGGAGT
>NW_009258662.1:496599-503560 GCF_000687185.1 Egretta garzetta
GAGGGACCCCAGGCTGGAGCAGGGAGGAGTGTGAGGAGTCCTGCCCTGGGGAGGAAGGAGCGGCAGAGACAGCGTATGTTGAACTGACCCCACATCCCCCCTGTAACATCATGTTCTCCCTCTTGATCTGTGACTCAAAATAGAATCACAGAATTGTTTAGGTTGGAAAAGACCTTTAAGAACATCAAGCCCAACTGTTCCCCTACCCCTGCCATCCCACCCCCAAACCCTGGCCCTCAGCACCGCCTCTGCCTGGCTGTTAAATCCCCCCAGGGGTGGGGACTCGACCCCTTCCCTGGGCAGCCCCTTCCAGCGCCTGACAGCCCCTTCACCTCTTGTCCTGTCACTGAGCACCACTGAGGAGAGCCTGGCTCCATTGTCTCCACCCTGTCATCAGGTATTTGTACACGTTGATGAGGTTCCCCCCAAGCCTTTTCTTCTCCAGGCTGAACAGCCCCAGCTTGCTCAGCCTCTGGGCTCCAGTAAGTCCATGTCTTTCTTGCCCTGGGAGGAGCCCAGCACTGGATCCAGCCAGGATGCCGCTGGCCCTCTTGGCCACCTGGGTACCCTGCTGGCTCATATCCAGCCCCCTCTTGACCAACCCCCCCAGGGCCTTTTCCACCGGGCAGCTTTCCAGCCCCTCTACCCCACGCCTGGAGCGCTGCCTGGGGTTGTGGTGACCCCAGGGCAGGACCCGGCCCTTGGCCTCGTTGACCCTCATACAGTTGGTATAGTGGTGGGTATAAAATAGGTCTCACTGAGCACACTGATCACACCACACTGATGGCACGGATCACACAGACCACACTTGCCATGCAGCATCTCAGAGCAAAGGAGAAGGTGCAGCCTCAAGCTGCAAATATGGGAGGCCCATGGGAGGTGAAATCCGGCTGTGATAGCTTCAGACTCAATTCATGGGGTGTATCCACTCCCCACATGGCTGCCCCCTTCTTGATTTCAAGACCGTCCACCATAGGAGCAGAGTGAACTGTTCCATGCAGCCTGCAGAGCAAACCTTCTCTTCAGCGTCCTCAGAGCCCCCTTAGAAATTATGAACAAAATAATTTTTCTAAAAATGATCTGAAGAAACCACTGACCCAGACCTGACGTCTGAAAGGTAAAGACGCTGCAACGTGCCTGCATTTCGAGTATGATGCTCACTGTACTGCCGCTCTCTGTAACCAGGGTGGATGTGCGCAGACCATTACCAACAGCTACCTGCACCAACGCCACAACTCGTCTCCTTGTCTTAATCATGCCTTGAGCCTGCTCAGTTAGCTTATGAGCCCCGAATTTGGGTACTCAACTGGAGGCATTTAAGACTAGAGCGCTGAGTCCCTTTGCAATCCGTGGGGAAATATGAGTGTTTTTAAAAAGTGAGTCGGTCCTTTGAAAACCTGGAGGTGTCTGTCTTCTTCTGTCACCAATAAAGTGACCTGAAGCTGAATGAGCTCTTAAATGAGGTACTTCCACTGCAAGCCAAAAACCAGATGGGATGAATAAAACCCAACTGGCTCATTCACGTCTCCAGATAAAGAAGTTAGAGGTGTGATCCCTACCAAGGATGACACCAGGGAAGTCATCACAGAAGGTCGCTTACCTTTGCTGCGTCCTCTCGCAGAGTGTCCAGGCGAGACATGACGTGAGCCGCAAACACCAGAGCTGACCCTGTTTTTAAGCTGCTGCCTTTAAGGAAGAGATCCTGAATTGCCACCAGCATTTCTTCGATGGTCACGTAATCTGTGAGCTCAATACTCATCCTGGGAATGAGAAATGGGGGAATATGGGTAACTAAGGAGCAAGAAAACACTCTTGTTATAGCAAGGATGCATTGCTATTAGTAATGACCAGCAATAATGTTGATATTTAGCTTGTCACACTAGGCTTGTATGTAGGCAAGAAGTCTTCTTCACAGTGGCCAAGGGAGTCCAGGGTATGAGCCCCAGGGCCCTGTTACCATAAGACGCTATCTAAAATTGGATGGCGGGGAATTTCTTGTGGCTGCATTAAATGCCAACCTCCCTGCATGAAAGAGTTCCCCGTGGCCAAACGCCTCTAAACTCTGGTGATGCTGCTGGGGGCTGAACTGCCTAGAGCTATAGGGCTATAGAAACCTGGGTGCTGGTGGTAGAGGATGGACTGACCCACCTTGGTTTCTCCCCGTAGAGTGCCACTGCCAACCGGATGCCTCCTTTGCCCATCACCACATTCTCAAAGGAACGTGCCATGCTGCTGATGAAGTCCTTGACCAGCCAGGAGCTCTCCCTCCCTGCGCCTGGTGACTGCCCCACGAGGAACAAAATGTCAGCCACTTCCGCTGTCCTGCATGCTGAAGGAGAAGAGGGGCAGGAAGGCTCATCCCACACCATGCAATGAGCCAGGCAGGAGATAAACCCCTCTGAGTCATGTGAACCCCTTGCAGCTAAGGAAGAGACACCATGCTTAAGCCCAATGAAGTGGGTAATCGTGGGCTTCCCAGAGCAACAGGCTGCTTTATTCTCTTTAATTTCCTCCTAATTCCCCATTTTTCTGTTCTCACCCAGGGGAAGTTTCTCATTTGTAGCACAAACACCAAGACTCTGATCCATCAAGACATGCAGGTCTGTAGGACATGCTGGAAGCAAGGGGATACCTGTGGTTTTCACATGCCCAGAGGCAGACATTGACACCTGAGCCACACACAACTGAATTTTGGGAATGTGGCAGCTCTGCCACACCACCAACCATCCTGGGCTTCTTGCATCAGGGTCTCCAGAGCCAATGTGAGACACCCATGCAGACACAGGGCCACCTGGCCATCCGTGCTTTGCCAGCCCTAAAACAACCAAGTCTTCCAGACTTGCACAGAGAGAGCTCGGGACGCTCCGTGCATTCAGCTCCGCAACGTTCCCCTCTTGCCAAGCTGCCAGCGGCCCCTAGCATGAAAAGCATCTTGTGGAAAGAATGAACACTTTGAGTGTTTTTTCTGTACAAGACAGCTGGCAGGGAAGGGACAGATGTACAGGGAAATTTGTTTAACGAACATCAAGGCATACTTCTCTTTACAGTGTTCAGTCTCAATTGAATTTCATTTTCTTTAGGCATCCAATAAATATATCTCATGGACAGAAAACTGATGACTTTTAGGGATGCTTAAATTAATGAAGGTTCTACAAGGGAAGTTAAACATGTGTATTTTCTTTGGTGTTTCTCTCTCTTGCAGATAGATGCTGGGTTATCACGGTAGGGCTGCTAAAAAGTAGACTGCACTGACTGCTTGAGGAGGGCTTTTTGTATTGCAGACTTGCTCACCAGAACTGGGCTCAACCTCTTTGCAGGGTTTGGGTTTTTTTCCCCATTTTGTGTCACTACTGCTTTGGACTTCACCCAGCCACTGCCTTGACTTTCAGCTGCAGGTCTAGAAACCAACTCGCACCCAAACAGGTTGCGGCAATTGTTCCAGTTTGCTGGGGAGATGTGCTAGGTGGGTTCCTCATGCTTCTGCTGCAATGGAAACCCTGGTTTAACTTGAACTCTTCAATTTACCTGACTATTAGCCCATTTCTATAAGCAGGCTCCCCAAAGGGCTCGGAAAGATGTGGGTTTTGTGCTCTCCATTGCTGTGTCCCTGATCTTTGGCCACACAGCAGGACAGAGGATCATTTGCTGGCTGCGGATGGATGGCAGTCCAAGGGTCTTTGTTACCCAAGGCTTTTGGTTCCTTCATCTTTCTTTGTGCCTCCTGATGCTGAGCTCTTCACGACTTAACAGTTCTGTTTACTGCAGAAAAAGAATGACTCGCTCTTTTTGGTTTAACTCATACCCAGCTGGGAATGTAAAGAACTTTCCCTTGACAAAAATGGGAGGCAATTATTTCAATTTTCCCTCCTAGAGCTTTCTGTTCATATCTCCTTTCACTTCCCAGTCCTCCGTAAGTGTTTTTCAGCTGAGATGTCAGGGGTGTCTTGGAGGCAGCTCAGCCGCTAACAGCAGATCACCATAAGCTCTTTTCCCAGCTGCTCTTTTAGATCTACCCCTTTTCCCTAGCTTTGATCTTGATGTCCCTGTTCCCCTGGGAGGACTTGAAAGGAAGGCAATGCCAGTCCTTGGCTCTGACCTCAGAACTGGTGGAAATCACTCAACAGCTTCCCAGGGTAACCACAACCTGTATTACCACAAGAAAATCCCAACAAAGGTTCAACGTGATGGAGAAGACCATCCACCAGCCCTCCCAATATCACCCACCTTTTGGAGCTACTCAAGGCAGTCCAGACAGCTTTTCTAGGAGACCTGCATTTTTGGCCCTGACCTGGAAAACATGCTCAAAATGCCACCGGTATCAGAGGGACCTTTGCTACCTACCTCTGCACATCCCAAATCCCCAGAGAGCCTCCTCCATCTATGCTTGGCCCCTGGAGTCTTGCTCACCCTGTACAATGCTCCTGCCCTCATTTGCATCCAGGGATAACGAGGAGAAAGACAACAAGCAAGAGCTCCATGGGATTAAAAGGGGCAGGATGGTGCCCCTTTCTCTATAAAGGGGCAACCAGAGCCCATTCTGTGAGATGCTGAGCCAGGAGCTCAGCACCTTTCCAGAGGTGCCCAGCTTGGCAATGGAACCCAAAAGCGTTTGCTGCTTGGATCAGGTACCTGATGCTGTCACTGGAAACATGTGATGTTAAGCATATTTGGATTGGTACCTTCTGGAGAAAATACCAACACAGACAGCTATATTAATCACAGGGGAATATGATATTATTTGAAATTTTCCATGCACCTCCAAAATTACCACGTTTCATCAATCACAGGTTTGCCAGAGACATCTGTAAACATTGATTTATTGCACTGTTCCCAGCTTTGAATTAAATAGCATTATAGTCAAGTATATTGGCTTAATTGACAGACAGGAACTTAATCAAGTTAATTTTGTAGCTGATTCCAAAGCTTCCATTAACTCCTTGTTGAATTTCCTGAATTTAGTCCAAGTAAATTTATACCTTCAAAGCCTGGGGGCTTGTTGTTGCAGAACAATTTGAAGCGGCAGGACCTGCTGCTAATGTCAGGTTAGACATTAGGAAATATTCCTTCCCTGAAAAGGATGTCAAGCCCTGGAAAAGGCTGCCAGGGGAAGGGGTCGAGTCCCCATCCCTGGGGGGATTTAAAAGCCGGGCAGACAAGGTGCTTAGGGACAGGGTTTAGTGGTGGGATGGCAGCGTTAGGGGAATGGTTGGGCTTGGTGATCTTAAAGGTCTTTTCCAATCTAAATGATTCCACAATTCTGTGACCCACCAGCTCCAGACAGTCCTGGGAGCTCTGGATTAGCTCTATAGGATGCTCACAAGGAGCCTCCCCCTCCTGCAGGACCCTGAGGCTAGAGACATGCTGCGGATCATGCTGTAACTCCATGAGGCTCTTCTGTATGGTCCTTCTGTCTCCAGCCTTTTGGCTCCATCCTCTCCTCCCCAAAAGCTCTTTGTGGGCTTGCACAGGCAAGAGGGAGCCAGGGAAGAGGTGAGCCCTTGTGCCATCTTGACTCTCTGAAAAGTAACAGGAGTCTTCAAGGCTTCCTTGAGGTCTTTTCTCTCATATCCTCTCTGTGGTGGCTTGTACCAGGTCTTGGAGATGAGAAGAGGAATCAGGAGAGGGCAGATTTTCCCCTTCTCCCCACCTGCTCTCTTCCTCTGGAGCAGCTGAGGTGGAACAGTATTAGAGGCAGGACACTGAGCAGAGCCCTGATTTCCCCATAAACCCCAGTGCAGCAAGGCAGGTCCTGCCTGCCTTTTGGGGCCAGCTGAGGTGCTCTGTTAGCCAGATGATCCCAACCTAAAAGGACCTTATGCAGAAGTTAAGGGCATCAGCCCTACAGCTCCCCCATAACAGCATCTATGTGCGTATCCATGACATCAGCAGAAACAGCTGCTTGGAAATGACCTTTTTCTCTCTGATGGGCCTCAGCATCATCCCAAGCTGTTGCATTCATGGTAGCCCACTTGCCACATACCTTCATGAACGGCCACAGCTCTGTACTGCACCACAGCCGCTGCCAGGGCAAGGATCCGAGCGTACAACATTTTCCTTTTCCTTGGGAAGAAGCTTCTTCGTGGTACCTGGAGTCAGCCCACAGCCTGGAGAGTCATTCATCTGCAGGAGAAAAGAGGCTTTAATGCATGCCATCTGGGTACGATCACCTACAGCAGCAAGGGAAGCTTCTCCCCAGCTACGAAGGCTCATCAATTGGCACTGAAGTCCATAAATCCACTAATTCCTTCATCTCTTTGCTGATGCTGGCTACAGGGGAGAGCTCAGCTTTGCTCCCCCAGCACCTTTCCCTAACAGCACCCTTCTTCAGGCAACAATTTAGGCAATTAAGCCTGAATGTGAATATTAGGGGTGTGATGAAAGAGGGAAGCAGCTGCTGCCTCGATTATGCAGGGAGGAAAGATCACTAGAAGATGCCTGCAGACAGCAATCACCTGCACTCAAGTCTTTATCAGCCTGTTTTGCAATTAACCTTCAGGTTCCTAAAGCCAGGATGAAGTGCCTTGCACTTGCTGCCCTTGGAGATCCAGTCCACCATCGTGGAGCAGCCCAAGGGGGCTGAAAGCCCTGGTTACTGCCTATGGATGGTTTAGCAACTCCCCCAACTTGCTACAGAAGTCTCCCCCTGTGCAGCAGGGACTTCCCTCTACAAAGCAACAGTTACAGCAGAAGTGGCATTGCCAGAAGGGGTTTTATTCCTTTTTAATAGGCAATGAAAAGTTCTTCTCCTGTTCTGAGCCTCACCTGCTTGTCTTGGGCTGAGCAGATTTCACAGGGAGAGATGGACTGCTTCCAGGGTGGAAATTACAGATACGGGGAAAATAGGAGCTCTTTGCCAGGGCTGGACTGTTCCTTCCAGTATAACAACACTCAAACTCAAAATAACATTGAATTATAGAATCATAGAATCGTTTAGGTTGGAAAAGACCTTTAAGTTCATCAA
>NW_009258662.1:504039-516524 GCF_000687185.1 Egretta garzetta
CTTTTCCGCCGGGCAGCTTTCCAGCCCCTCGTCCCTATGCCTGGAGCGCTGCGTGGGGTTGTGGTGACCCCAGGGCAGGACCCGGCCCTTGGCCTTGTTGACCCTCACCCAGCTGGGCTGGGCCCATGGATCCAGCCTGGCCAGGTCCCTCTGCAGATCCAGCCTGTCTAGATCCCTTTGCAAGGGATCTATAGATCGGTTCCCTTTTGGAAAACAAGGCTGGGTTCCTGTGCACAGCCTGAACTAACGCCACCTAAACGAAACCCAAACAAGCAAGATGAAGGTCAAGTGCCTGGAGCAGCCTGGTGTGCACATAGACTGCAGAGGCACCAGGGCTGTGGTCACTTTGCCCATCACGTAGCTACACGCATCTCTGAGGCCCTCAGGACTTAACGTACTTTCTGTTTCTTATTTTCCCTCTCCTCCTAATTGCTGGGTTTACCTGGATGTAATCAAGATCTCTGCTGTGCAGCAGTTAACCTGTGCTGTGCCCTCCCTTTCTAACTCCTGTCAAAACCTCTCTGCAGTGCTGCCATTAGTTGCTGTGGAGATGTCTTCAAAGCAAAAACTCCAAAAGCAAACAAACAAAAAAATCCCCAAACAAGCAAATGTAGGCTTTTTAACAACAGGAGTAAACAAGCTTCTAGAAAATCAGGTAATGGAGGAGAAGTGCAGAGCTGAGACACAAGAAGGTGGGGTTTTACCCCCACCTCTTTTGCAAGAGTTGTGTTACAAGTTTTGGCAAGATCACCCCATCACCCCTCAGATCCCAGCACCCTTCTTGCAATGCCAACCCGGCAGCATCCCCTTTTCCCTTCCCATTTAATCCTCAGCTCCTTAGGACAGGGTCTGTCCTGGACTATAACGAACCCTTCATGGAGCAGGAAGGCAGCAAAACCTTTGACTGGGTTTCTGAGCTCTGTGTTCATATTTTTAAAAATGTACATCCCTCCAGGAATGTTCCTGCAGAGACCCTTATTTCAAGGTTTTTCAAAAAGTGCCTCTTTTCATCCTGTCTTCTCCTCTTCCTCCCATCGTCCACACCTCTAAACTTCCTCCTGCCCAAAATACAACCCAAGTGAAGGATAATTTAACTCCTAAGTACAACACACTGTTCTGAGAATTTCCCTATCTAAAATAACACCAGAAATGCAATATAATATGTACTGAGATAGCTAATGTAGATCCTTCGAGAGCACATGTCCATTGCAACAGCTGACACTGAAACCTGCCCTAATGGTCTTACTGGTCCATAGAGGGAAGGCTCCCCAGTTCCTGCAAATAGCACTGTGACCAGCTCACAGAATCCCAGAATGGCAGGGGTTGGAAGGGACCTCGGGAGATCACCCAGTGCAACCCCCCTGCCCAAGCAGGCTCACCCAGAGCAGGGGTACACAGGACAGAGTCCAGGCAGGGGTTGAATATCTCCAGAGAAGGAGACTCCACAGCCCCCCTGGGCAGCCTGGGCCAGGGCTCTGTCACTCTCAAAGTCAAGAAGTTCTTCCTCCTGTTCAACTGGAACCTCTTGTGCTTCAGTTTGTGCCCATTGCCCCTTGTCCTGGCGCTGGGCACCTCTGAGAAGAGTCTGGCTTCGTCCTCGTGACATCCACCCTCGAGATATTTGTATGTGTTGATGAGATCCCCTCTCAGTCTTTTCTTCTTCAGGCTGAACAAGCCCAGCTCCCTCAGCCTTTCCTCCTAGGGGAGATGCTCCAGCCCCCTCATCATCCTTGTTGCCCTCCTTTGGACTTTCTCTAGGAGTTCCTCATCCTTCTTGAATGGGTGAGTCCAGAACTGGACCCAGTGCTCCAGGTGGTGTCTCCCCAGGGCAGAGTAGAGGTGGAGGAGAACCTCCCTCACCCTGCTGGCCATGCTCCTCTTAATGTTCCCCAGGATGCCATTGGCCTTCTTGGCACCAAGGGCACCCTGCTGGCTCATGGTCAATTTGGGGGCTCATGGCCCTCATTGCCTTTAGCACCATCACTAATCCATCCCATATAATTAAGAGAAGATAGGCAGTAAATTAACAAGCTCCCAACTCCCTGCCTTCACAGTAGGTTTTTAAGTACCCTCTACCTTCAGACAAGAGGCTTCATGTTGGACTCAAGCTAAATCATACCTCCTGCCTTTCCAAATGTGACATTTTTTCCTCCCCCACCTCATCCTCTCCCTTCCTGCCCTAAATCAAGGATGAAATTTCCGTGCTGCTTGAACCCTTGGGATAGACTGTGCCCGAAATGTGTGGAAAAAAATAACTCAGAAAAAGCTTAAATGGTAACAGAAATCTCCACACCTCTTTGTAATTCCAAGGAAATACTAGTTGACTCTAAAAGGGGAATAAGAAAGTCCATCTATGACAAGGCATGTGCCAACGCCGTCCTACAGCAGGTCTACTCCAGAGCGTTGGCTTCCTTGTACCTTTGGCCAGTGCTGACCCATGGGGCAGGGGTACGCACTGTCGTGGTGATGCCTTGGGAGCGATATGGAGCCCGCAAGGGACAAAGGAGAGAAGAAAAAGCACTTCTGAATCTTCAGCATTTGTTGCCCAAATTCATAAATATGTCGGAAATAAAAAAAAGGCCTAAGCAACACAAAGTAAGCCTAAGTTTCTGGAGCCACTTCAGGCAGCTAAGCCAAAGCACACTTCTTGCAGATAAATACTGGACATGTGATTCTTCTTTTTTTTTTTTTTTTTTCCCCAGCTCTGATATTGTTTAATGCTTCAGCACGGAACAAATACAGTAAAAAATGCACATTAACACAGCGGTAGAAAAATAATCCTAGAGGGAATAAATGCTAGAAGACTCTGGGGAGGCAAAAAAAAAGCACGGTGAGCCCCGGGCCTCTGGTAAATGTGAACATCTGCAAATGCAAAGACCCTGCAGGTGTAGAAAAGCTTGAGCTCGGAGCAGTCACACCTTGAATTCACCTTGCAAAGGTGAAGAAAAGGATGCAAAAGGGTTCCATAATCTGGGTGCCACAAACTAAAGACTTTTCCTAGCAGCCATTAATTCATATACACACGTGCGCGTACGTGTTGAACATTTACATGTTAAATTTTTCAATGTGTGGAATATTTCTGATTTTTATTACACATATTTTTAAAATTTTAGGTAAAACTATGCTCTGCCTTCTAGCAGTGAGCTGCGGATCCTCACCCAGGGTGAAAACCCAGCCGATTCCTGTGCTCCTGCATTGCCAGCATGGGTCCTTGATGGATGACTGCAGCACATCCAGATTACAGATGAGCCCCAATTCAAGGGCGCTATTGTCTGACTTTGAAAGGAAAATGAGTCATTTTCTCTCTCGTGTCTCCCATTCCTGATTCCTTCCAAAATCCCACTGCATTTAAGAGTTCACTAGGATAGGAAATACCAGCCCTAGGTGAGAAAAGGCAGCGTGGGCTGTTTATATCAGGATGAAGAGCTGCACTGCAGCCTCCAGACACTCGCTCCAACACCTCCCTCCATCCACAGCCCACCACCAGGCCATGATCACACCTGGGTTTGCTCTTTCCATGTGCTCCATCTTCCAGGACACGATATTTTGGGTTAACAAGGCTGATGGAGGATGGCCATTTGCTCTACCATCGTTGCGCAGCTCAGTTCACTTAGGACCACCAGCTCACTTAGGTGCCACCACAATGCTCATCATATACATTATATATTAAAAACCTTAAATCCTGCAGGTCTTAGCTGATCTTTGCTGACACCAGCTGCCATCAGTCCCTGTCAAAGACCTTCTAAACCACTACAGAGAGCTTCAGAGAAACCTTATAGGGGCAGGGAAACAACCCCATAAACTATCAGGGGTTTGCAAGGAATCCCAGCAATTTCCTTGATCTTTTACTGCCCCCGGTAAATAATTTATAGGGGCAACTTCTCTGGGTTTTACAGTTCCTTGAACAAATTGCCTCCAAACCCCATAAAGTTAATGGATCAGGTTCTCCCTTTACCTCACCTGGGTCAGATGACAGAGCCATGGAAAGCTTGGCAAGATGGAAGAGGGTACAGGAGCAAGAAAGTCAGGACTTACATACTTGCAGTAGTGTCAGAGGCTGGGCTGTTCCCCTCCATTTATTTTTCTTATGTATATGTTTGCAGTAAACCCTTCTTCTTTTTTTTTTTTTTTCCCCCAACATACTTTGGGATAAATAAATAACCCCTCTCAGCAAGGTCTGTCTAAAAGGGATGAGACTCAGAGGATTTGCAGTCTCAGCTGGCTGGTGCCTGCCTCCCATTTGCCTGTGGCTCCAGCTGGACCTCATGCACCTCCTGTCCCAGGATCACCCATGCCAGGTGCTGCTAACTCCATCCACCAAATAACTAACCCTGTTGCATGCAGACACAAAAACTACATTAGAGAGCTGCGTCTGGGCATGCATAGCCTTCCCAGGGAAATCGTGCAGATCCACGTCCTGATACCCACTGCTGTGCCATAGCACATATCAGATAGACTGACCTTCTGCCTCATGACCTGGGAAAATCTTGACAATTTCAGCCAAATCTGACAGAGAGAAACAGGTCTCAAATGTTTTCATACAAGTCTCCTGAAAACAGCCAGCTGGACAGTGGAAAGATATCACAGAATCCCAGAATGTCAGGGGTTGGAAGGGACCTCCAGAGATCATCTAGTCCAAGCCCCCTGCTAAAGCAGGGTCACCTATAGATATCCTGTTTACAACTCCCTCTGAATGACTGCAGGCTCAGCACAACCTTATATTATCCAGCAGAGAATCCACAGCAGTGCCTCCTTATGAATGCCTTGGCTTCAGCTACATCTCACCTTACTAGACATCACTGTACACAGCCCGGCACCCCAGGGCTCCTGTTCATGGAACACTGCCAGGCACATCACGAAATCAGACCGGATATAAGACTGGATCTAAGGAAGAAATTTTTTACGGTGAGGCTGGTGAAACACCAGCAGGGGTTGCCCAGAGAGGTGGTAGATGCCCCATCCCTGGAAACATTCAGGGTCAGGTTAGACAGGGCTTTGAGCAACCTGGTCCAGGTGAAGATGTCCATGCTCACTGCAGGTTAGACTAGATGACCTCGAAAGGTCCCTTCCAATCCAAACCACTCCATGATTCTATGATAAATCCTATGGAGAGAGATCCCAGCAGCCCCGCAAAGAGATCACGCTGAGATGTGTAATTGAGATCTAGAGATTGGCCTGAATAGAGCATTAATGGCAACTTCAGGATGTGGAAGCACCGGATAAACTGGCAAGAGAAGGGTAAGGAGATGGTCCAGACATTGATGGTACCAGCGTTAACAAGTCACCAAGATCCAAGCACATCTACATGTGATTTTGCACAATATTTGGATGGGGAAAAACAAGGCACAGACTGCACTGGCTAAAGCAAAGGACAGATTCAAACTATTGAATTTTGGTAGCAAGATGAAAAATAAAAACAAGGGCTCAAGGCTCAAAACACCAGCAAAGAGGCAAAGGATGGAGTAAATCCTAACAGCTCAGAGGTGGAGAGCGAAGGTGGAGAGCAAGGCCACAACCACTGTCAGCTCTGAAAAGGTACCAAGAGCTCACCCAAAAGCAGCAGGTTGTCACCAAAGTAAGAAAAACTCAGGAGATGGGATAAAGATGCAATAGCTGGTGTCAGTTAGAGGGTCTGTCCATTTTGTGAGCAAATTTGTTCATAATTTGCTGCTGGGGAAATGTCGGTTCTCTTCTTCGGCTTTGAAATGTTCATGAGGAAAAGCCTGGTTGGGGCCTCAAGTTGTGCCAGGGCAGGTTTAGGCTAGACATCAGGAAAAATTCCTTCCCCAAAGGGCTGTCAAGCACTGGAAGGGGCTGCCCAGGGAAGGGGTCGAGTCCCCAGCCCTGGGGGTGTTTAAAAGCCGGGCAGATGAGGTGCTGAGGGACAGGGTTTACTGGTGGGATGGCAGGGGTAGGGGAACGGTTGGACTTGATGATCTTGAAGGTCTTTTCCAACCTAAACAATTCTGTGATCCTATGATTACTGCAGCTACTCTCCTGTCATTAGGCACCATTTGCTGCAGGGGAGTTAAAGACATTTTCAAATCTCAAGGAAAATGGTAGATTTGGATAGCAGGAAAGATCTGGTTAAACACAGGTTGTTCTTCGCTTGACAGAAATAAACCTCAGGGGGTCAAAAGTTCACAGGCTCTTTTTAAATGGAGTTAATAGATTTTTATGGTAATTGATTTCTCTCTAAATCCCTTGAGTACAGAATTTAAGCTGTTTTCATAAAGAAATATGAATGCGTTGACTTGTTGGTAGCTGGAGGCACACTCCTGAAATGCATGGGACTCTCCAGGAGCAGCCGGAGGGACCGATCCACAGGGAGGAGATGTTCCCTTTTGCAAGCAGAGGTGCAAAACAGTACCGAAAACGAGAGCTCAAATCAAGCCCAAAGGGGCTGGGATTGTCCCCAGTCTTTCTGAAAGCCCCTTGGACACCTTCTCTCAGGCTAAGCTAGAATTATGCTAACACCGTCCAAACCATTCAGAATTAATTACATGGATCAGGAGCACTAAATCCGGCTGAACATTCTCAGGTCCTTCAGCTGGTGTGAGCTGGGAATGGCCACGTCCACCCATTTCATGCCGTTCCCCTTGTGTGGGTATTCACACCTTTGTGGGGCCATTTTCGTACAGGACTTTCCATTTTCTGGAAGATTTCTTTCACTACTGTGACAGTGAAGTTTTGGCCATGTGATAAGGAAGGGAAAAATCGGATTTCCTAAATTCTTAAAAATACCAATAACAGATATCAAAACAACAAGGCAGTGCATCCCAACCGGGCCATTGTCAGTGCATCCAAACCAGGCTCCAACCAGCAGTCCTGTGGTCTGCAGAGATTTTGGTAGCTCTTAGGTGGTACATGAATGTGTTTTGTCTTTCCTGCTCACCCACTGATGCTTTTGGGTCTAAATCCCCATTACGGAGTCAATTGACTCAGCCTAACACTCATAAGCAACTTTCCAACACCATGAAAGCAAGCTACCATCTCATGCAACTCAGATGAACAGACAGCTGAAAAATCAGCAGGCCTTTGGTTCATCTGTCTCAACGTGACGCTTACCCAGCTAATTCCCATCCCAAGTTTCTCCTCCATATCACAAAGCTCTCCTGCTCTGAGATCTTGGGTGCCAGATGCCGCATGTGCCTTGACCCCAGCACTGGGCTCTCCAAGGAGTCAGGGCAGGGTGCATTACTGGGTGGCTCTGGTGCCCAAGAACCCTAACATCAGACCATCTAGTAGAAGGGGCTGCCAAAAAGTGGTCTGATTTTTGTTTGCCCCTAAAAACAACCTGCAAGCCCTGTTCCCTACCAAAGGCACCTCCGTCCCCCAGGACCACCCGCATCCCTGCCCAGGACATGCCGCGTGGACCTCTCAGGAGAGGAAAGAGCAGCAAGCTTGGGCTCAGACCCAAGAGGTCCCTTGCTGGCACATGACAATGCTAGCACCATGGAGCACAGTATTGCAGCTGGACTCTCTGGTTGCTGAGAGGAGGGACCAGGGCAGATGGATCCTCCAGAAACCCCCCTCCAGTCTCAGAGCTGCCACATGGCTTTCCAGACCCTACGTAGATAACACTTTGGGTAACTTAAGCTCCATCTCCAAGACAGGTTTGTATCTACACCTTCACTAGCCCTCCTGGAATGACACAGAGATGAAGGTTGGATCCAAGAAGCTACTTCATTTCAGCTAAGAGAGGGACACAGGCAGCCTCAGTGCACCAAGAAGAGCATTTTGCATAGCCTCCATGGTTTCCCTCCCCATGTCCCCTGTTGCCGTAACATCTGGGCAATGCACAGCCCAGTTCTGCCCGTTGCCAGCTTGCCCAGGGCTAGTAGGTTGGACAGAAGAGTGGAAGGAAGATGAGCTCCCCAAAGAGCCATGCTGGGTCCCTGGCATTCAGCCAGCATGCAGATTTGGTGGAGAAAGTGCAATGGTCCCTGCATGGCAAAGATGACCAGACACACACACCCCCCCCCTCCAGCTTCTGGTTGCAGTTCTCTCCATGAGGGGCTAAATGTGATTCTGTCCACATGGCAACCATCCCCTGATGCCCCAGGTGGCTGCATTTGGCCGCATGAGCTTTTTAGACCAAAGCTTGAATTCTGATCCATCACCATCTTGGGTCAAGGTGTACCCTAAATGAACATCCCAGAAGGAAGCCAGAAGAGCCAGGAAGAAGCTAGAGGAGCACGGGTTAGAGTGTCCCTCATGCGGGTGCCCACATGGCAGAAGCTGGTGGTGGTGCGATGATGGTGTTGGAGTCAAGGGCTGACAGCTCTGGTGGTCAGCAGACCCCCTTGGAGGCCCAGCAAACACCACATCCTCAGAACTGCAGCTCCCCTCCCCTTCTGAAGATGCATTGATGCACTTTGTTCTCCTGGAGGACCTCCCTCTCTGCTCCAGTGAATTCTGCCATGAAATGGAAAGATTTTAAAGCAAGGAAACCTTTTCTGAGGAGCATTTTTAACCGCATGCTGCAGCGTGGAGCCTGTTTAAACAGCAGCGTCAGCAATCATGAGAAACTGCTGCTCCTTGCAGAATGGGTAAAGGGCTCCCCTCCCTCTCCCAGAGCAAGAGCTTTGAGAAAGTGTTTTGTTGGGTGGTTTTTTTTTTTTTTTTTTTTAATAAATACCATTGATTTCCTGATTTAAAGGGGTTGCACTGCGTAGTAATGTTTAACAGAGATGACGGGGAGGAGAAGGGGGGTAAATCTTATGAGGCTGCTCAATAAAAGAAGATGAAGTGAGAGCTGGGGGAAGCCTATTTTCTGCTTCAGCACCCAGCTGAACGTGCCTGGTTTGTTCAAAGGCAGTGACCCACAAGGGCTGCTGGCCTCCCAGTTCCACCAGCTTGAGGTTTAGACCCCAGAGCTGTTGTTTCCCCAGGAAACATGGTGGGAAGATGGAGGCCATGCATAAAAGCAGCTGGATTAACATCTCAATAGGTGTCCTGAGAGCATCGCCAAGGGCTGGCTACAACTCTCCTCCTGGGTGGGAGATGTGGCGTGGGGAGGTTTCTGCCCCATCCTTTCCCCATCCATCAGGCTCCAGCACAGCTCCAATATCCTCCCCTGCAACTCCTGCAGTTGTTCACTTCAGGGTCATACAACATGGAGCAAAGCACAGGTTAGGATTTGCTCAGATCTGATGGAAACAACCAGTTAAGGGCAAAACTTCATGGAGGAGAGATCTCCTTGGGTTTTTGGACATTCCCCACCGGGGACAGCAAGGCCAATGAAAAGGTGATAAGTAGCTGGAGAGATAACTGGCAGGTGGCAGCTCTTCCCCTGGTTACGGGACAACTTGCAGAGTCATGTCCAACTGGGACTTGTTTTGCCATCTTCCGCCTCCTGCAGGAACTATCCAAGCAGCACCTGGGAGCACTGGATGGAGCATCTCAGCTTAGAAGCACCAAGAAGAAAAGCAGAAAAATACCTTATGAGACCTGGAAAGAAAAGCTAGACCCTCCTCTCCTTTCCTCGACACCACGGTGACTCCCCACACGTCAGGTTTTCACATTAACAATAGTAAAAATACCTTCTTAGCTAAACTTAGAAACCTTTTCAAGCAGGAAGTTACAGTCAGATTGTGGTTGTGAAGATCGTCTCCAGCCAGTCTCTTTCTTCCTCTCCAAGAGACCCAGGTTGGGGGGGGATTGATGTTGTTGCGTAGCTGTTGCAAAGCACAAAGGGGAGGTTGCTGCCCACCCCTAATCCCTCCTTCTCGCAAGAAATGCCAAGAGCACAGTGAAGGTTTGGGGTGGGTAACTCTGAGGGAGAGTTTTGCTGGAGATCCTTGCTCCTCAGAGGTCTACATGAAACAAATGGCTCTGCTTCAACCCCAGCGGCCTCTCCACTGGGCTTCTGATCCTAACACAGCCTTTCATAGCATCGCCTGGGCATGCACTGGCTGAGGAGCATCACAATGTGAATCCTACTTAAAAAAAAAAAAAAAGAATAATACACTTGAAAGAAAAAAGCTGAAAAAGAGGCAAGTAATGCGTGAATCCTACTTAAAAAAAAAAAAGAATAATACACTGAAAGAAAAAAGCTGAAAAAGAGGCAAGTAATGACAGTCAAACAGTCACCGGGTACATTGCTGGAAACGGCAAACACCTTGAAACCAATGTCAACTTCTTTCTGCCACCTCCATCCAGTTTAATGCTCAGCTTTGGATCAAGCCACCCTGCTTCTGGCTGCAAGGTGAGGGGCGATCCCTCCCCACGTGTGGCACGGAGACACGGGCCTGCCCACTGAACAGGTCTCACACTTTTAGGGATATTTGCAGTTTCTTCACCCTACTGCCATCCGGGGCATTCACGAAGCGGCGCTCATTAATCTGTCTTCCCATAACGAAGGTGAAAGGTCTGCCCCGTGGGGTTATGCATCGGCGGAGTCAAAGGCAATATTTCCAGGTGAGCAGGTGGATGTTACAGACAAGGAGATCAATAGATGGGGGGGTGGTGGTGGAAAAAAGAGGGTTAGGAAGTCAATTGATCAAGGGATTGACTGCTTGGCTGGCAGCCAGGTCTGCATTTCTCAGGTTACTCACACTTCCAGCTGGATGATTTCCAGGAGGTTATTCACACCGCAAAGTGCTCCTTAGCATGACTGAGGGGACTAGGAGCCGGGACAAAGAAAACAAAGATCCCAGCCTGAGGTCCTACATCCCCTGGGAACCTCTTGGGTTTGTAGCAGGAGGAATTCCTCCTTGCTGCTGGGCTGATGCCATTTCACTGCCTCCAGCTGATTTGATTTGCTCTTGGCAGAACAAGGACCATGGCTGAACACAGCAGGAGTGAGCAAGGGAAGAAGGGCTTGTGCACGGGACTTGCATGCCCCCATCTCCTGCTCAGGACCCCCTTGCAGGCAGCCTGCCCCTGTCAATCTGCTCCTCCAACCCCACACAACCTCACAGAGACCCCCCAGGACCTACAGCCTAAGTCCATGTCCCCTGCCCTGGTCAGGAGTCAACCTCAGTGGGGTACCACAAGCCCACCATAAAAGATGACCCCGAGGGGCTATGCCTGTACAAAACCTCCTATGATGAGGATGGGACCTGAATCTCCCATGTAGTTTCTCACCATGATCACGATACAAATACCAGCCGCCCTCTCGTGTTGACAATCCTTGCTGAAAGGGATGGAGCCACCATAAATCTCAGCTTCAGTTTCTACTGAGCAAATGAAACAATCCTAATGGACCTTCCCATATTTCCCTGGCATTTTCGTGCTGCTGAGATGGTGCAACCAGACAGGCATCTTGATTTGGACTATTTTTGTCTCCCAGGTCTCATGTGCAGCGCTGGCTGAGTTGCTGGGGCATTGAAGCGAGCGTGTTGCAACAGAGACGTCTCCCTAAACGGACAGCACTGGCATAATTTGCCATTTTACTATATGCATTTTTTTTTTTTTTTTTACCTCTCTACAAACTCGCCATCTGGTGCAATCATATTTTACACCTACCATAAACTGGTGTTAACGGTTAAGGAAGAGGGAAGTGGCTCCCTGTATCCATCCAGACGGGTTAGGCTTTTATGGACCGACTATACAAACCAAATCAGTTGATGAGGTGCTGAGGGGTACGTTGATGGGCAAATTGTACAAACAGCAGGGATCAGGCCATGGCAGCAGCGAAACCTTCCCAGAAAGCACAAGGTCACAACTTGGCCCCTGCCCCAGGATGTCTCGGTGACTCTGGCCCACATGCACCACTCACTCCTCTGGGGCACCGCAGGATGCTCCCACCCAAGCTCCAGTGGATGCAGCTAAGCCCATTTTGGATGTTTCTCTCTGTTCTTCACATTCTCCCAGAAGTCGCTGCTGCGTCTGTGCCCCCCCAAGACACAGGGGAAAGAAGATTTATGGACAGAGAGTTGGAGAGGCTGAGCCAGAGGCAACCACTCCCCAGCCAGGGCAAGAGCATCTTCCCCAGGCGGGGCAAGAGCACCCAGTCCCCAAGCTGGAACAACCAGTGGGGTCCGTAGGAGGATTTGAACGCAAATCTCTCACTTTTTACATGAATTTCTTTATTGCCTTCCTTCCACTCGAAGGTGAGGCCTGAGATGAACGCATTGCCCACCTTTCACCACCATGTCCCGGGCACTGTGGCAAGCTCGAAGCATCATTCATCCCAGCAAACAGTCACACTCTGCAGCTACGCTCATCCATCCTTCCCCCGCTTGCCCGACAGGCTTTCCCATTTACGCAGACCTGCGCTGCCTGTTTGAGCAGCCCTGGGCCCTCCCAGCTACAAAATGCTCTCCGTGAGGGGGAGGGAGGAGTCCTTTTCCAAAGCACAGACCTGAATTGTCCCCGAATTATACCTTTGCTCAGGCTCCCTCCCGTAGTGGTTGCAGGTTTGCTCCCCACCGTGGCTGCAAAGCCTTGGGTGGTGACAGGGTGACCTTTCCTATAGGCAAGGGAACATCACGCCTGCATCAGTGCCTGGGGCAGGCGTCTACGCGGGCAGACAAGGG
>NW_009258662.1:516565-519225 GCF_000687185.1 Egretta garzetta
CTATCTGGAATGAGCCGAGTCAGAGGAACAAATCTGTTGGGAGGCACTAGTTGGGATAGGAAGATCTTAAAACAGCTGAAACATAAGACTTGGGAAAGCTATGTGGAAAAAGCAGACGAGCTTTCACGCACGCAAACCCTCTTTCAGTCGTGAGCTCCAATGCACCGATATTTAAGACCAGGGGGAGCTGACAGAGCTGCTCCAGTGAGAAACCCCTGAGCAGCTGCTGTTCAAACGGCATTTCTGGAGAGGAAATATCACCCCAGCAATTCCTAGCCCTGCTGTGTATAAACCTCACACCCTCAGCCAGGCTGAGAACAGTGCCAGGACCTGCCAGGTGAGGACATGTCCCCATAGTCACGTCCCAAACCTTCAAATACAACCTCACTGCCAGCAGCATGCCCAGGTGGCCAAGAAGGCCAATGGCATCCTGGCTTGTATCAGGAACAGTGTGGCCAGCAGGAGTAGGGAAGGGATCATGCCCCTGTACTTGGTGCTGGTGAGGCCACACCTCAAATGCTGTGTTCAGTTTTGGGCCCCTCACTACAAGAAAGACGTTGAGTTGCTGGAACATGTCCAGAGGAGAGCAACCAAGCTGGGGAGGGGCCTGGAACACAAGGCTTATGAGGAGCAGCTGGGGGAGCTGGGGGTGTTCAGCCTGGAGAAGAGGAGGCTGAGGGGAGACCTGATCGCCCTCTACAACTGCCTGACGGGGGGGTAGTGAGGTGGGGGTCGGTCTCTTCTCCCTCTTAACGGACGATAGGACAAGGGGGAATGGTCTGAAGTTGCACCAGAGTAGGTTTAGGTTAGACATTAGGAAAAATTTCTTCACTGAAAGGGTTGTCGGACTCTGGAATGGGCTGCCCAGGGAGGTGGTCGAGTCCCCATCCCTGGAGGTATTTAAAAGAAGGATGGATGAGGTGCTTAGGACCAGGGTTTAGTGGTGGGATGGCAGGGTTAGGTTAAAGGTTGGACTTGACGATCTTAAAGGTCTTTTCCAACCAAAGCGATTCTATGATTCAAGCACCTCCTGGCCCAACACATCTCTCTGTGCACAACCTGACCTGGTGCTGTTTGGGGCACTGGAGGAGAGATGTCTGCAGAAGGGGCCACATGGCAGAAGCATTGGGGAGCCCAAACAGCATCATCCGTCCTTTTTCTGCTCCTCCTGACGCGTGCAATAACGTGATGCACGGAGCAATTTCTGCAGACTCCATCCCACAAACCAACCTCTTTGTTAGAGCCACAAAGACTGTTCAGACACCCCATGAATCATCTGCCTGGTGGCTAATTTTCTTCTTGCCCCGGAAGAAAGGCACTTTCTTGTAATTCTTGATTGCAAGGAGAAATGACATTATTTTGGGCCTACGATGGATAGCAGCCAACCAAAATTGTTAATCACCACTGGTCCCTGTGAGACATCATTTCAGCATCTACAGGGGGAGGCGGGAATGGGTGGACTGATGCTGAAGGATCTCAGTCACCATAACCACTGGGGCTACTGAGGTAGGAAAACCTGGGCTGTGTGACTTGTTGCTGGGTCGGGAAAAGGCGCAGACCTACAACTCGGAGCTGGACGCATGTGGTTTGCACCCGAGCGGTCGCTGCATTCATTGCAATGCTACAACCGATCTGGCCCAGCCGTAGGAAAGCAGAATCCGACCCTGAAGTATGTAACTTCTTCCCTTGAATCATCTGGCTTCCCCAGCCAGCAGCAGCCCCAGACCAACCCTCTCTGCTGCTTCTCCCGTAACCCGCTGAAATATTCATTTTGCCTGGAGTTATAGCCAGTCTCAGGGCAGTCTGCTCTGTTGTTATAGCTTTGTATAGGACTTGCTTCCAGCACTTGCTATTTTACCAGCATCCACCTCCCACAATCCCACCAAACAAGATTAGAAGAAAAACACAGCTCCTTGTTCCACTGGTGGGAAGTTTACTGGGGCCAGATTCTGCCCACTGCAATGCCTGGATCTCCTGGGTGCATCAAAGGAGGCAACAGGAATTCACTTCTTCCCAGAAAGCCTCAAAACAACCCCCAAACCACCCAGCATGTGCTGCACACCACAGGACTTCTTCACAACCTCTCCTTGCCTCCGAGACCGGCTGATGCCCCTGAGCCACCTCCCATCATGAGAAGTGCAAAGTCACCCCAAAATTCAGATTTCAGACAGGTTTTGGGCATCTCAGGTGCTTCTGAGACAGCGGCAAGGGGTTCGCTTGTGCAATGCAAGGAGGCAATTTGCAGCCCCGGGGGCTGCTGCCTCCTCATCCTCCCCATCGCCCGCGACCCGCTCTCACGCCTTTTGCACCGCGGTTCATTTAACTGCAACCCGAGAATGGGGAGAGTGAAAAAGCCACAACGGAGCATAGAAAACCCGATACCTGGATGGATGGACAGATGGACAGCTAGTTACAGGCAGACTGTGTTGCTTACCTGGGCAAAGCTGCCGCGCGTTGGCTTCTCCCCGTGGCGAGAGGGTCTGACAGCCCCAGAAACGGGCGTCCGCGTCGGCCGGGCTGCAGTGAAACTCCCGGCACGCTTGGAAGAAGAAGTTATGAGGCAGGAGGAGGAGGGGCCGCTCCGGGCATCCCCCCCCTCCACCTCCGACTCCTTCTCTGCGGGCCGGCAGCTGGGACCCAGCCGGCAAAGAGGAGGCTGG
>NW_009258662.1:519330-522534 GCF_000687185.1 Egretta garzetta
CGGCAGCCTTGCGGCAGGAGTGTGGGAGCTAGGAGGGGGGAGAAAGGGAGGGGAGAAAAAAAAAAAAAATCTTTCCCTCGTGGGCACAAAATAATATTAAAATAACTGGGATGTTTGCAAAGGAAGGGGCCAGCTTGGGGAAAGGGTTGGGAGGGGGAGACAAAGTCTCTGTTTCCAAGGGGCCAAAGGGTCTAGGCTGGTTATCAGCCTCTGGAGAGGATGGGAAACACCAGAAGTGGGGTGCAAAACAAATTTATGGTTCAAATACAGGAGTCTGACACTGCTGTGTGGGTGCTGGAATGATATGGAGTGGCATGAGTCAAGACATCTCCAACAAAATCGTGATTGCACTTTGTCTCATCTCATGACACCACAGAGCTTTCTAAAAGGTGGTCTCCCAGATGGAGGACCTTAGCATTGATATTAACAGGCATCAAGAAACTGAGGCATGGGGCGGTGAAGGGAACACAAGTGTCTTTGGTGTCCAGTTCCCAGGTTTAAACATCAGGGAAATGACCCCAAAAGGGACACAAGTGCCACACTTGCCTCCTCGTTTTGGGGATGGTAGGGTGACCATGAAGCTCTGGGTGAGATGGGTGGACTCCCTTCACGGGGCTGGGAACAGGTGAGATGCTGGAGGATGAGGAGTCCCCCTCCTGGGAAGGAGATCGGCCCCAACAGGGTCGCAGGGGCACATCTGACATCCCACCCACACAGGAGCACAGGAACCCCCAGCTCTTACACCTCCCGCACCCATCAGAGCCAGAGGAGCTGCGCCCCAGGGCAGCCCAGCAGCAGGGTGAACCCCTCCTCCAGCCACCCCTAGAGCTTACACCACACAAATAGAGACTATTTCAGCTCAGAAAACAACTCAGAGGAAGAACCAGGGACCCCACATCCCAAACAACAAGCAGTTTTGCTGCTCAAAGTAGGGGACCACCTGGGTCTCCTCCCTGCATTGCTGGTTATTTTGCAGTGCCTGGGGTCCTGGGAACTCCAAATGCGATGAAGAGCAGGTCTCACCGCGGTAGGTTCTAACCATCCCTGCAGCTAGCGATCCTCTGGCGAAGAGGTAAACAGGCCAAAAAGGTCAAAGACAGAAAGGAAGAGTGAAAGACAGGAGGCCCCAGGGTGAACAGGAGCACACTGGCTTGAGATGCAAAGTGCAAGTGAATCCCAGCCCCATCCTGACCCCGGAGGTCCCGGTGAAGCCAAGGGGGATGGGGGAGCACACTCAGGGCTCCACATTTTATTACTGCTTATGGGACCCCGTTAATAAATAAGAGTAGTCTCAAACAGCTGCTAAAAGATATCCAAATTATGAATCAGCCTCTGCTTCCAGGTGTTTAGGCACGGGTTTAAAAGTAAGGATAGGTGTGGTGCAGCTCTTCCCATCCCTCTGCACCAGCTTGAGCCCAAAGGGAAAACTTTTAGGCTAATGTTTAACCGCTCCAGCAAAACATCCCAGGGATTAACTGCTTCGTGTCCATATACCCTCAGAATTTTTTCCCCTGCTCAGACCATTCCTGCCTGAAAACACCACCCAAAGCTCTCCAGGATCACGCTGCAGTTTTAAGCAGGATTGCCTGCAGATCGCAGACTTCAGAGGAGTGCTCCATAAGGCTCAGGCTTTACAATTGAATCTAATTGAACCATATAAAACTCCTAAATCCCTTGAATGCCTCGTTATCGAGCTGAATAGGCTTAATTGCAATTGTATCTGCATTCAGCAATTAAATCTATTCACTACCCCAGAGTGGGGCAATCAGGAGATGTTTCTGCCAAGGAGCTCAAATGCATTTCCATTTCCAGCATGGCTCTGATTGCCATTTGGAGGTGCCCAATGTGATGGCAGGGCCACCCAGTTGTGGTTTTGATCCAGGCCCATCGGGGTCTCTCCTGGGCATATTTGGCTTCTTGCTGTTCAGTAGAAATGCAAGGAGCAACCCAACGGGCTCTCTTGCCCTTTGTTGTTTCCAGGATCGCTAACGATAAAGCAGTTTGCAGCACGATGGAGGTCAGTGTCATCTACAACCTGCAAGAAGAGTCACGGTGCTGATGAAGCTGGCTGTCCCACGTGTCCAGACCTCATGGCTGGCTTCTCAGTTGTCTGGTAAAGAGTGAACGCAGGGTGCAATGTCGTATTGCACCATTCACAGCAGATTCCTTTTCAATATGCAAAGTGTTGAGCTTTCCCTCAGTTACTGGATTTTTCTCCTCAAACTCAGCCAATTTATTCTCTCAAGAATCACGCACATATGAAGTTTCTTAAACAAAGATATCCCCACACCAACTTGATGGGACAGACCTTGTTCCTTCAGGCAGCCCAGAGACCTCCCAGCCTAAATAACCCACCAGGCTATGAGAGCAGGGATAAAGGGGGATGACAATTAAGCATCGTATTTAAATTCATATTTAATTATAACACCTCGAAAGAGACCTAGTTAAGTGCTTTGGATATACAAGTCTGTACTCAGCACAGGAGCAGAGCCATAACATCACATGCCTCACCCTGGCTTTAATTAAAGACCTTACTGCAGCCCTTCAATGCTTAAAGGGAGCCTACAGGAAAGATGGGGACAATCTTTTTAGCGGGGCCTGTTGTGGTAGGACAAGGGGTGATGGTTTTAAACTAAGAAGGTAGATTTGGACTAGATCTAAGGAAGAAGTTCTTTACAATGAGGGTGGTGAGACACTGGCACAGGTTGCCCAGAGAGGTGGTGGATGCCCCATCCCTGGAAACGCTCCAGGTCAGGTTGGATGGGGCTCTGAGCAACCTGATCCAGGTGATGTCGTCCTTGCTCATTGCAGGGGGGTTGGACTGGGTGACCTTGAAAGGTCCCTTCCAACCCAAACCATTCTAGGATTCTATGATAAACCTCCAACACCTGATTGATCCCACTGGTACAGATAGGTGCCAGCTGAGGTGGCGGAGCAGCACGGCTCAGTTAATAACCCCAGCACAGCACTGCACCAGGACATTTCCCATTCTTAGGCCTAATATGCTTGGCACGTCCACGTTCAGGTCCTCTGTCCTAATGCACAAAGATGACCATTGTGAGCAATGAGAAGAAACCAAGGATGTCCAACATCTCCAGCTCAGTATTGGGGCTGTTGAGATGAGGCTGTGATGGGTTGACCCTGGCTGGATGCCAGGGGCCCACCAAAGCCACTCTATGACTCCCTTCCTCAGCTGGACAGGGG
>NW_009258662.1:522749-539430 GCF_000687185.1 Egretta garzetta
TCCGCCCGGAGTCCCTCACTGGGCAGACATTCCTCCATGAACGGCTCCAGCCCGGGTCCTTCCCATGGGCTGCAGTTCTTCACCAACTGCTCCAGTGTGGGTCCATCCCTCCCATGGGGCGCCGTCCCTCAGGAGCAGATGGCTCCAGCGTGGGTCCCTGTGGGGTCACCAGCCTGACCAGCAAACCTGCCCCAGCCTGGGCTCCTCTCCCCATGGGGCCACAGGTCCTGCCAGGAGCCTGCTCCATCATGGGCTTCCCACAGGGTCACAGCCTCCTTCGGGCACCCCCTGCTCTGGTGTGGGGTCCTCCCCATGCTGCAGGTGGGGATCTGCTCCCCCGTGGGCTCCCTGGGCTGCAGGGGCACAGCCTGCCCCACCATGGGCTGCAGGAGAATCTCCGCTCTGGCACCTGAGCACCTCCTCCTCCTCCCCCCTCATTCTTCACTGACCTTGGTGTCTGCAGGGCTGTTTTCTCTCACAACCTCTCACTTCTCTCTCCAGCTACTGAGCTGCAGCAGGTTTTTCGTCCTTCTTAAATCATAGAATCGCTTTGGCTGGAAAAGACCTTTAAGATTGAGTCTAACCTTCAACCTAACCCTCACATCCCACCACTAAACCATGTCCCTAAGCACCTCATCTATCCTTCTTTTAAATACCTCCAGGGTATCACAGAGGTGATACCACTGTTACTGATGGGCTTGGCCTTGGCCAGCGGTGGACACAGGGAAAACTTCTAGCAGCTTCTCACAGAAGCCACCCCCACTACCAAAACCTTGCTAAACAAACCCAATACAGAGGCCCGTTTAGCCCATAACCTGTTTGTGTGATGGGCCACCTTTCCCAAGGACCTGGTCTCAGGCCACATGGTAGTTTCATGTTAGGTCATTGAGCAGTAGATGGGTGTGATGTGAACACCTGGAGCTGAACGGCGCTGTATGTTGTTACCAAACCCTAGAGCCAAACAGCCCCCATCCAAAGGA
Organism: Egretta garzetta; assembly: GCF_000687185.1. Classification (NCBI taxonomy): domain Eukaryota; kingdom Metazoa; phylum Chordata; class Aves; order Pelecaniformes; family Ardeidae; genus Egretta; species Egretta garzetta. The sequence continues at coordinate 523,730 of NW_009258662.1, forward strand.
GAGGGCAGGGGTGAAGAATGAAATTGGTTCTTTAATTGTCAAAAAAGAAAAAAAAAAGGGGGTGGGGGAAATATCAAACCCAGGCCAAATGCAAATCATAAAAATAAACGGCGCTGAAGCATATTTGGTAGATTTCCAAGACAGGCTTCTCAGCTACTCAAGCAATCAGCAATATTTTAAAGCAATCAAGCGAGAGTAAGGGAAGGCAAACAAAGAGGATCATTCATGTGCAATCGTCTTGCCTTAATGCCAATGTTTCTGGAGAGGAAAGACTTTCCTTTTTCTAAAGTTCAGGCTTAATATTTAGCAAAATGTCTCAGCACCCCCCCACAATTCATCAGATAAAAGACAGGAAAGGCTCAAAAAAACAGCAGCGTTTTCTGATCCCCAACCACCTCTGCCTTGGAAAACCTATAGAAAGGAAACCAGACCCTTGCTTCTCATGCCCTTGTCCTTCGTTAGCCTGAAGCCTAGAAAGCAGCCATGGGGCCAGTGCAGACACAGAAGTGCCCTCATGGGTCTGAGAGCCTGGACAGTGTCCCTGGAGGCCAACAAGAGCTTGAATAAAGATGCTACATGAGGTCTCATTCAGACCAGTTGCATCTTGAGGATTTACAGCGCCCAGGATGGTTCTTACCACTCTCACTTCAAGATAAATGCTCTCATTTGATAAACCCAGCCCCAAAATCGCTGGAGTAGCTTTTCCTCTTGGCCGAAATTAACCTCCCAGTTGTTTTCCTTGCTGAGCTTTCCCCACTTCGCAGATCTCTCCCCTCCATTCCTGTTGATCCACCACTTGGCTCTTCTTGCATGATGGTCCTTAACAGCTTCATTTCTTTGGCCTCTCCCTCCCCTTCTCTAACTGCCTTTCTCCAGCTTCCTAGGGCACCTCAACATCTCCATCTTGCATAGTCCTCCACAAAGGCCCGCCATAGTTTGATCTGACCCTGTGTCCACTGAACTCAGCAGAAACAGTTCCCCAGGACAAGGACACCCATGGCATAGCTCCAAATGAGGAGAAAACCAGCAGCAAACGTTGCAACTCCTCTCCACTGACTTCACCCTTTTGAGAGTCATGCAGGATGAGCTCAATTCAAATGAAAGCACACAGGCACCTAATGACACCTGAGATGCCTTTAGCTATATGGGACATTGACTTGGCCACTTGTTTCATGGTTCTTCATACCTCTGCACAGCCAGACTTTCTAAGAAGAGCCTAGACAAAAATAAGCATTTTTCTTATTTCATTCTCAGTGGTGCCCAGCACCAGGACAAGGGGCAATGGGCACAAACTGAAGCAGAAGAGGCTCCAGTTGAACATGACAAAGAACTTCTTGCCTTTGAGGGTGACGGAGCCCTGGCCCAGGCTGCCCAGGGGGGCTGTGGAGTCTCCTTCTCTGGAGATATTCAAACCCCGCCTGGCCAATGTCCTGTGCACCCTGCTCTAAGTGACCTTGCCTTGAGCAGCAGCATTAGACTGGGTGATCTCTATAGGTCCCTTCCAACCCCTGCCATTCTGGGATTCCTCTCTCCAGAAGAGCCAACAAAAACTAGGCAAAGAGGGATGTAGAAAAGAAAAAAAAAAAAACAAAAACAAAACCTGATCTTGCAGAGAACAAGTCTGCTCCTTTCTGGATGAAGCCATCAAAGATCACCTCCAAAGCACAAGGTGACCCAAAACTTCTGCAAGAGAGGCACTAAACACCCTCAGCAAAGCTGGCAGATGGATTACCCACCTTTTATAGCGACCATGCCCAGAGTAGCTGCATCTCAGCTCCCATCCTCTTTCACCTGGGAGAGCTGTTAACTTGAACCACCTCCAGCTGCTTTCACCAGTCCTATTTGTCTCCAGCCTCTCAGAGGAGCTACTGTATGAGTGAATTTTAACCATGATCAACCAAAACCAGTCTGGGCAGCAAAAACCTATTATTTAAGCTTACTAGAAGTGAAAATCTCACTGTCCAGCATAACACAGCAAGCAGAGGCCAATGTCCACAGCTGAGCAGATGTGGGTGGTGAAAATGGGGCAACTCTACAGATCTTTGACAAATTATGATCATGGTGGCTTTCCTAAACCTAAGTACTTTTGGAAATGACCCAAGTGTTAATGCTGGAGTTTGTACCAAGGCTGAAAGAAAAAGTGTATAGAAAGCCCGGGGAGCTGCCTGACCTCATAGTGAGCTCACAGTGACCTCACCAGGAGACGACACTGCATGCACCCCGTCCCACAACCCCTTGCAGAGTCTGAGAGCCACGGGCAGGGGCTCAAGGGCAAAAAATGTGAGATGCTATGGGAATTGAGAGAGGGGTTAGACTGATTTTTGGTGTGGGGTGAAGGCGTTGATGTGGAGAGGAAGGAAAGCACCGGCTCCTCTCCATGTCCATCTCCTGTTTGGGTCACAGCAGCCATGGGTTTTGCAGCCAGTTTGGTGCCTGCTCTACTGGTACATAGCATGGGGATGGAGGAAAGCGCTAGGGAACAGCAGAGCCCACCTTTACCTCCCTCCCCTGTTTCAGCTTGGGGAAACCATCTTGTTTTGCTGCACCTTGATTTCTCCAGGGGTGGAACAAAGGTGATTTAGCTTCCTTTGGATGCACACCAAGGTCTCTTAGGAAAAAACACGGAGGTGAAACATGGAGTACTGCTTAGAGAGAACAAAATACACACACACATACAGGTGTAAAGGGGATTACATGAAGCGGGTCCTCTTGACCACTGCAGTTTTAACTGGTTCTCCCTGCAGACACGTTTCACCCTTTTCATTTATTTATCAGCATGCTGAGATTTGCTCATTTTGCAAAGAAAATAATGCCAGGAGCAACATGAAAGATTGAACCAGTACTCAGGGAGACAACAGCAGTCCCCCTGAAAGCAGTGATGTGGTTTTGGAGGAGAAGGGGATTGTTGCAATTCTTTGGAAAAGTAATTAAAGAATGAGAAGCTATGACCAAACCTACTTCCCTGCACAGTCGGCAGCAACGAGCCGCATTTGATCTCCAGCGTGAAGCCAAGTGCAGCCGTGCACCACGGGATGTCGGGGCAAGCGTGCCCAGGCAGATTAGTTAAAGGAGGCAGAGGTTTGGTATGTGACACCGGTACTTATCAAAGCGTGACCCTCGGTCTGTGACCTGTACAGGATATATTGCAAACAACTGGAAATGTTCCCACTCTGTATTATTCATCAACTTCAAAAAAAGAAAAAAAAAAAAAATGAAAAGGAAAAAAAAAAGGATAAACCATGCAAACAATCTCCTTTTGACCATTAGTACCTTTTAGGTTTTCTAAATTTAGGATGGCATAAATCTCACAGGAAAAGTGGTTTTTCTTGTTAAAAACCAGAAATAGCTGTTACAGTACTCCACTGGGGACCTTACAACGTGGTTGTCCAGGAAAATAAAGGCAAATCTATATCACACCATGCAGAACCAGAGGGCAAATCTCCTGGTAGCTCTGAACCAGTGGATAAATCACAGCGTAGCATCCAGAGACCCTGCCTCCAGAAGCAGGAGCAGAGCACATCTGCATCACGAATTGCCAGGTTGGGACGTGTTGCTGCCAGTCCCAGAGCTAACTGGGGATACTGGTGCAGAGCTGCATTGCAATTTGGACATACAGTCCCAGTAGACATGGTGAACGGGTGGCAAAAGTATTGCCGGGGATGAAAAAGTGACCTTATTTTGGTAACTGAGCACAGAAGCAGACTGCAACGCCAAATTTCCAACCCAACCGTCATGCCCTCTTCTCTCAACTACGCGATGCTTTTTGGACCAAAAGGTCCTGGCCTTGGTCCTGGTGCATGCTTCCAGTGGAGTCCTCCTAGCAAGGATGGCCCCTATGGGAAGCAAAATGCCAAAAAAGAGGAATTCAGGAGAATTTGTGCTCTTGAGACAGCTATGTGTCATGGATGCAGAAACCATCGATGCTGCCGGACCATGGCAGCGAGGTCTGGACTCATCCCGTTTCAGCGAGGAGTCCAGTTCAAGTTGCTGTCAGGACTGCTGTTCAGTTTGGGTCGCTCCATCAGTGGGAGCAGGACAAATCTGGGCAAAAACCTGCTATAAAAAAATGTCACTTTGGCTGGAGAAAAAATCACAAGAGTTGAAATATGTAAAGTTTTATCCATGCGATGCGTTCCCGCTTGCCATTTCAAAGCACGTTTTTGAGTCCAGGCCAGGCAAATCTACCATTCGTAAACGTTCCCATCCTGAAACCAACGGGATACCAGGCTCTGACAACATCCTCCAGCAGCCCAGCAACACCCAGCAGAGAAGCTGTTAATACAGCACCATTTGCAAGCGGCACCTTTGCCCCGTGCCGTTGTACAAAGGTCTTCCTTGCAGAGTTAAGGAACTGAGGCTGATTACTTGCCCACTCAGGTTGGAGATTAAGACCATTTTCCCAGCTCTTCTGAAAGCCGTTTTCTCAGGCTGCTTTGCTCTATGAGCTGGTTTTAGTCTGGCATGCAGAGCCAGATAGTATTACGCTCCAGGAACGGATATGATTTGCAATTCAGTGCATTAGGGAGGACGGTAATTGCGGAGCAGAGTGACCCTTTGCTTACAATTCAGCAGCAATTTTGCCCGTCCTGCTTTTGTAATAGAATAAAGTCACGTGCAGCCGCTCGTTTCAAGCCATTTGCAGTTAGTCAAGAAGGTGTTCAAAATTTGCCTCTTCCCTGTTTACCATTTACGAAATAAAAGAGGAAGCAAACCAAAGAAAAAAGCCTTCAAAGAACTAAACTGTGGTTAAGCCTGTGAGCACCTATAAGTTAAGCCTACAAGGACCCGCCAGACAATGATGTGCAGAGACCCAGCCAAAAACTTCCCCTCGATTCTGCCCATGTTTATGCAAGCACGGCAACATCACCGCCTTTAAACATGCAGAAATGCTATGTATTCTAAGCAAAATAACATTAAATAGATATACGTTGTACAGATGGGGAGATTAAGGGCTTAGCTCCATGAGCAAATGACTGTGGTTTAACAAACGCACAAGCAGAGAGCAAGACTTTCAGTAAGAGGATGCCCCCAGGCCAGTATATGTGCAAGGGGGAAAAATATTATTTTTTCAGCAGAGAGGAAGAGGAATGAGGAAGAGGAACGAGCTCATCTGCTTTAAATCGTACCGGCCACAGGCAGCGCAGAATCATGCACACAGGAGTACACACACAGTTATTTAGGCTCGGCTGATGCCCAAGGACTTGTTGTGCCAGGGCAGGGTGAGGTTGGCCATGGGGAACAATTCCTTCCCCTTGGGGCTGTCAGGCACTGGAAGGGGCTGCCCAGGGAAGGGGACGAGTCCCCACCCCTGGGGGAATTTAAGATCCGGGCAGACACTGTGTTAAGACACAGTGGGTTTGGTGCCTTTGCCTAAAACCGGGCATTTAGTGCTGTAAGAGGTGCCACTGGGCAGCTGAGACATGCATGGGGCTTGCGGATATGTCTCAGGAGTTAGGGGAGACCTTTGCTCTCCGGCAGAGGCTTACTGGAGGCCTGGAGAGATAATCCAGAACCTGAAAATACAGTAAACATTTACATGTTCAGGCCACCAAACTCGTCCCCACGTCTGACCCCTGCAGCGCTGGGATTGCTGGCAGCTCCAGTCTGGCATGTCCTATATCACCGCCACAGGATGGATCACAGGCGTCTGTCATGTTGCTGTGGGCACTATTTCTCTTTAATTCATTAAAATAGAAACAGAGAAGCCCATGTTTCCAAAAAATCCTTACCATCCGATGTGGAATGTTAATGATGGAGCAAGTAGCCACAGGGACCGTCCCTGGAGACGCGGCCGCTGAGACATGCAAGAGCTCCTGCAGAAAGCAGCAAGGCATCGGTGGACCACGCGTGTCCCCAGACATGTACATGTGTGACATGGGACCAATGTCCGCAGCCTCTTTATCCAGTGGTATCCCACCCTGTTCCCTGGGACGATGTCAAATTTTGAGCCATTTCAAAATTTCCCCGCCTGCAAACCAGAGTTTCCCAAAAGAAACGCATATGGTGACCAGCTGGAAACATTTCAGTTTTTCTTAAGGAAGAATATCACCCAGAAAATTCTCTTGTCTGACAAAATACTTTATACTTAAGTCATTTTAAAGCAAATAACTGAAAATGATCCTTTTGGAAAGCAGCCACGCAGCACTCTCTCACTTTTCTCTTTGCAGCCTCTGAACTCCTGAGCCTAATGCTCTCAGGTGTTACAGAGCCACTTTCATTTCTAAAAAAGCATTAATTTAAAGATAACCGCATCATCTCTGGTGGTGTGAGTTACAATTTTGGATGCCTGGGAGCCAGTGAGAGACTCAGTTATAGAGCAGAGAAGGACAGCTCTCACCCAGGACACTGGATAAGCTGGGGGTCCTGTTAGGCTCCATTAGCACAAGTTACCCAAGGAGTTGGTGGGAGAGTTTAACATCTTTGTCAATGATGTGGACAAGGGGATTGAGGGCACCCTCAGTCAGTTTGCAGATGACACCATTTTGGGTGGGAGTGTTGATCTGCTGGAGGGGAGGAGGGCTCTGCAGAGGAACTTGGCCAGGCTGGATCCATGGGCCCAGCCCAGTTGGGTGAGGGTCAACAAGGCCAAGGGCCGGGTCCTGCCCTGGGGTCACCACAACCCCACGCAGCGCTCCAGGCGTGGGGCAGAGGGGCTGGAAAGCTGCCCGGCGGAAAAGGCCCTGGGGGGGTTGGTGGAGAGGGGGCTGGATAGGAGCCAGCAGGGTGCCCAGGTGGCCAAGAGGGCCAGCGGCATCCTGGCTTGTCTCAGGAGTGGTGTGGCCAGCAGGAGCAGCGCAGGGACCGTGCCCCTGTGCTGGGCACTGGGGGGGCCGCCCCTCGACTGCTGGGGTCAGGGTTGGGCCCCTCCCTCCCCGAAGGACCTGGGGGGGCTGGAGCGTGTCCAGAGAAGGGCAGCGGAGCTGGGGAGGGGTCTGGAGCCCCAGGCTGCTGGGGAGCGGCTGGGGGAGCTGGGGGGGTTCAGCCTGGAGCAGAGGAGGCTGAGGGGAGCCCTCATCGCTGCCTACAAGTGCCTGAGAGGAGGGGGGAGCCGGGGGGGTCGGGCTCTGCTCCCAGGGAAGGGGCGATGGGACGAGGGGCAGCGGCCTCAAGTTGTGCCAGGGCAGGGGGAGGTTGGCCATGGGGAACAATTCCTTCCCCTTGGGGCTGTCAGGCACTGGAAGGGGCTGCCCAGGGAAGGGGTCGAGTCCCCAGCCCTGGGGGGATTTAACAGCCAGGCAGAGGCGGTGCTGAGGGCCAGGGTTTGGGGGTGGGATGGCAGGGGTAGGGGGGCGGTTGGACTGGGGGAGTTTAAAGGGCTTTTCCAACCCAAACAATTCTATGAGAGGAGACAGACACACAGCTCATCTTCTGCATGGGGCCCTGCAAGCTCAGTGCTTGCTCTGATGGGCAATATAGCGCAGCCGAAGGACTGATCAAATGTCACTGAATTGTAAAAATCACCGCTCAGTTTGGGAAAGAAGCCCCAGAGGACTGATCGTCTGATCCCTTCTCCAAGCTGAACAAACCCCAATCTCCAAGCATGTCCTCGTATGTCGTGCTCTCCAGCCCCCAACCATCTCAGTGGCCTCCACTGGTCTCACTCCAGTATATCAATAACCTTCCTGCCCTGGGGAGCCTGAAATTGGACATCACACTCCAAATGCCGTCTCGCAAATGCCAGAGTGAAGGATCAGTTCCCTGTTCCCTGGCCCTGCTGGCTTCACTCTTTACTAATGAAGCCCAAGATGCAATGAACCTTATTTGCTTCGAGGACACACTGCTACGCACAGCATCCACCCCTCCTTGCTCATTCTGCAGGGTTTTTTAACTTTATAACGTGTATCTCTTGGAAAGGAGGGATGTGCTGGTGTGTTGTATCTCAGCCCAGGGCTCCCCATTCACAAAGATCACATTTTACATCAGCTCCTTCCCCCTCGAGCAGCAGATGCTGCCTGTACTTGACAATCTGTCCATCCATACCTGTCCCACGCCAGCTTAAAATTACAGCTTTGAAACTCAATTTGGAGATGCGGGGAGAGACCGAGGAGCTCCTGGGCTTTTTTATATTTAATGTTGCTCAGCAAGTCCATTTATCTTCCCTGTCAAACCGCATTTCAGCAGCACCCAGCCCCTGCCATTCCTACACCCAAAAGGAAAATATTAAACACCTGATCACTCCAAGACCTCAGAGCCTCCTTGTGTTTTCAGACATACGGATGGAGGCGATGGGAAGGGTTATACATCTCACTGTCGTCATATACACCCTGGAGAAAGGCTGGGAAGAGACTCACCAAGAAGCCAGTCCCTGTGGGATGGGGAGGGCAGCTGCATTTGCCCTCAAATTTGGGCAATGAATGCATGCTCAATCCAGCACCCACAGCTTGGTGCATCCTGATTGCACCCAACAGTTGTTAAGGTTCCACCAGCTGAGGGTATGGTCCCCACTGGAAGCGTCTGAGCACCCTCCCCAACAACTTACACCAGGTTCAGCTGCTCATGTCCCGCTTTGCTCATCATCAACACCAAAAAGTCTACCATTCCTCTGCCAAGTTTCATGGCAATCCCTGCCCAGAGCTCTGCTTTTGAGGGAGAGAGCTGGAGGCACCAGACGCTGGAAATCACAGCCAGCCCCACCTGAAGGCAACACACCGTGTCTTCCAGTCCACAGCAAAACTGCACAACAAGGGAAGTGAGTCAAGATGATGGTTGAAAGCAGATGAATGAAACCCAGCAAAAATGTAAGGTTCAACATTTTAATATCTCACATCTTTCCTGTGCATTGTTTGGAGCACATGAACCAAATCAACCACTTCCAGCCGGTGCCAGGTCACAAGCTAGCTGAGATGTTTTCAACAGGCAGTGATCAAAACACAGTCTGGACATACTTTCTTCTCGTAACTTTTCTGCTTGGGCTCAGCCTATTGAAATAACTCTAGCGTGGCTCTAGGAGCAGCCAAGGGCTTATGAAATAACTCCTCTGTGGACTTAGAATCATAGAATAGAATCATAGCATCGTTTAGGTTGGAAAAGACCTTTAAGATCACCCAGCCCAACTGTTCCCCTAACCCTGCCATCCCACCCCCAAACCCTGGCCCTAAGCACCTTGTCTGCCCGGCTTTTAAATACCCCTGTATTTAAATACTTTAAATACAGGGGTGGGGACGTGACCCCTTCCCTGGGCAGCCCCTTCCAGTGCTTGACAACCCTTTTGGTGAAAAACTTTTTCCTAATGTCCAATCTAAACCTCCCCTGGCACAACTTGAGGCCATTTCTCCTCATCCCATTGCCCATTACGCGGGTGCAGAGACCAACACCCACCTCACTACACCCAACTAAAGACACTGTCTTTTCAGGGTCAGACCTACAGGTCTGACAGACCTCGCCCTATACAGACTTGCGCTTTACAGATACAAAGGGCCAAACCTTTGGGCACTGATGTTCCCCTGCCTGGTATTCCATGGTACCAACCCAGCAAGTACTGACCACCAAGAATGAGCAAAGCAGATCTTCATAGCCATATATGAAATACATGGAAATAGTTCCTGCCTTCAGACCGGTGTCACCACAAGCACTCCTTTTGCTGGAAAAGTAAGAAATGACAAGCATGAAGGGCTGCTGGACTGAATGGGCCTCCAGCAAATGACACGGAGCGACAATGTGGAGCATCTCTTGGTGCTGCTGAGTTTACTGTGGGGCAGAAGAGGACATTTATCTCTTGTGATCCTAAGCCAGACCTCCAGATCGGCATATGGCTCTCTGGAAGTACCCACATGCTGCCTGGAAGCCATCAGGATGCTCTATAGCTCCTATCCAAGCATGATCCCCCTCTTCCCACAGGCAATCTTGTATTTCTCTCCCCACCCCAGCCTTGCTATCTCAACCTCTGCCCCTTCTCTTGCAGTGTCACCTGGAGCTGAAGGGACCATCCCTTTTCTTTCTGTTAAAGCCACCTGCAAAGACATTTTCTTATGTCTCATCCATCCCTTTCTGCTGTTGCTAAAGGGCTCTGACTCTTTCCTCAGTACCACAATCCTTGAAAACACTCTCAGCATGATTTGCCTGTAGGAACAAAGCAGATATCATAGAATCATAGAATCATAGAAAGTTTTGGGTTGGAAGGGACCCCTAGAGGTCACCCAGCCCAACCCCCCTGCAGGAGCAGGGACACCTTTAACCAGATCAGGTTGCTCACAGCCCCGTCCAACCTGGCCTTGAATGTTCCCGGGGATTGGGCCTCCACCACCTCTCCGGGCAACGCCCGCCAGGGTTTCACCACCCTCATTGTAAAGAATTTCTTCCTTAGATCCAGTCTAAACCTACCCTGGTTTGGTTTAAAACCATTACCCCTTGTCTTGTCACAGCTGGCCCTACTAAAAAGATTTTCCTCATCTTTCCTATAGGGCCCCTTTAGGTACTGAAAGGCCTAAAGATATGTCAGTCTATCTGTGCATCTATATATTCAGGCTTTTTCCATCTTCCCTACAAAATTCCAAGCTATATTTCACAGAAATCAAGAGCCAGGAGGAGCCCGCAAGTGTCTCAGCCCAAACATCCCAACTACAGGAAAAATCAGCATGTAGGTCCCAGAGAAACCAGACGGAAGGGAAAACTCAACAGTGAAGGCAATATCACCTGGGATGCCATGGAGGGGAAATACCCCTTATTACGTTCCAGATGTGAGGAACCACTTGTTCAGTTAAATCCCGCAGTGTGGAAGGCACATGTGCCTATGCTGGCTGGAGAAAATGCCTTGAGATTAAAAAAAAAATAAATTCTTTAAACAAGAAGTTACTAAATAAACAAAATTAAGCCCAATCAGAAGAAACAGAGACCTCCCCCATGCCTACCCCTGGGAAATAATACAGAACACATTTCACTGACTGTAGCTGAACGCTCTGCAGGAGGTACAGGGAAATACCCTGCTGGGATATATTCCCTTGCCATCAGGATACCACAGCAAGATGGGACTGGGAAAGCTGGGCTGAAGTCTCTGTTGTACTGGTCACACATCTCATTCCAGTTACTGGCACCCTTTGGTAGCCTGGTTCACTCTCACATCAGGCAATTGGACACATGGCAGAGGTTAGAAATGGGAAACACGGCAGTGAAGAGCTGGTAAGTCCCAAGACTACCCAGGGGCAGCTACGGAGGGAGCATAACATGATGGTTTGCCATGTGATGGCAGCATCTTGTGCTTCCTGGTGTTGTGCTCTCCGTTAGGGACATCTAATCTAAAACAATTGGGCAGTTTTCACCATGTGAGGATGCGGTTATGGTATGCACCTACTCTGATCATCCAGCCTGTAGCAAGGCAACGTGGGCACACTTCATAGAAGCAGAAATAAGACTGTCTCTAATTCAGATACAAATGCTTGTCCCAATCTTGGAAGATTCTTCAAGTCCGGAAAGTTGCTGTCTTTCAACTCCCAGCAGTCACCACCCACAAAGCTCCATGGGTCTTCAAAATGACAGCAACTGGCAGATCAGAAGCATAGGGGGTAAAATACACAGCAGATCATGGCTTGCCTGAGAACTACTTTCATGAATTCATTGAACACAAAGAAACAACTTCTAAACATTTCTGGCCAGATGTGGACCACTTACCAAGATCACCCAATTCGCCCCAAATTTTAGCAACAGCTCTGATGGTTTGGCCTTATCTATCAAGATGTCAAAATGAGTGGTGGCTGAAGGAAACCCTGTTTCCAACATGAGCAGATGTTGAAATGAATGTAGCATGCCTGGTCACTCAAAAATGGACCTGTCAGCTTAAAATTAACTATCGGCAGTCCAAGCCTGGAAGGCAGCAGGATGCACTGCCCAGCCGCCTCAGACACAAGCCATGTGCAATTTGTTTAGAGCAGACTTTTTAAAAATTCCGTGTCTCAGCTGAATTTTAAGTAAGTTCCAGAAGTTTATGCAATTTTGAGAACATGCATAGAAGAAATGAGCATCTTTTCCATCTGAAGGGGGACAGAGAACAGAGCCCTCCACCCTTCAGAGGTGTTGCATCAGAAGTCACTGGGCTAAATACAATCCCACAAATTTGTAATTAGCATCCTTGCAATTAGTATCCTTGCTGTCATGGACAATATCTATTGAACTTCACTCAGTCCACAGTCCTGGAGAGCCCTGGAGTAGACTTTGCCTTAACCACTACTGATGGCCATCATGGCAAACACATCATGCGACAGAGTCGCTCCACTGTCCGGCTGTCCTGTCCCTGCTCCCTCTGGGCTTTTACTGACCATGGGCTTCTGTTGCAGTAGGAAGCATCAAGTCTGTTCCACTAAAGCTGGTCAGGGTGGGTTAGGCTGGGCTAAACCACCCATGAATCATCAGTATGGCATCCTGCTCGGAGATGTCTAATATGGTGACAATGACAAGAAAGCAGGATAAACCACTACACTTTTGGGCTGTGAAGCATCATCCCCAGACCATTAGGCACTTTGGTGCTAACATCTAGAAGGACATGCAACTGTTGGAGCAGGTCCAGAGGAGGCTACAAAAATGATCCGAGGGCTGGAGCCCCTCTGCTATGAGGACAGGCTGAGAGAGTTGGAGTTGTTCAGCCTGGAGAAGAGAAGGCCGCGGGCAGAGCTGATTGCAGCCTTTCAGTGCTTAAAGAGGGCCCATGGGAAAGATGGGGACAATCTTTTTAGTAGGGCCAGCTATGACAGGACAAGGGGGGATGGTTTTAAACTGAAGCAGGGTAGGTTTAGACTGGATCTAAGGAAGAAATTCTTTACAATGAGGGTGGTGAAACACTGGCACAGGTTTCCCAGAGAGGTGGTGGAGGCCCCATCCCTGGGAACATTCCAGGCCAGGTTGGCCGGGGCTGTGAGCAACCTGATCTGGTTAAAGGTGTCCCTGCTCACTGCAGGTGGGTTGGACTACATGAAATCTAAAGGTCCTTTCCAACCCAAAACATTTGATCTTAAAGGTCTTTTCCAACCTAAAAAATTCTATGATTCTATGATTCTGTGATTCTATTCTACCCTTTGCAGGCTAGGAGCTAACGAAGGATTTTCTTTCCATAGCGTAACAAAGGCAGGATTCATGTCTTCAGCAGGGAGCTCCTTGCCCTTGTAGTGGGAGCGTTCAAGAGCTGTGTTGGCAGGACAGCACTTTCCACATGGGGTCGTTAGCCTGGAAGCACAAATGGATGTGGGATCGCAAACCTAGAAATGGGATCAGAGAGGGAAAAGTGTGGGCAGCGGGATTGTACAAAAGCCTTGCAGGAGTAAGCAGTGCTGTGCATTTGAAGTCCCTTGTATTCTAGAAAACAAGCAAAGACCTACCTAAAAAAATCATCATATTTTTTTTTTCTTAGATCAGGGTACCTACAATTTACAAGGTAAAAAAAGAAAAACTTTTAGTGCTTCCTAAGAGCAACCCCAATACTCATACCTCTGCCAAGTGAGCAAAGAGATCCTCCAGTGCTCAGCCTGCCGAGGTGTAACTGGTGAAGGGATGCCCAAGCGGTCTGATAACCAGGTTGGGTAGCTCTGCTCAGCACTATTCAAGTTCTCCAGGAGCAAAAAGGAGCCTCAAAGCACAGCAGAATCCTGCCGTAGCTGCATTCACGCGAGAAGTCTCTCAGAAGGAGCAAATCCTCACCTTTCCCCCGGGCTGGCATTTCTACTTCACACGTGCAGGTACACACCTGCAACCCAACGATCCTGTGGAAGCACTTAAAGGTAACAGTAAACTCCAAGTGATTGATCTACAGATAATTTACCTTGCCAAGGAGGGCTACAAGTCAGCTATCAAGTGGACTGACAGACGCTGCACTCCCATACGCAGGCGTGAATAGCTGCCTAGGACACCGGCATATCTACAGCATCAAAAAATTAAATTATTAGGAGCAAAGGTAATGGTGCCTTAACAGAGAGACTGATAAGGACGTACTCTAAAAGGACCCCAAAGCCCTTCAGCCAAACTAATGTTCCCTCCAACCTGCAGGTGGTCAAATGCCACTTTATTCTGGATCGTGTTGTCAGAATTAAAAGAAGTTGAGAGGGAAAAGAATAAATGGCTTCTTGCCTACGTTTCTTGAATAGAGAAAGGGTGTCTTCTGTTATCAACCCTTCCTGGGGTCACTGCATAGCTCTCGGTGTCACTCCACCACGTGAAGAAGAGGTTGTGGTTGTGCTACAGGGAATTAAATGGACAGTAGAGGTAAAAAGAGGGGTAAAAGCCATTTATGTCATGAAACACCATCAGGCCGAGACTGCTAGTTTGGAAGAGAAAGAAATGGGGACAGGGTAAAACTGGGTGCCACATAGCAGGAGGGTTGGACTAGATGATCTCCGGAGGTCCCTTCCAACCCTTGCCATTCTGGGATTCTGTGATATCAAACATCTCTTCACATGGCCAGGAGCTGTGTGGCCACATAGCTTGCATGGCTGAAGAGTGGGAGATGACACCATCTTCCCTGGCCTCCCACCACTACTCAGCAGAGCACGGGCAGACTGGGCATGCCGAATGGCTCCAGGGGAGGCGGGTGGGTTTGGCTTGCTCCTCCCCACAGCTAGGGACCCTGCTTCTTCGCCAGCCCCTGTGCTATCACAGCTTTGATGAAAGCCACCCAACACAGCGCTGGTACAGGACCCCAACTGCCAGCCAGGTGCAGCTGAGAGCTGCATAGAGATGGCAATTCTGACTTACGGGAATAGAAAGAATAGCCAGCAATCATTAAAAATAATTAAACCCCTTTTTATACATGAAATTTTAAGCCTCCACTTCAGATTTTGTCTACCCTGTAAATGTTAGGGTGCAGGATTAGATCTAATGCAAGGCAAATAGATCCAATGCAGGAGGGCAAATTATCCCTAAATGCTCATCATACCCAGCACACATCTCCTGAATCCAAGCTTCCCAAAGAATATCTAGGGGACCTCACAGATCTCCTCTTTTTTTTTTTTTTGCCCTTTTCCAAATGAGTTTTGCTAAAAGTAGGATTTACCAAACTGAAAATTCATCAGAAAGTCACAGTATAAAACCCCGGCACAGAGACAACAACAAGCCGCAGAATAGCCCTCACTTTCCCCTTGGCAATATTTTTTGCCGTAGTCTGAATCACAAGGAAAGTCACATTATCTCATCTCCTCACTTCGGACTGTGACCCACAGTGACCACAATATAGCTCTTCCATTTTCACTTACCTTGTCCACAAGAGATAAAATGAAAGGGGAGCATCTGAAACTCGGCAACCCGTGCACCTGTAACGCGTTGCAGACTGCTTCTTCCTCCGAAGCCTCGCCAAAGACTGAGACGGAGCTTGAAAAGGGAAGATGAAAACTCCAGCCTCTCTGGAGGACACACTGAAAATCCTGCAGACTCTGGGAAACCGAAGATAGCTGAGAGTCAACCCTGCTGACTCTCGTTCTGCCAGAAAGCTGCAGCTGGTGCCAGGGAAATATTTATGCAAAGACAGCAGATGTTGCGAGCAAAGCATGAAGAAAGGCATGAGAGCTGCAGTATTAGGTCGGGGCATCCAGTGCAGTGTTTGCTTCCTACAGTGGCCATCATCAGATGGTGAACGAGTGTAAGAGCAGGACCAGTGGGGTTCCCCAGGGCTCAGTACTCGGCCCAGTCCTCTTCAACTTATTCATCCATGACCTGGACAAGGGGACAGAGTGTACCCTCAG
This sequence comes from Egretta garzetta, assembly GCF_000687185.1. Classification (NCBI taxonomy): domain Eukaryota; kingdom Metazoa; phylum Chordata; class Aves; order Pelecaniformes; family Ardeidae; genus Egretta; species Egretta garzetta. The sequence continues at coordinate 539,383 of NW_009258662.1, forward strand.
CAAGTTTGCCGACAACATGAAACTGGGAGGAGTAGCTGATGCACCGGG
>NW_009258662.1:539549-545603 GCF_000687185.1 Egretta garzetta
CCTCTGGCAGGATTAGCTGGGCTGGCGGAGGCATCTTCAAGAAAGATGAGGAACTCCTAGAAAGAGTCCAGAGGAGGGCAACAAGGGTGATGGGGGGACTGGAGCATCTCCCCTAGGAGGAAAGGCTGAGGGAGCTGGGCTTGTTCAGCCTGGAGAAGAGAAGGCTGAGAGGGGATCTCATCAACACGTACAAATATCTGAAGGGTGGGGGTCACGAGGACGGAGCCAGGCTCTTCTCAGTGGTGCCCAGTGCCAGGACAAGGGGCAATGGGCACAAACTGAAGCAGAAGAGGTTTCAATTGAACGTGAGGAAGAACTTCTTGACTTGGAGGGTGCCCGAGCCCTGGCCCAGGCTGCCCAGGGGGGCTGTGGAGTCTCCTTCTCTGGAGATATTCAAACCCTGCCTGGACGATGTCATAGAATCATAGAATCGTCTAGGTTGAAAAAGACCTTTAAGATCATCCCGTCCAACCATTAACCTAGCACTGCCATCCCGCCACTAAACCATGTCCCTAAGCACCTCATCTACCTGTCTTTTAAATACCTCCAGGGATGGGGACTCGACCACCTCCCTGGGCAGCCCATTCCAGTGCCTGACAACCTTTTCTGTGAAGGAATTTTTCCTAACGTCTACCCTAAACCTGCCCTGTCATAACTTCAGACCATTTCCCCTCGTCCCATCGTCCATTACCAGGGAGAAGAGGCTGACCCCCACCTCGCTACAGCCTCCTGTCAGGCAGTTGTAGAGGGCACCCTGCTCTGGGTGAGCCTGCTTGAACAGGGGTGTTGGACTGGGTAATCTCCCAAGGTTCCTTCCAACCCCTACCTTTCTGTGATTCTGTGACAAGCACATGGAGACACCTCCATCTTTCCAGCCTCCAGTGACCTATAGCTCAGGGACCTTCTGAAGGACAGACTGCATCTTGGAAATGCTTTTGCACTCAATACCCTGTACAAACATTTCTTCTATGCATCTTCCTACTTTGGAAACCATTTACTTTTTTAGCACTCCCAATGTCCCAATGAGCTCTACAGGTTTACTACATGCTGCTTGAAAATGTTTTGTCTTTTCCTTAGTTTTCAACCTCCAGCCTGCTTGTTTCCTTCATTGCCACTCAATTCTTGTGTAAGAACAAACGCTAAAAGGTTTTCAAATCTGGGTAAAACATGGGCTATTTCTTCCATATGCCTGCTGCCATCTCTAAGGCTTGAGAACATTTGCCTGTACATCAAGGGCAAGATCAGAAATAACATTTAAGCACCAACAGTGCAACCTGGATAATATTGAAGTGCCTGTGCTCATGGAGAGACTGAAGATAACCTGGAAGATCCACATAAGCATCTCTTAACCCAGAGGGGCAGCTCAGTTCAACCCAGACCTTGGCCCAGCAATAAATGCAAATACTCAGAGCCCCTGGAAATCCCCAGTGGCTTCCTGGCATCAGCCCCCTCCCAGAGACCTTGCAGCTAAGTAAAGTCCACAAGGGCACAGCGTGGCTGGTGCCCCAAGCTTAGCTCCCTCCCCTATGGGTCAGAGATGATGGCTAGGGCTTGAGTCTTCAGACAGTCAGCAAATAGGTTTCCCTTGGGGTTGAACCACAGGAAAACTTTACCACGAGCCCAGGAGACATGGGGCAAACTGTAATTCATGTACAACTGGAGAGCAGACCAAGTGCCCTGTACTAGTTGCAAGCACAGCCCTGCTGAGAACCCCCAGCTTTCCCACTGCCTTCAAACCATTCTCCCAATTCTCCACCCCTCATCTTGAGGCAACCAAGGATCATCCATAATCCGTCCCCCCTCACCAGCACAAAAGCCCAGCACCATAACTGCCCTGTCCAAAAGAGGAAATAAATCTCAAATTGTTCATTTCAGTAAAAAAAAAGGTAGGAGGGAGCTGCTGTACTGCTAGCTGAAGGGTTAAATGCGGTGCTACCCAGAGATAGCTCCTTTCCTAGCTCATCTTCCAGCTGCTGGGCTCTGGCCTGTTTAACGAAGATTGATTGCCTTCAGGAGGCCACCTCTGTCTAGAGTGCCTACGGCCCCTTTTTATTACACCCACCCACACAAGTGAACCCAGGACCCAGGCACGGAAAAATTCCAGGCAATGGAGCAGCAAGAGAATAAATTGAGTTTTCTTAGAGCAAACAGAGCCCCGTCTTCCCCAGCCCTTTCTCTTGGGCATGGATTCTCTTGGGTCTAATAACGGCTGAGACACCGACATAGTTTCAACAATGGGGGCCCACAGAACATTTCATTTTTCTACCCTGACTTGTATTCATGAAGTTTGCAGTAATCTACTGCATCCAAGGCCTCTTGACTTTAGCTTATGACAGCACTAGGAAACTTGTGTCCTCTGCGTAGCAGCCTTGCTGAGCTATTACAGCCCCAGACCCATAGCCTGTGCACACCAGCCTGCAGAAATGTGTGCTGGGTCTGCTTCAGAGAAATCCCAGGAGTGCAGGACATCTGCTCCACAGCCCCACTATGAGCCAGTGGAATCCCCACAGAGGCAAGGAGGACATGAGATTACTGATGACCTGGCCAGCTAAAGTCCTCAGACCATGCCTATGCTATTGAATAAGTGGACCGAGGAAATGTCTTCTAGCCCTGAGGCCAACAGATAAAATATAGTTTCTGTCCACAGAGCTAAATTACCTTTATAACCCCATCCCCAGATAGGAGTCATATCTACACTGCCTAGTCCTTGGTCCATGCCTGCCCCAAACTGCACCTGTGCATTATTTAGGAGTGTGATAGCTTGCTTGGGCTAAAGCCATGCCAGGGACTGTGCTAGTAGCGGAACAAATTTTCCATCCTCTCATCTAAGAGCCCAAATCCTGTGGCGTGATACATCATTGATCTCCATAACAGAAGCGAATGAAAGTCAGGGGTGGAGCAATAAATAAGGTGGACCTAGTCACCATGTCTGTTCTCTGAACACGCTCTTGGAGACAGTAAAAGCAAAGAAGTGGAAGAAAGAGCACTGCACAGGAAAAGACAGATGAGAATCAGACCCAGAATTTCTTTCCCAGAAGGAAAAAGTTCAGGGTAGTAGAAGGTTTCTAGCCCTCTCAGAAGGGATCTTGGAGCAACATCCTAAAGCCTTGTTGGAGCCCACATGAAGTCATGTGAAGTTACTCAGGGAGTGCTGTGGCTTCAAAGGTCTTTGAACATGAGACGTCTTCTGAATAAACACGCAGGTCCATTTTTCAAAATCTCACACATCCCGCAGTGCACTGAAACTAAAGCTCGGTGCCATGAGGTCAGAAAGAACTCTAATTCCCATGGCATGGGCACCAGAAGCAACACAGGTTGGAGAAACATTAATAACGGACACAACACCTAGATAAAAACATGGTAGTGATGGTTTTCCTGGATTTCACTGAAGGAAGAGTGGACTTGGGTCCAAAATTTACAACACATTGAATCAAAATCCCAGTGCTGAACAAAGGAATGTCTGGGAGGAGGACTGCGATGCTGCAGCTTGCAAAACTCTTTAATAGCTAAAGATGTATTCCCTTCCAATTTCCTTGTCACCAAAGGCTTTTGAAACAACAAGCTCTTCCTGGGGTGAAGGCATAGTTTAGATGTTTAGTGATAATGATTCTCTGGTGCCTTGAGGGAAGAGTGAATTAGTGCATTAGTTCTTCATCTCAAGGTACGAGTGGGGCCAAGCCCAGTCTTAAATCATAGGAAATATGAAAAGATTTGCAAGGAGGGAGTGTTGGCATGGCTTAGCAGGGAGGACAAGCTGAGCTCAACAGGGTGTCGCTTTCCAGGGGCAAGGTGGATCAGCACTGCGCTTAAGGAGGGAAGCCAGTGAAATGTTAGGTCCAAAGGAGAAGAAAACACACCCACATTTTGATACTGATAACCCCGATTCACTTTCTGGACAAGAGTAAAAACAGTAAAAAACAAAATAAAAATCTCTTTTCCTCCTCTTTGCGTGTGTTTAGGTTTATTTTAATTGAAAGTACATTTCTATGAGAACCCATCAATCACCTCCAGAAAGTCATGCTCACTTGCCTAAAGCATGGAGAGACGTATCCAATGCAGGGAGACTCTCAAAAGGGAAAAGCGCTTCAGGTTGAAGTTCTTCCAGCTCATTTAAAGAGATGTCAAGTTTAACGATCTTAAGGAATGAGGAGGAGGAAGGGGGAGAGGGCTAAAAAAAAATATGAAGCTATTTCCAATTTTCCCCCCCCATCCCCCCCCCAAATCTGCCTGCAGTTTTTAGCCTTTACCATTTTTGACAAGTACCAACACACATAGGCAGTTCTTGCACCAGTGCTGCTTGATCAAGGAGTTCTGCTTTGGAAATCACCCAAATAAAACATGGCAGAGAAAAATAAAAGGAAACAAAAAGGGAGGAGTTTAAAAAGTGACAAAGAAGAGAAAGAAGGCCAGGTCCTTAGCAGTGCAGTTTAGAATCATAGAAACACAGAATCGTTTAGGTTGGAAAAGCCCTTTAAGATCACCAAGCCCAACCATTCCCCTAACCCTGCCATCCCACCACTAAACCCTGGCCCTAAGCACCTCGTCTGCCCAGCTTTTAAATCCCCCCAGGGGTGGGGACTCGACCCCTTCCCTGGGCAGCCCCTTCCAGTGCTTGACAACCCTTTTGGGGAAGAAATTTTTCCTAATGTCCAACCTAACCCTGCCCTGGTGCAACTTGAGGCCGTTCCCCCTCGTCCTTTCTTGCATCTCCTCCTTGTCATGGGAACCCTGCTGTAAGGGACAGGCTCCAAGCATGTCAGAGAAACACTTGTAGTTGAAACCATCTCATGTACCTCACAGAAAATGAAATGTTTGAGACTGCAAGAATGCAGGAAGACTGCGTTCTTCCTCCAGCTCCGGGAGGCTTCGCGCTCGCAGGCTCTTGTCCTGCTGGGGGACTTCAACCACCCCGACATCTGCTGGAAAACCAACATGGCAGGATGTAGGAGCACATAATCTCAAGAATGTGACAACTTAAGGAGGGGAGCGAGACTTACCCTTTCTAACACGCCTAAAAATATATCAGTGATTTATTTTAGCTATTTTTAAAGTGATGTGATATCATAAAAGAAATGGAAATTTAAAGCTGACTTCCACAGAAGGCTTCCCAAAAGAGAAGCAAAAGACTCCCCCCCCGGCCAAAGCTGTAGAAGTCCAGGGGTGGGGGGCATTTCGAACAAAGCTGGTGAAAATGGAGTAGCATTTCTTGAATTTCTGTTGCTGCATATTCCCAAAACAAAGGTGAAGGATTTGAGATGGAAAGTTATGGAGAGCTGCACAGCAACAAGACGGCTGCTGGCAGAGCAGACTGTGTTAGGACATGAGTTGACTCTCCCAACAGTACTCGTTGACACCTGGGTTAGATGAGTTTAGGTTTCAGGCATACAAAAAGGACCTGTTCCTTACTGTTGCTCTCCCACAAATATACACCTACCGTGGAGATACATAATACTGGAGAGGAGAAATCAAAATCCCAGGATCTGTTCCCTTCCTTTGGCCCGACTGAGTTGCCGTTGTCTCTGTCTTTGTCTGCAGCTTAACTATCCCTGCTATAAAATGAGATCAGTAATAACAATAATAATAATCATTATTATTATTGTCATCCAAAGAGACCTGGACAGGCTAGAGAGGTGGGCCTGTGTGAACCTCATGAGGTTCAACAAGGCCAAGTGCAAGGTCCTGCACCTGGGTCGGGGGAACCCCCAGTATCCATACAGGCTGGGGGAAGAAAGGATGGAGAGCAGCCCTGCTGAGAGGGACTTGGGGGCACTGGTGGATGGCAATGGGCGCTGGCAGCCCAGAAGGCCAACCGTAGTCTGGCCTGCATCAGGAGAAGAGTGGCCAGCTGGTTGAGGGAGGGGATTCTGCCCCTCTGCTCTGCTCTGGGGAGACCTCCCCTGGAGCCCTGCGTCCAGCTCTGGAGCCCTCAGCACAAGAAGGACATGGACCTGTTGGAGCGGGGCCAGAGGAGGGTTACTAAAATGCTCCAAGGGCTGGAGCCCCTCTGCTCTGAGGCCAGGCTGGGCGAGGTGGGGGGGGTCCGCCCGGAGAAGA
>NW_009258662.1:548080-554541 GCF_000687185.1 Egretta garzetta
ATAGGTTTAGACTGGATCTAAGGAAGAAATTCTTTACAATGAGGGTGGTGAAACCCTGGCAGGGGTTTCCCAGAGAGGTGGTGGAGGCCCCATCCCTGGGAACGTTCCAGGCCAGGTTGGACGGGGCTGTGAGCAACCTGATCTAGTTAGCGGTGTCCCTGCTCCTGCATGGGGATTGGTCTGGGTGACCTCTAATGGTCCCTTCCAACCCAAAACATTCTATGATTCTATAATCTGTTGAGGAAAAGCACTTTGAGACCTGAGGACTGTGAATGAAGAATTCATGTTGGAAAAGCTAGGGCAGGTGAGAAGTCCCCATCTTTAGCTGCATGTTTTCACCACCACAGTCTGAATGCTCCCAGTTCGTATCAGAGGGGATCCAGCCAAACCTCACCTACAGTAGGTTAAGCTATGAGGGTCTGCACTTTGGGAGGTGCTCAGAGGAACAGTAATGGTACCTTGGCCATGAGATGACAATATTTGTTCATGGGTGCTGAAGAGGTGAGGACAATAATTCCCCCAACAGCAAAAGCCTAACTCTCAGTACTTCGGGTCCCACAACTGGTTGCTATCCCACCAAAATCCAGCATGCTCTCTCCTCTTTTGCCCACACGCTACTTCATAGAACAGGCTTGTGATGAAAAACAGTGGAAATAAACCCAAGAGTTCACGCTCTGCATATCCCTTCCCAACTTGTCAGAACTGTAACTGGTTCAAAATATCTTCTTTACCTTGCAGGGAATTCAATTACAGGGAACAATTGCCTGGAAGAGAAAATGAGTCCCGTCTTGTCTGCAGAGCCAAATGCCACAGGAGTTCTTCAGCTTTTAGTAGGAGAAGCAGCAGGACTGGATTCAGACATGAGCAGGGTCACAAATGGAAAGGAGAGGAGCCAGATGAAGTATCTCACCTCAGAACAAACCTTGCAGAGTCTTCAAGGAAATCATTTATAGGTGCCTGAGTGTCTTTTTTAACTGCGACTTGTTGAGTTATTCAACCCCTCTATACAGCCAAAGCCTTAAACCTGGCGTGCGCCTTCCACACTGTGGATCTTCAACGTGCTCAAAACCTTATAAGGTTTATGACCATCAGGAGTCATCTTCTCATGTCTCTCAAGAAAACTGGGGAGAAAGAAAACAGTGAAGTCCAGGCCATGTCAGATGCCAGCTAAAAGGCAATGAGTCCATCACCATTGCCCAACACTCAACAGTCTGTCACTTCACCAGTTTTCCCATTCTTTGGAAATGCCCTGAACACAGAAACGCAAGTCCACATGGACTGGAGAATCCAATCTGCCCATTCTGAATCCCTCCTCTGCAATGTCCACCATGAAAAATATCATAATCATTGTCTTAATGACGTTGTTATTGGAGATGACACATCACAATCCATTTCAGCAGAGACATCGTTGCTGGTCAGGAGAGGACAGGTTTGAATGAACAGTGAAATATATAAATAGACTAAAGATGCTGTTAAATAAAGGAAGGCCAAGGTGGAGCTCAGATGTATTAAAACTTGTTAATGTCTCCACTTGCAGTAACTCTGTCTAATAAATGGCTACTCTTTACCTGTGGCATCTCCATCTGACCACAAACTCAGAGGTGAAGTAGTCTAAGGCAAAGCAAAGGTGAAACCTAAGGTGAAATAATGAATTATTTGTAAGTCATAGTTTCTGTGGTTAGGGATTGGGCGTTTTGTTAGCTTGCTCTGTTTGCATCTTTCAAAATTTGCCTGGACTGCAGAATTCACCGTCTCGGAGATGCTTGAATTAAACATGCTACCTTGGCAGATCTACTGCAGAGATAGTCACACGATACCTGTGTGACAGCTCCGCCACCGCTGATACCCTGCAGTTCAAAGAGGCATTTCATAGAAACATAGACTCGTTTCAGTTGGAAAAGAGCTTTAAGATCATCAAGTCCAAGATCATTTGCAGCACTAAAAGTAGAAGTAGTTTCGGGCTGAGCCAAAGGTCAATAACTGCCCTGAGACAGATTCCCATCCTCTGTGGACCAGGCACGGCAGAAGCCCTAGAGCCTCTGCACATCGGTGTTTGTGTCGGAATTACCTGCCTTTTCCCGGCATGCGCCACATACATATTGATTATGAAAACAGGCAAGATCGGTTTGATTGATTTGCTTCCCACGCCTGAAGAACAAAATGGCGTTTACTTCTCAGAAAAAGCCATGCTTTAAAAAACAAGAGAGCAAGAAAGCTTCTCCGGGAAAGCTCAACTTTGAGAAACAAGATTTTGCCTGTGTCAAAACGTCAAAGCCTCCAGTGTTTTGTCAGATTTTGCCGCCCCTAACAGGCTCAAAAAATGGTTTTCTGGAAATGAAACGCGAGAACTTTTCATGCAGCTCACAGCTCTGGTTTGCCCCCCCCCACACTGTATTTGTTCCCAAAGCAAAGACCAAAAAATCTGCGATCCTTTGGGGAATCAAGGCCTGACTGCATACTGGGGCCGGGAAAAGTGGCAAACCACTAAACCAGCCAGGCTTCCTAAATTCCCTGTTCTCATTTTCTCGCTGGCACGTGGAAGATGGCTCACAACGCGGTTCTCAGGCAGAGCTGAAGGAAGGATTTCTGATGTGTTCAGTAAGGCAACACCAACCCCTTCACCCAGCATACTAAGGGTCCACAATTTTGCTTTAAACTGCATTTCAGAAGTCAGGAACTCAAAATGCCGCCAGGGCTTATTTCAAACGTTGAAGTGCTACAGATTTGTACTAGAGAAGACCCTACCACCCCCCAGCCTGCTTTTGGGGCAGAAACAGATTCTCCAGTGGTTTCCACGATGTGAAAACATGTTTTGTTTTATTTCAGCCATCTCTGAAGAAAGTCAAAATAGCACTGGAAGAAGCAAGATGGCGTTTGTAGGCAGAAGTAATATCTTTTATTAGAGCATCTGCTGTTGTTGGAAAAACCAGGTAAGCCCTGGGCAGTAAAGAAAAGCTTCTGTCCTACAGCAGAAAGCTTATTTAATTTTCCAGCTATATTATTTCAACCTACAAACCTCATCTTGTCCGTGTCCTTAGACAATCCTGACTGCAAGAACATGGCCTTGAGCACTGCTGTCCATTCACAGGATGCAAGACAACTCGGCTGCGTTGCCAAGCATTAGTACTCACTCCTGGTAGAGAGACAGGGCTGAGAAATCGCTCTTGCTCATCAGATGCTTACCCCGACATCACTGGGTGTCCGCCTTTCGATACATTGAAGGTGAACTCATTTTTTAAAAAATTACATTTGACATTGAATTTTTTAATATATTTTTATTACTCTATTACTTTGTCATTCATTTTGATATCGTAGAATTGACGTGAACTACATTTTGAATGGATTTAATTTTTATTTTAATGGGAGTTATACTATTAGATCTTAGATCTGTGATCAGGATCACTCGTGAAGCATACACAAACATGCAAACAAGGAGCTTGGCACATTGGTCCAGCATCACAGCTGGGATGAACCAATCTCCCCCATGCCCAGAATCCCAGAATCCCAGAAAGGCAGGGGTTGGAAGGGACCTCGGGAGATCAGCCAGTCCAATGCAGGCTCACCCAGAGCAGGTCGCACAGGACATCGTCCAGGCGGGCTTTGGATATCTCCAGAGAAGGAGACTCCACAACCCCCCTGGGCAGCCTGGGCCAGGGCTCGGGCACCCTCCAAGTCAAGAAGTTCTTCCTCACTTTCAGTTGAAACCTCTTCTGCTTCAGTTTGTGCCCATTGCCCCTTGTCCTGGCGCTGGGCACCACTGAGAAGAGCCTGGCTCCGTCCTCGTGACCCCCACCCTTCAGATATTTGTACGTGTTGATGAGATCCCCTCTCAGCCTTCTCTTCTCCAGGCTGAACAAGCCCAGCTCCCTCAGCCTTTCCTCCTAGGGGAGATGCTCCAGTCCCCCCATCACCCTTGTTGCCCTCCTCTGGACTCTTTCTAGGAGTTCCTCATCTTTCTTGAAGATGCCTCCGCCAGCCCAGCTAATCCTGCCAGATGGGGCCTGTACTGGTGCATGGGGTTCAACCTCCTCAGGGGCAGCACCCCACACTTGCCCGTGTTGAACTTCATCAGGTTCCTCTACACAAAGGAAAAAAGGTAAATCCAGCAACTATGTCCCTAACCTCATATTGAGGTGACCTGGAAGTTTTTGCAGTGATATTGAGCCCCCATCCCCTAAGAATTAGACCATGAACTCAACAGACTGAGAATTTTCCTCAGCCAGAAAATTCGTTCCCAAACCTACCTCGTAATTATAACATTAGAAAAGATATTAAGTACTCACTAGCCCGGACAAGACTGCCCTCCCAGAGGTGCCAGGCTACGATGAACAGCTCAAAATCCTGTATGAGCTGACATTTTGGTTTTACTGTTACACTGGAGCAGTTCAAAAGAAGCAATTTGTTCTGTGGCTTAATGCATTTAGGAACCAAGGTGCGGCGCATTTATTGCGGCAGAAAAACAACCTCCGCCCCCCCTCCCTTTGAGGCACAGAGAAAGCGAATGAAAGGTGAAGAAGTGAGCACCTAGGGTAGCAAAAGCTTATTAGTGAAGGGAACAGAAAAAAATCGATCACTCTGACCTGTGCTGCAGCTGAGGAGGTGGAAGCAGGAAACCCTGGAGATGCTATGAAGTGCCAGCAAGCCTGAGCGATCATCTGGTTTTGCTGCTAATGAGCCATGGTGTTTTTTAATAATAGATAAAGTGTTTAAAAGGACTTGACGGGAAGACCAAGGAAGTCAGTCAAAGTGTTTCTACGCAGAGCGAGGTTGGAAAACACTGAAATGTTTTGGGAAATGGGGGAACAATGAACTTCTGCCAACGACAGAGCAAGAGCTGAGCGAAACTGCTGGGGTTTCCAGGGGGTCTCCCCGATGTTTGGACCCCCAAAGCATTATCTTCTGGCTGACCATCCTCCTAAAGGGTACATCCCAGGCCAAAACTCCTGGGAACATCACAAGGGTGGCCCCAGATCCATTGGGCCTGTGATGTGTTTATCAGGACACCGCGGGGTTTCTATCTGCAGGCAAAGCCCACAAGGTACCCAAGGATTCCTGGGTGTCATTGCTGTAGTTTCCAGGTTTTCAGCCATAGCTCATGTAAGCCCTGAGGACATGTTCTCCAACCACCCTGGGTTTCCAGCCCCCAGATAAGGAGCCTGGAGCCTTGGGATCTCCAGCTTGGAGTCAAAGAGCCTAGAAACTCTCACAGTGAGCAAAAGAAAAGGGCAATCCTGGCACTTTCACCCCTGTCATTAGCTGCTTTCAGCAGCAGGGAAGCTGCCAAGGCTGTCACGTTCCCCGAGGAGCAGGGAATCATAAAAAGAAGTGCTTCAGTTTTGGACTGACCATAGTTCTTTGCAATGTGTTCATGGGATTTAGCACTTGTATTTAAAGGGGAAAAAAAAAAAAAAAAAGAGTTGGGTCTGATTCAGATCAAAACTTTATTAAAAATAAAATGAAGTCTACAGCATGAAAATCCCGCTTTTTGGTCAATATGGCTTCTGTTGATCACAGAGGGCTTTGAGGACTCTCCACACAACTTCAGAAAAGAAGATGCTTCACCCCTGACTGCTAAGCAGCTACGTTAACAGCAGAAAACATTAATTGCTCCAGTTGCAAGAATGCAAAACCACACCCTAGGACACAGGGATAAGGAGTAATGGGGCAACAACACAACCTAATAGGGACAAAATAAAACAGAAGGTGCCGTAGACACTGCATTAAGCCCTATGGAAAGTCCACACCTTGGAGAGTCCGCACCTCAGGCTGGATCCTTGGAGTGGTCGTGCTGTTTTAATTCATGTTTTTACCATGACTGACATGACGCTGTCTTCATCCTGAGAAGAGAAGCCCAAGTACCCAGTCATGCAGGCAAATTAATAAATACATCATGGCAGTCGGCGTAGGCGCAGCACCTCTGGGTGCCGTTTGCCCCCGCACTGACCACCCTCTCACCAAACCCCTCCGTCTCCACAGTGCCCTTCTCTCCCACCTCAACGTGTGGAGGTTTGTGGCCAGAAATCCCACCTCGTCCATCGCTCTGAACGGGTTTTTTTTTTTTCCCCTCCATCTCTGTGAAGCCGTGGGCGGCTGCTGCTGCTGTCGGACCCACACAGCCCCCAAGCCACCCCAACGCCACCATTTCTGCACCTTTTCCTCCCTTCTCCCCTTCCCGGACCCTCCTTGTGGCCCTCATCTCCTTCCCGAGCACCACAGTTGCTTTTCAGACCCAGTTTCGCTGCCTTTGCATCCAGTGTTTCCGACACCAACCATGGTGACATTGAACATGGGACGCGGCGGGGTTTGCCTGGTGGCCCCAAGATCACGGGGCAGGGCCTCCCAGGAAGCTCCTCCACAGGCCTCAGGCAAGCTCGATTTCACATCGAAGCGATAATTTCATTCTCTAAACCCAAAAGGGCAATTAGCGGCTGTTCCTCAGCAGGGAAGCCGCGTTTGAGCTG
>NW_009258662.1:555081-558273 GCF_000687185.1 Egretta garzetta
ACAGCTTGGAGGGCGGCCGCAGGCTCTGGGGCTCCTCATCAAGGTGCCAAGAGGAGCCCGGGTGTGGATCGCCAGGCCCTGGCCTTGTCTTGTCACAGTCTGATGGGTTTTGTGGGTGTTTTGGGGGGCTGTCCCCTTCAACTTGGGCCCCCAGTCTGGTCCTGGTCACTTTGGTATCCTGCCCAGACATCTGGGATCTCCCGTCTCTGCTGACACACGGACCACCGCATCGGTCTGGCCCTAAAGCATCCCCGCCACCCCTGCTCTCTGATCCCAGCGCCTCATCCAAGTAACAGCTGAAATCCCAAGGAGAAGACATGCAGGAGCTGGGTAGGAGTCCCCTGGGATGGCAGGCAGGGCCGAGGGAACATCGTCCATCTGGAAATGTGATCTTCGGCAGCGTCACGCGGCTGCAAAGCCAACGTGGTGAGGGCGAGGAGTCCTTTGTGGCTCTCGGAGCGAAGCCAAATTGCCAGGTTGCAGAGAGAGGAGGGATGATGTTTGGGGCACGTCCGAGCACTGCGTCACCTCCCTCACCCTGATGGAGGAAGGCTGGCATGGCTTGGGAAAAGGTGATGGTCTGTTGGATTTGTTTTCAGGGCTGGTCAGCAAGCTGTGAAGGCAAAAGTGCTAGAGCTGACTGGAAAAAAAGTAATGATTGAACCGGTTCTGTTTCTACAATCATAGTAAGTCAGTGTGGAGCTGCATCCCCTGACGATTCAACACTATGTTCACTTCAATCATGCCTAGGCTTTAGAAACTAGCAGTTAAAACCTGCTTTTACTTCCTTCCCACCCAGCAGCATCCCGGGTTGTTTAGAGAAAGAGGGAGTGCAAAAGAGAGCCTGACTCTTTAAGCCAGCAGCAGGGATATTTGCTTTGAAGTGGGATGCCAGGCTGCAGGTACCTTAACACAAGGTTGCACAATCACTCAGCAATCGCTGGAAAAATCAAGAAGCAGTTCCTGGAGGAAGAGACCTTGCCTGGCAAGTTGTCTTCCCTCTCGAGGATATTGCTCTAACCTCCGCCTTTCCTGCCTGGTTTCTGCTGCAACCTCAGTGAGTGAGGAGGGATGGGCCCCTTCGAGGTGAAGAAAGCTTTGGATTTGGCTTCTTGCTTTTCCTTGCAAGATGCTTGCAAGACACACTAGGCTTGCGTGTCCACCAGCCAGACCTCAAAACAGAAGCGAGCCGTTTAGCCCTACTCAAAGGCTGCATTAGGTGTCTAAACCCCAGAAGGGATTTTGAGCAGCAAATCCTAGAAGTCCAATTGCAGATATCTAAGAAAAGCTGCTTTTTACACACAAGTTTCTCTTAAGCATTTGCTCTCATCCACTTTAGAAATTCCCCTGTTCCTGACAGCTCAGTTCCTGTACCCCTCTCTTGCCCTGTTCACCTTTGGTCCCTAAATTGGGATAACACTGGTTATTTCTTTGGGTCTTGGTGTTGTCTGGAGGGAAAAAAATCCCTCTTGAAGATGAGTCTTCCTGTACCAAGCAAAGTCCTGGAGCAGGGTCATAGGAAAAGGCAGTGACCAGACTGACAGTCTAGTGAGGAATAACAAAGGCAATTGGAAGAAATTTGCTCAGGATTTATGAGGAAAGGGTAAAGGAATGAGAACTGTTTAGTCTAGAGATGCCTGAGGGCAGACAAAAGACTTTAAATGTGGGGAGAATGGCTGCAGAAAAGAAGAGATAAATTTTTCTGCTGGGCTCTGGAGGCAGAACAAGAAATAAAGGGCTTAAATTGCTGTGAAAGGGATGTAAAGCAGGCCAAACCTCCAGGTTTGCTCCCTCTCAGTGTAGTGAAGTGGGTTCGTAAGAGAGCGAGCGAGCAGGAAACTCCTTGTTGGAGGTTTTCACGAGTTAATTAAACAAGCCCCTGTCTGACAGAATGAGGCCTGGACAGGGCAAGAAACGCAGTCCAGTTCATCCCATTTTCCCTGTCTGGAGCAACCCAACCTGTTCTGCTGGTGTCCTTTACTAGTTGTCCTTGAGGGTCTGTCTTCGAGCTGTGATGCCAAAGCTCTCTCTGGCGTGTGCGTACAGGCCTGGTTAGAAAGCCCATGATCTGCTCTTCGCCTTCTGAAACTGCGTCCTTGTGAGGTGCCTTCTCTGTAAAAATGGTTGAGGCTCTGCATGGTAGATCTCAGCGGGGTTTTATGGTGCAAATGGTGGGGTGGGTGGGTGTTCTTCTGCAGGGGCTGTAGAAGGAATTCTCTATGAAATGTAGAGTCTTCTTAAGTGATGGACAGAAATCTTCCTTGGAGGAGTGATTTGGTTGTGTTGGATGAGAGTACTTGGCATCTGCATTCTGTCTGAATGAGAGTAGTCAGCATCAACACGCCCCAGACTGATGCACAGAAATTGGGCTAGTCCGTCTGTGCTCTGCTGACGTGACCCAGAGCCCCACTCTGGCTGTTTCATCCCGCCATTTCCTAGGACTTCTAGACACTAAAAGCCCAGGGAATTCTGTCCTAGGAGGCAGGGTGACAATTGCATCACAGTGTTTCTACATTGCTTTTGGAGGACTCTCTAGTTGGCTGCAGCTAAAGCAGATCGTTGGTTGACATATCCAGCCTTCTTGTCAATTCCTTGAGGTCTTGCAGTGTGTTAAGATGGTGAGTCAAAGACATGGGCACATCCAGCCTGGGGCTTTTGGTTGTTTGTCTTTTTATTATCAGTCAACAAATAACTCTGTGTCAACACTTTACTGGTAACATAAGGGCATATGTACAGCAAGTGACTGAATTCAAGGATCTGTGAGTTGGGAGGAAGTAAAGTCTAGTGCATGGTAATAGTCTTGGTTTATTGCAAGTTCACGCTTGCTTTCTGTTCTCCTAGAGATAAGGTTTACAGTCCTGGAGCCTGGCCTCTGCCTCCAGTTCATTATCTATTCTCTTCCCCCAAGTAACTTTTCATAGAATCACAGAATCACAGAATGGCAGGGGTTGGAAGGGACCTCAGGAGATCATCTAGTCCCACCCCCCGCAGGCTCACCCAGAGCAGGGTGCATGTTACACAGGACTTCATCCAGGCGGGGGTTGAAGATCTCCAGAGAAGGAGACTCCACAGCCCCCCTGGGCGGCCTGGGCCAGGGCTCGGTCACCCTCACAGTCAACAAGTTCTTCCTTCCGTTCAACTGGCACCTCTTCTGCTTCAGTTTGTGCCCATGGCCCCTTGTCCTGGCGCTGG
>NW_009258662.1:558642-568032 GCF_000687185.1 Egretta garzetta
CGGCTCCTGGTGTCTGCGCAGCCACTCCTCCCAGTTTGGTGTCATCAGCGAACTTGCTGAGGGTACACGCTGTCCCCTGTCCCCTTTTGAACCTTTTAACCTTGTTGCACAGCAGGGATTGAAGTCTCGTGAACAAATAAGCTCGGAAAAATGTGGAAATTGGCAGGTGGGTAGAGGAGGGGGGGCTCAGGCTAGTGCCTCCCCTGTGGAAAATGCAGAGAGATGATGTCCTTTCCTGGTGCTGTTTGGTGGCAGCCATGTGCCAGCTCTGCCTTTAACCAGAGCACTGATGCATTTTCTGAGATGTTTGGGGGGTGACAAGAGATTTTGGAGGAGACGAGACCTTCAGCTCAGCTATCCAGGTGACAGCTTGGTTATTCCTGTTCTCTGGTGCATCCCTCAGCTTGCGTTCTGCAAAACTGTGTCCTAGCCTCTACCTACTTGTGACAGCATGTTGCGTGAGCAAGCTGCATGCTTGTGCAGCAGGGTGGGGATCAGGACTCAGCGGCGTGCAGCTTCTCCATCAAGTCCTTGGTTTTGGTTTCTGTCTTGCATCAGAGAAAGGAGAAGCACTTGCTCAAATTCCTCTGTCTCCCACTGCAAATAACAGCGAGCTTTCTGATTATCTGACATGTCCTAGCCTCCTCTGAACCCACAGCGGACTGTGTGCCTCCCAGGAAATCCTCTCTTGCTCCTAGTAAGCTTCTTAGGAAGGAGGCAGAGTCTGCAGCAGGCATGTCCGCTAGGAATGGGTGAGCAACATGCAGGGAGTGTTTGTTTAATGTCAGGCTGTTACGGGCTGTCTTACCCCGGTGTGTAATTCCTCTTCCCTCAGAACAAACCCACGAGGTTGATTTGCTCAAAGGTGGCGTCATTTCTGCTGCAAAGGTAGTGATAACCACAGTGCTTGGGTCTCTCTGGGAGGACAAAGATGCTCAGCTAAGAGGGTCTCTTTCCAGGTCAGACACTATTTTGTGGCTTTTGATACCTTGTGGAGTTCGAAAACTTCAGTGCAAAGCATATGTCACATGAGCAAGCTCCCTGGCTTGCTTGCCTATCACATGGCATTTAATGCCACAACCTTTTTGGGCTCCCACAATGACCTGTAGTATGTTACGTCTTGAACCTAAACAGCAAATGCAGGAGGACAGAGCACTAAAGCTTGCTGGGTAAATTGAAAGCAGGTCTGAGCTCATGTTCATGTGTTCTGGGGATGAGGTACAAACAGAACCATGGACACTATGGCTTGCTCTGCAGGCATGGACCTGACCTCGGTCCTTCCCTCATGCAGTGGAAATAAAGGCTATTGGAAATCCTGCTGCCATCCTCCTAGGTGGACTTATCGTTTCACCTGGCCTCTAACAAACACAGCAGCTTGCAGGCAGGGAGAGAGCCCTGTCAAAACCACTTCCCCGTGAGGAAGAGGGAGATCCAGCTTCAGTATGGTTATGTCGGTGCTTGATGTTGCTCATTCAGATCCTGTACCCTTGGTGGGATGTTATTCAGACCCATGAGATGTGACCAATTTCCTTTTTCGCTTCCTGCCCCAATTGACTAGGTGCCCCGTGATGGGGGTGGCCGCTCACTTCCTCTTTGGAATTGTTTGAGGAAGGGATTGCTGCACATGTATCTACTTCCCGCAGGAAAGTGTTTAAAAAGGGCAACATGGGAACCTGGCCAGCTAAAGTGGTGAAGCCCCTCCAGGTTGATGCTGGTGCTGGGATTAGGAGCCTCTTTTTATTGGAGCCCAATGCAGTGTTTGTTCTCCATGGCATTGCTCTTACGCTTGTCTTTCTTCTCCATGCCTGCAGGCAGTTTCCAGGATGTGGGAACATAGTGACATTCTCCCAGTTCCTGTTTATTGCGGTGGAAGGCTTTATCTTCGAAGCCAACTTTGGGAGGAAGAGGCCAGCCATACCAATAAGGTACAGTTGATCTGAACACCTTTGCTAGGCAAAAATTGACTGGCTATCTATTATCTCAAGAAGTGTTTAATAAAATGGCTTATCCGTTTATCCTGTCTAAATCCCATCCATTCTGCGGCATTTGCAAAGCCTCATTGAGAACCTGTCATGCCTGATAAAATATGAACTCCTCGTTTATCGAGAATTCTTAATAGGAAATTGCCATCATATACTTTCCTGTCCAAGAAACAGTATTTTGCACAGTTAAGAGTTTGAAGAGGTGGCTGTCTTTCTGGGGCTTGGTGCAGTGGGCGTGGGAGGGAGAGGTTTGCTGGAAAGCCAGCCAAATTCACTTTTGCATTTCTTCATCAGAGCTGATCTTGTCCTGGCAATAGCCTGGCATGCTCATGCTCTCCTCCCTGGCACTCAGTGGCTGACGTGAAGTGAGAAGGTTTTATGGGGCTCCTTAGCAGACTCCCTAGCCCATGGCAAAACAGCGCTGTGCTGAGTGTGTGGGACAGAGATCCTCATGACAGAAAGTTGAGGGCAAGTTTAGTGCCATTCATGGCTGCTTCTGGGATTAGCACAGCCTGAGCCAGTGCAGGTCGGCCTGCTTCCAGTTCTAAGGACTTCCCTGCTACATCCAAAGTGGATTGACCTCCTTGTTAGTCCTTGTCACAGACCCAAGAGCTAGGTGGGCTCCTGCAAAGCTCCAGACCTTGCAACCTGTAATCTGTTCCCAAGGTGTCTCCCAGCATCCCAGGGAGCTACACACACAGCTATCAGCTGGGGTTTTTTGTGTTTGTGTTTCAGGTACTATTTTATCATGGTGGCCATGTTCTTCACCGTCAGTGTGGTGAATAACTATGCCCTGAACTTAAATATCGCCATGCCGCTGCACATGATCTTCAGATCAGTGAGTACTGTCATACCATCCCTTTCCTCCTCCTGTGACATCTCTTCCCATCGTCTCTGCAAGCACTGGTCCTTAATGTGTGTGTCCTGCCACCCTCTCTTCCCCTGAGGGCACCAAAATCCTGTGCAAATACTAAACTCCAGTTAACTTGTGGGGAGAGCAACCTTGCTCTGAAGGCTCAGCTCCAGTTCTCACTTTCACACTGTTGATCATTAAATTTCAACTTAATGGACAGATGAGGAAACTGAGGCTCAAACAGCCTTCGTATTTCCAAAGGTGATGGGGAAGTAACACTGTCAAAACCAAGCCCAGACTCCATCTGTCAGCCCTGGATGGACTGAATTGCTGGCCAAAGAGACCCAGCTTTCCCTTCCACCACACAGCTACACCAAGCGGTTTGTGTCCTAGTGTAGGCGACTTGGTTAAACACCCCAGGTCAGAGAGTGTGGATTTGGCCTAGTTCTACCTTGCAGTGTTACTGCATACGTCTTTGCTTTGGAAAATGCTATTAAAATGCATCTTCACTCAAGTGTAGATGAGTGTCAGGCTAAAAACATCTGTTAAAACCCCAAAAAAGGAACCCCAGCTGTTGGGAATAACAAAATCTGCTGGGCAGATGTGCTGGGTGGGGGCTGTTCTCCCACAACATGTCATGGGGTTGAGATACCTGAAGTCAGGAGAGGTTAAAAAGAAGAAAAACAGGCAACACTCTAGGAGACCCATCCCACCTTAACCATGAGGGATGGTTCTTGTATTGCAGCCCTGCAGTCAATCTATGGAGCCACAATCCTGTTCCCAGTTAAAAACACAGCGTTTTGGCCGCGTTCTGGTCTGCAGCACACACTGAGCATCATGAGTGGGCCAAAAAAGGGGAAGGCCCACTGGCCAGAACATCCTAGTAGCCTGTTTGCCCCAGTGTCCTTGTTCCCGAGCCACCCAGCTCAGCTTCTCCCCTCCTCCTAGCTGAAGTGAGACTCATAGAATTATTTAGATTGGAGAAGACCTTTAAGATCATCAAGTCCAACTGTTAACCTAACCCTGCCATCCCACCACTAAACCCTGGCCCTAAGCACCTCATCTATCCTTCTTTTAAATACCCCCAGGGATGGGGACTCGACCACCTCCCTGGGTAGTCCCTTCTAGTGCTTGACAACCCTTTCTGTGAAGAAATTATTCCTAATATCAAACCTAAACCTCCCCTGGCAGAACTTGACGCTGTTTCCTCTCATCCCCACCCTGTTGGTCTCCCTGATCCTGTTCTGGCATTTCTGTTGGTGTTTTGCCATTAGCTGTATTGAGTTTGTGGTGTTTCTCTGGGGTGGGCATCCCAGTCTGGGCAAGTTTGTCATGCTGATCTTTATTTTGGTTTTCTCCTCTCTTCTTTCCCAGGGTTCTCTCATAGCAAGCATGGCTCTAGGTATCATCATTTTGAAGAAAAGGTAATTCACAAGCCTCTTTCTTATATCATCAGGGAATGTTCTGCCACTGACTTAATCCTGACTGGTGTTTAGAGCCCTCCCTTTCCCTGTTAAATATTCTTGTTTTACTGATGGGGAAACTGGGACACACAGGTGTGCCTGGACTAGAGGCTGGAACAGTTCCCTCTTCTACATTTCCACCACCCCTCACTCCATTTAAGGCAAGCATGGACTGAAAAGAGTGATTTTACACATGACTCCAGCCTTCTGTGTTACCTTTTTTCTTTCCTCTTACTTCTCTGAGGCCAGTACCACTCCTGATAGATGGCTGCAATGGGTCTGGCTGGGACGGAGTTAACTTTATAGCAGCCCATATGGTGGTGTGTTTGGGATTTGTGGCTAAACCAGTGTTAATAGCACACTGATGCTTTGGCAGTTGCTGAACAGTGTCAAAGCTCTCTGGTTTTCCCACTCTGCCCCCTGAGCAAGTAGGCTGGGGGTGGACAATAAGTTGAGAGGGGATACAGCTGGGACAACTGGCCCAAAATGGCCAGAGGGTATTCTATGCCAGATAATGTCGTGGACTGTGATAGAAAGGTTGGACTCGATGATCGCAAAGGTCTTTTCCAACCAAAGTGATTCTATGATTCTATTAAACCAGGGTAGCAAAGAAGGGGTTTGGGGGGAGTGGTGGCCAAGGTGGCCATGCTTATGGGAGGTGGTGAGTGATTGCTTTTGCATTGGGTTTGTTGGTTTTTCCTCCCCCTCACCTGTTAAACTCTTTAGCTAAACCCATGAGCTTTCTCATTCTTGCTCTTCTAGTTCAGTCCCCCATCCCATGAGGCTGGGGGAATGAGCGAGTGGCTCTGTAGGTGCAGAGATCCACACTAGATCTGGCTTTGATCTGAGAAGGATCCCTTGCCACGGGCAAGAAGATCTTGGTCCAAATGCTTTTTTTTGTTGCAGTTGGAGGCAGTTGGCCTTCCCTCCCAGCAATGTCCAATGTTAATGAGTATATGCCCATCACCCCAAGTTCACACTGGTGTGATGGGGCAAAATGCAGTGCAAGGGAGCAGTAGATGAACAACGTGAGGCTGGGCTCGATCACTGACATCTGTCTTCGTCTCTGTGCAGATACAGCATATTTAAATACACGTCCATAGCCCTGGTGTCCCTGGGGATCTTCACCTGCACTTTCATGTCTGCAAAGCAAGTGGTAAGGATTGGAAAGGGCCTGAGGTCATAGCTGTGAACCTTGTTGACAGGAGGAGCTGCTGCGAGCACCTTCATCAGCAATTCCCTTTGCCTGACTATTAATGGGGAGACAAGAAGCCTCCTAGCTCTAGATCTGCTCCCCGAAATCTCTTGTTTCTGGTCTCATTTTCCTGTGGTTTGGAGGGAAAGGGACACACACACATGCATGTGATTTAGCTTAATTACACATGCCTTTTATCCTGTGTTGTTCAGGTTGCTTTTTGCTGAGAATACACCATTTTTTTTTTCCACAGCTGGAAGCTGTTTTCTCTTGCCCTTACTGCAGTGTGCTGCAGTAGGAGCAGGTGAATCTTAAACAAAACTCAGCCATCCTAAATCTTTGCTCTTTTTTATCCCAGAAGCAATTGTTGGCTTTCAGGCTAAATTTTTCCAGACCTTTTGTCATCCAGCGTGACTTTCTGTGACCCTTGAAATAAAGTGCATGTGTTTGGACAACAGGAGGGAACGAAGAAAATCCACGTGCAACGCCACTTTGAGCTTTTCCTGGGTCAGCACCCACAGCCTGATCTTGTCAACTGAAGACAGAAAAATGGCATAAAGTGGTGGTCAAGTGAAAACTGGGTGCACTTAATCCAGCTCTGAGAGATTGGAAAGAAACAGGGCTGTCAGATCTCCGAGTTCCCCATCACTGAACAGCTATGTATACTCTTAGGGTGTCTAGGAAGTCTGTGCTACAGGGCCTTGCTCTGAATTAAGCCAGATTAACTCTGGGCAGGTGTGGGGCTTTGGTATAGTACGGACAGTTGTGGCAAAGGTGAGTAATTGAATTTGCCCTAAATCACAGTAAAAGAGAGTTGAGCC
Source organism: Egretta garzetta (assembly GCF_000687185.1). NCBI lineage: Eukaryota > Metazoa > Chordata > Aves > Pelecaniformes > Ardeidae > Egretta > Egretta garzetta. The sequence goes on from NW_009258662.1 coordinate 564,957, forward strand.
AAGTCATGCTACCTAGTGTTTTACACTTGGCTAACAGCATCTACAGGCCCGGCTTTCTCAATCTCTTGACCGCAAGCCAGAGCCCTGGTTTTAGTCCCTGACTGGGGCTTGGCCAGAGCTCTTGTTCTTTCCTGCACGCTCACCTCTGAGATGGGGACAGAGGGACCTGCCAGTGGGCTGTCTGTGGGAGCTCTTTAAGTGGCACTGATTATTTTTGTGGTTGAAGAGTTCCATCTCTGGCCAAGGCACGGCATTTCCTTCAGAAAAGCTACTTTCTTGATCAGGCGTTTCCACTTTGGCTGGGATCTGGTGCATTTCCTGAAGCAGAGTGGAAGGCAAAGTGGAAAACAAAGCTCTGTTCAGCCAGGGAAGCAACTCTGGAGAATGTGAGACCTTGGATGCTCTTTGCTTTATGGGCTTGCTTGGAACATAACACACAAACCAAGAGTGAGGTACAGGCAGGTCCGAATGAGCTGCAGGGCCATGGGATCTCACGGTGACTGTGTTGTGTCTCCCTCCACCAGGCATCTGACTCCAGCTTAAATGAAGAGGACGGACTCCAGGTTTTCTTGTGGTGGCTGCTAGGTATGTGAGTGCCACATCTCCAGCCAACCTTGCTGGGATACTGGCAAGGTTCAGCTCTCTGATGTCCTTCGCCACGTGGGTTATGCAAAACGTGGTGGGAGTCCCCTCGATGAGGTTAAGTTGTACTGAGCATCTGGAAGATGCTGATTTGCAAAAAAATGGGGTTTAGTGGCTCTCGTTAGCTGCTTTGTGCAGGGAGATGTTCTTCATTTGCCCAACAACTTAAGTACAGCACCTAAGGGGTTTCTGCAAGGTACTGGCTTAGTGACAGAGTGAGACTACAGTCAGGCATGTTTGCAGATAGCTTCTTGATTTCCCTCTGCAAAAGCAGCCCTACCTGATGTATCTGACGCTGTGAACTATGCTGCAGAGAGGGAGAAGGGCTGTAGCTGGTTCAGGTGTTCATTCAGCACAGGATTTCATGGGGGAGTCTTTACAGTCTGGCACTTGAGTCTATTTTTGTGCCTCCAACCTAAATTTATCGGTGGCTTTTCAGGGAACCTGGGATTGTTGTATTGTCAATAGTGGCAAACAACTGGATCCCTGGTATCCCAACAACTCTGCTTGCCAGCGCTGAGTCTCTCTTTAAAGAGATGATCTTTTCAGAAGTCTCTTGGCATCACAGCCTTTGTAAAGATACCCCTGTCCTCAAGACCGCTATCAATTTTCTGCCCCTCTTATCAAGTCTGGATGCTTTGGCTCTTTTCATTGAAAGCCAAATCAAGGGAGTCGTCGAGCTGTTTGACTTGAGCTATGCCATCCCTGAGCAGCGTTGCAAGGCTGTGCTTCTGTTCCAGGTGTTGCTGCACTCACTTTCGCCCTCCTCATGTCTGCCAGGATGGGGATTTTCCAGGAGATGCTGTACAAGCAGTTTGGAAAGCACTCCAAAGAGGCCCTTTTTTACAATGTAAGTCACCGTATCTTTTCTGTTGCTTTTACTGGGCAGATAGATCTGCTAAGAGAGTCCCTTCCCCTCCCGCCCCGCACTCGGCACAAATCCAAAGGCTCGTACGCTGCAAGGCTGGAGCAGTGAAGAGCGTGGTCTCATCCAGACGTGTGAGGCTGGTTTCCCAGGATGGGAAGGGGGGTGGGTTCACACAATCTGTTGACATCATGTCTTTACTTTTCTCTCCAGCATGCGCTACCGCTCCCTGGCTTTCTCCTCCTTGCCCCAAACATCTACCACCATGCAGTCCTCTTCAGCCAGTCTGGTGAGTGTTGCACGGATGGATCCTTGCTCTCGTACCCTTCTGGAAAGTGCTGTAGGAAGCTTTCAGGCCAGCAGTTGCGCACGTCAGACTTGTTGTCTTGGATATTCGAGCCCTTTGAGTTTTCAGGTTTAGTAGGAAGCCAAAAAAACCACCCCATGCTGTCTTGGGCACATTGTCCAACCTCTTCCTCATGGTAGGCCAGATGCCAGCGTGCTTGGACAAGTGGTGAGTGGTGACTGCTGAGAGCCGGGCCCTGGGCAGGTGACCGTTCGGCGGGCACCACAGCAGCTTGCAAAGCGAAGCCGTGAGTTACTGCTTGGATCAGTGGGGTTAAACCCCAGGCTTCACATTAACACACACGCATACGCTGGTCAGGCCCAGCCAGGTTGCTCATCCAGCCACCTTGAGCTATACATCTGCTTAAGTTTAATAGTAAAATTCACCAGGTTTTTCAGTGCCAGAAAACTTCCTATGTTCTGATCCCCATTTTGTGAAACCGGAGGGATCTTTGCTGAGTAGGTTTGCTGGTTCTTTAATTCCCTCAAGGTACAGGGCATATTTGCATGCATAGATCACTTTAATCATTAATACTGCAAAGTATTTCTAGCTTGCTCCACCCTCTCAAGAAAAGCATGAGGTAGGTGACCCCTGGGGAAAGGAATAGGGGAGTTAAAAAATGGAGTAACAGGACCAAATCCTCAACCACAGGTGTAAACGCAGCCCTGTTGGCTTTTGTTTTGCTGGTGCTATGCAGGCTTTCCCCCGCTAGCGCTGTCGGCCTCTCAGAGCCACACAGTTGAATCATCCAGTTTTACCAGGAGGGCAGCCCTGACACAAGAAAGCAAGACAGAGCTTTTCTTTTAATGTCTTTTTTTTCCTTAGCCTACTTCTTCCTCCATCTCCCCTTCTTCCCTATGGAAGCCCAAGCATAAATATCTGCAAACTCCCTTGTAATTGTCATTTATCACAGTACAAACGAGATAACTCTCCATGTGGAGCAGAATCCAAATGTGCCCACACCTTGGTCTACCTAGTTCAGCAATGGCCTCCTGAAGCTGTGGCATGTCCTGGACCATGGTCAATCCTGGACAGGAGAGAGACACCTCTCCTTGCACCTTCTTTAAGCAGTAGCAGGGCAGTGACCTTGCTCCATCCTTTCTCCCCGCAGAGCTGTTCCAGGTCCCAGTGATCGGGCTGACCCTGCCAATCATGTGGTTCTACCTTCTCATGAACGTCATCACTCAGTATCCTTTCAAAGCTCGGCTTGAGACACGCTGCTG
>NW_009258662.1:568047-568385 GCF_000687185.1 Egretta garzetta
AAAATATAGAGTGGAATTTAACCCGGGGCTTACGTTTTTTTCCAGGGTGGCTGAAATCTGCCATTCCCAGGGACAGGTTGATTGGTATAAACTCATGGCGGTTTTGCTATCCAGCTCTAGGGAGATGGGACAGATCAGGGGCTACTTGTAACATATCAATGTGTAGAGTCTTCCAGGCAGAGAGGAGAGGAAAAAGACCTGAGGGTGTTGGTCGAGAGGTGGCTGAATAGGAGCCAGCGGTGTGCCCAGGTGGCCAAGAGGGCCAGTGGCATCCTGGCTTGTCTCAGGAGTGGTGTGGCCAGCAGGAGCAGGGCAGGGAGCGTGCCCCTGTGCTGGGC
>NW_009258662.1:568612-573089 GCF_000687185.1 Egretta garzetta
GAGGTTGGCCATGGGGAACAATTCCTTCCCCTTGGGGCTGTCAGGCACTGGAAGGGGCTGCCCAGGGGTTTGTAGTGAAGCTGTTGACAGCCGTAGAAATGCTGATCAGAAGGGAATTTTATTCCCTCTGGAACCAGACTGGGGCTGTCCATTGCCCAGTCCTTTTCATTCCTGAAGGCCTGCCCAGGTGTCCTCCCTCTTCATCCCCAATGCCCCCTTACCTCTGCCCACCCAGATATGTCTGCATCCGAGGCGTCTTCATCCTCACCACGGAGTGCACCTCCCTCACCGTCACGCTGGTGGTGACGCTGCGCAAGTTCGTCAGCCTCATCTTCTCCATCCTCTACTTTCACAACCCCTTCACGGCCTGGCACTGGCTGGGCACCACCTTCGTCTTCGTGGGGACTCTCATGTACACGGAGGTGTGGAACAGCCTCGGGCCCTTCCTGGCCCGCTGGAGGAAGAGGCCGAAGGAGGAGTAACAGCCGGGGACTCTCTGCAGGGACCTTTTTATTGTTTTATAGAGCAGAGCAGCAGGGAATCCCCCAGAGGGGGGTTGTTTTTATAACACGGGGGAGGTGTTGGCTGTGCCAAGCTCCTGGGAAAGGTGGAGCCTCTGCTGGGAACCTACCCAAAATGGATCATGGAGAGACGATACGGTTATTTTTGCAAGGTTGCATTTTTTTTATGCAACACCTTTTGCTTCCAACCTCTCCCCCTCTTTTGTTGGTTTGGTTTTTTTTTTTTTTTTCTTTTGAATAACCCTTTTTAAGTAATGTAAATGCTGACCCAGTTCTCTGTTAGGAGCCCAGCCGTGTTGTGGTGCTGTTCTCCACTCTTCCTGGCTTTGATGAGCTGGACCCTGAGCCTGTTTGGTGCCGTCCTTTAATCTCCAGGTGGCCATAGCAGATGGCTGAGCCCTGGGGAACTGCTGTTTGTGCAGCACGTTGTTGGTTACCCTGGAAATGTGAGTCCTTGTTGCCTGATCCTACTGCCTGTGCTGGGAGGGTGTTAGAGCTGTAGCTAGAGCCTTCCAGTCTGCCCAGTAGATCCTCCACTGGGGAATGGCTCAGAGGGCTGATTCTCAAGCCACTGAGCCCCCATCACTCATAGCGGGGCCCAGTTGGGAGCATGAGGAAACCAAAAAAGGGTGATGCTGAGGGGACAGAAAGTGCCACCGTGTCACCTTCGCAGCTTTCTCAGGGAGACGGTGAAGTGCTGTTGAGGCTTCGCTGAGTCCTCTGATACGTCACCAGCCGGAGGGTGTCAGGGGTTCCTCCTGCTTTGCTTAGGTCCTCACTGCAGGCCACTTTTCAGTCGCTTCCTACTTTTTCCCTCATTACAAGCGCGTTCAGTCGGCTTCTTTACCAGCAGGCAGCTGCAAGGAACTGTGCCGAGCCCCCGGTGCGCCTGCAGCCCGCCAGGATCCAGCCCAACCTCAGGGTTCAAAAGATGCCAAGAAACTTCAGAAGGGCCGGTACAGCTGAGCTTATTTCTGCTGCTGGGGAGGGCTGGGTTTATACTCTGCCCTCACCCAGTTCTCCTCTTTTCGTTTCTTCTCCCGCATCAGCTTCGCTCGTGGCATTTCTGCATCGTCGCGGCACCCACCTGGCGCGGGAGCGGTGTCCCTCGGCGTCACCCCTCAGCGTGGGCAGGGTGGGCTGCGAGAGCTTTGGGTGTGCGCCCAAATTGCGTGCAGGCAATGCCTCTCTCCCAGCAAGGGGAGGAGCAGCAACCACGGCTCTCCTGAGGAGCTGCTCGGTGTTGGGCAGAGCGAGGGTTAGCGCGTGGATGTCTTGGGCTCGGAGCAGCAGGGTTTTGTGCTGCCTCAGTTTTCCTGGAGCACCTTGTTCCCATCGTCGTGATACTGTCCCTGCTCAGCCGTGGTAATTAAGGCACCCAGCGATGTCAACCTGATTCACACCCAAGTTTGGCCAAGTGAGGACCATGCTCCGTTATTCCTTCACCCAACATCCCGATGGCTTCCACAACCCCTCCAAACCTTAAACCTGCGCTCGTGGTGGGGTAACCCCAGCTGGCAGCAAAGCCCCACGCGGCTGCTTTGCTCGCTCACTGTCCCCCAACAGTGGGACTGGACCGGGGTAGGGGGGGGGTTAGGAAGAGCAAACCCAAGAAAATCTGTGAGTAAAGATGGTTTAATAGCAAAGGAAAGAGGAAGGGGGAAAAAACCAAACCAAGGATGGTTTATTAGCAAAGGAAAGAGGAAGGGGAAAAACCAAACCAAGTGATGCAAAGGCAACACTTCACCCCCTCCCACCATTAGGCCTAAGCTCAGCCGGTCCCCAGCCGCCGTTCCAACACCTCCTCCCCTGTCCTTATTGGTGATCGTTACCTCTATCAGCCGTCTCAAATACGCCCCTTCCCAGCTTCTCACCCACCCATGGCTTAATCATTGGTGGGGGGGGAAAACCAGGAAAGGCTTGATGCTGTGGAAGTGCTGAGAAACTGGTTGTCAGCAGGATTGTAGCCACAAATCTGAAGCCCAGCACCCTACGGGCTGCTGTGGAAGAAGTCAACTCCATCCCAACCAGAGCCAGGACGATGCTGACGGGACCTGCAGCTCGCTCTTTCCTCAGATGCCAAAGGGTTTGGGTTTTTTTCTCTTCTGGTTTTGATTTTTTCTGAACCTGCGGAAACCTCTCGTACTTTGAGTGTCAGGCGTGGGACGTTGCCAAGGATTTTGTAGATGGAGAAACCCGTTTCCCAACACCCCAGCACCCAGTGCAGCCCAGCTCTCACTTCCAGCTCTTCGCGCAGGCTCCAGGGAGGACCCAAAGAGAGGCAAAACCTTTAAACCTCATCTTGATCTTCAGAGCTATTCCCATGGAGTTTCAGCTGGGACAGGGAGGCAGGGGAAGGCGACACAAAATCGGCACGAAAGCATCAGGGACACTGAGGGGTTGGGGTTCATGAAAGCTTAAAAGGTGCGTGGGTGCCCGAGTGTAACAAACTGTACATAGCCCACGCGTTCCGTCGCTCTCTGCGTACGTGCATGTTGTCCCCCATTTCTGTGTGACGCTGGGGGATGTTTGGGGGGGGGGTGGTGGTGTCTCCTTTTTTTAACCATGTGCTGTACTTGGTCTTCACTCGCACCAGGGCTCAGCGATGGGTTATTATTTGTTGTTGCCAGGGGTATTTTTTTAACTTTACTGTGTGATCTGTGTGGTTCTGACTATTTATAATCAATGCCCTTCCTGCTGTAGGAGAGCGGGTGAGCTTGCCCAGTAGTGAGATGGAGGAAAGGTGCGTGCAGAAGAGCCCCATTAGCCCTGAATCCAGGGCTCCCCCCCACCCCACCCCAACATGGGGCTACCGATTAGTTTGGGTTTAACGTTTGCTGTAGCCGTAACACCACCTATTTTTTAGCAGAGGCTGGAAAAGTGGGCAAGCCAAAATACTTTTCCATCAGTGTTCTGGATTTACAGAGCTTTTGGGTCGGCTGGTTGCGTTTAGGGTGATGTTTTTGTTGTTGTTTTTTTAAAAAACAAAAATAAATAGCTGTCGTCTTCAAAGTACGTCGCTGGTCTTGTTTCTCCTTTCACGCTGGTGGTAATCGGCAAATTAATGGGGCTCTGAAGTCGACGCACAATTTCTCCTGCCTTTAATATGAGAGAAGGGAGGAAAGACTCAGCCTTGCTGGGGTTTGAGGGAAAGACCCAACCATCTCCCTCCTCTGAGCCCCCCCAGGAGCCCTGCAGAGTCCCAGGTGGCCCTGAAGGCCGGCACCCCCCATCCTCACCCGCCACGCCGCCTGGGCTCCCCAGTTGCGTCCCCTAGGGCTTGGTGACATCGCTGAGCGAAGCCAGGCTCTCCTACCCGGACAGCACGTGTCCGCCTGCCGTGCTCCAGCAGGGAGGAAAGACTCAGCCTTGCTGGGGTTTGAGGGAAAGACCCAACCATCTCCCTCCTCTGAGCCCCCCCAGGAGCCCTGCAGAGTCCCAGGTGGCCCTGAAGGCCGGCACCCCCCATCCTCACCCGCCACGCCGCCTGGGCTCCCCAGTTGCGTCCCCTAGGGCTTGGTGACATCGCTGAGCGAAGCCAGGCTCTCCTACCCGGACAGCACGTGTCCGCCTGCCGTGCTCCAGCCCAACGTTAGCCCCTGGCCACTTCCATGGGGTGAGAAGCTGCTTCTCCTCAAATCCCACCGTGTCCCTCTCCTCCTCCTGGTTCATGGCACAAGGCAAAGGCACCTACACCGAGGATGAGCGTCAGGCCTGCGGTGCCAGCAGGCTCACGGGGTGGTGGCTGTTCCCCTCCCTCTCTGGAGCTCTAAGCTGGGACCACCCGCTTCATCCAGCCCTGTCAGCTGCGGTTCCTCCTAAAGGGGCATGGAACCTGGGGGGGATGTGGGAGGCGCAAGGGGTATTGAACCGAGATTTGGGGGGATGCGGGAGGCACGAGGGGCATTGAATGGAGACCTGGGGGGATGCGGGAGGCACAAGGGGCATGGCACTCA
>NW_009258662.1:573136-575913 GCF_000687185.1 Egretta garzetta
GAGATTTGGGGGGATGCGGGAGGCGCAAGGGGCATGGAACTGAGATTTGGGGGGATGCGGGAGGCACGAGGGGCATGGAACCGAGATTTGGGGGGATGCGGGAGGCGCAAGGGGCATGGAACCAAGGTTTGGGGGGATGCGGGAGGCATGAGGGGCATGGAACCAAGATTTGGGGGGATGCGGGAGGCACGAGGGGCATTGAACTGAGATTTGGGGGGATGCGGGAGGCGTAGGAAGGCAAAGGGAGCGAAGGGTGGCCTGGAGGAGGCTCCTTTTTGATTGCACTTAGAATAAATTATATCCATTAACATGCCATGTGTGGTCTCTAATTGCAGCCAGGTGGGTGAGTTGGGCACCCAAGGTCCCTGGTGGCACCCACAGGGTTTGGGGAACCCGGCTCAGGGCAGCAGTCTGAGCCTGAATCAGTCGGTACTGAGGAAAAGGGCAGGATTTGGGGTGCCCAAGCAAGACTCAGCAGTTGGTTTAGGCTCCCGGTTTCTGGCAATGCCATCCATGCGGCACAGAGTGCCGCTTCGCTTGCCGTGATGTTATCCCAGGAGAGGTCAAAATAGGGAATGAAGCCTCCCAGCATCAGCTTGACCATTAACTCGGAGCTGAGCGGTCCCGCTTCCCACACGGGACCTGGTTGAATTAAAAAAAAATAGAAATTAGCAAGAAATGAAGTGATTGCCGTGGTCTTCCCAGACCCCGGTGATGGCTCCATCCCTGCAAAACCAGCGACGTGGCGTTAAAATCCTGGCCGTCGCTTCGTGTTTAACACACCTTCAAACCTTCCCCATCTCAGAGCTTTACTGGGCACACTTAATTCTCCAGCAGTTACCAAGTATATATATTTCTAATTTAACAAATCATCTTTTCCCGGACCCTGGCAGCTGTTCAGTTAATAAATCCTCACCGGCCGGGCTCCGCTTTCATCAGCTCGGAGATTTCTGTTCAAAATCTTTTGCCTTCCATTAAATTTGGGCTGGTGTTTATTAATGCTTTCAATCTTCCCTCGGCACGTCGCAGCCTGGCTCGCCGCGGTGGGTCGGAGAGAAACAAGGATTTTTTTTTTTTTAATTAAAGCGAGAGGGAAAGCCTTGAACTCCTTTGGGAAAGACGATGACATCCTTGTTGCTTCCAAGGTGTAAAAAACTTGCTCCCGCCACTAAATTAAATGAGAGGGGCAGGAGAGGGATAAAGATGTCTCTGTAAATCACGTGGAGCCACACAGTTCATTTCTGTTCAGCGTCTTTCATTATAGCAGTCGTAAATCAGCGGCTGGAGCCAAGAGGGCAAGACGGTGAGATTTATTGATGGGGGAAATTTGGGAGGGGAAGAGCTCAGAGGATACAGAACCATTTTTTTTTTGCCTCCCACATGGCCCAGGCTCCCAGGCCTCTGCTGGCACCTTTCCTTCTTCGCGAGCGCTCCGAAGTTTGCTGGAAATTTTTAGTATTTGTTATTATTTTTCCAGTTCCATACAGTTATAACCAGCCAGCTTTCACCCTTCGCCCTCCCTTTCTCCCTGAGCAGCTGGAAGATGGATGCACCGACCCCGCGTTGACCAAGGGGCAAGGAGACAGTTAATTAACAGTTAACGGTTAGACTTGATGATCTTAAAGGTCTTTTCCAACCTAAACAATTCTAGGATTCTAATTTAGCCCTTTCCAGCCCGAGTGGGAGGATGCAAAGCAGAAGCATCATGGCTCCATTTCCCATGGAGAAGGTGCCAGGGACCTGCCAGATCTAAGGAAGAAATTCTTTACAATGAGGGTGGTGAAACACTGGCACGGGTTGCCCAGAGAGGGGGTGGAGGCCCCATCCCCGGGACCATTCCAGGCCAGGTTGGACGGGGCTGTGAGCAACCTGATGTGGTTCAAGGTGTCCCTGCTCCTGCAGGGGGGTTGGGCTGGGTGACCTCTGGGGGTCCCTTCCAACCCCAAACATTCTATGAATCTACATCGCCTCTGCTGGGAAGATGCCTGTGGTTGTGCATGACAAGACAAGGGGTTAACCCTGCTTTGGGCCACCAGAAAGACCTTGGGTGGTAAAAAAAAAATATCGCACAGGTGGAAATAGCCCCTGGGCTGGTGGTAACTTGGTCCCCTCTTTGGGGGGGCAAAAAAGCAGATGCTGCCCAAAGCATGACAGAACAATGATGCCTGGTGACACTTGAACTGCTGCAGAGAAAGGTGGGCATTGGAAAGGGACCTAAAAATAGCAGAGGTGTCTTCCAATGGGACAGGATGGGAGGAAGCAGCTCCTGGAGCATCATTCCTGCCGTGCTGGTGGCTGCGTTGACCCTTGAGGAAGAAATACCCCAACCCTCTCCATCAGCCAAGGCTTTCTGGTAGAACTCCATTCTGAGAGCCTGGAAGACACCATGGCTCCTCTAGTCCGGTCTGATGTGAAGATGGGCAGCCACCCACTGGCTGTGTTTCAGATGGCCTGAGATTGTGTCAGCTGGGTGCAATCACCCAAAATGCAGGCACTTGGGATGGGGGGTGAGTGCTGCATCATGCCCTGGCTCGGAGGAAGGTGAAGTACAACACTCGAAGTCAACTAGATGTCAAGTGTGATAAGGAGAGGAGAGGAACATGGTCCTCCACGGTCCCCACAGTTAGAATCATAGAATTGTTTAGATTGGAAAAGACCTTTAAGAACATCAAGCCCAACCGTTCCCCTTCCGCTGCCATCCCACCCCCAAACCCTGGCCCTCAGCACCGCCTCTGCCCGGCTCTTAAATCCCCCCACGCCGGGGGGCACGGCCGCAC
>NW_009258662.1:575984-578608 GCF_000687185.1 Egretta garzetta
CCAGCTCCCCCAGCCGCTCCCCAGCAGCCTGGGGCTCCAGACCCCTCCCCAGCTCCGCTGCCCTTCTCTGGACACGCTCCAGCCCCTCCAGGTCCTTCGGGGAGGGAGGGGCCCAACACTGAAAACAGTTGACCAGTGGAAGCCCCAAAGCATGGGATTAGTGCAAGGAATACTACTCCAGGCTGCTTTTGAACCCCGCGTAGTCTCCAATATATGGGAAACCATCCTTTCCCTGCTGAAGGATTTAGGATGCCATCAGCCCATCTCCACCCCAGGCAGGGGCTAACCACTGTGAGCCTCTGTGCTGTTACCAGCCAGGAAAGCACTGGGGAATGGAGATGTGGGTGGCCAGAGCAGATCTCTTCTCTGGAAAGACCCTCGGTGTGGAGGATTTTTTTCACTGTGGAACCTTCATGCCTTTGTGATGGAAGTTGATTTACTCCTTCATGCTTCTACTTGCTCTGAGGTATGAGCAGGGAAAAGCACGAATGATAAAAATGTAGGAGCCGCCTCCTCCTCCTCCCTGCAGGAAAATGAAATTCAGCTACAGCTACAAGAGTTCTTCTCCCTCCGCCTTACAGGAGGCAGAAAAAAAATGTCTCAGAAGCTTGAAATATTTTGGGAGGGTTACCGAAAGGGTATGCTCAAGAAGCAAGGCTTAGGACAGAGCTTACGCTGGGGCTGCAGTGCTGAGCACCGTGGGGACTGAGCACTGGCAGCTGACTCTGTACCAAGGGGCTCTTGCTCGACCTCCAACCCCGTAGACCTTGGGGAGAAGGTGCGTGACTCCAGTTGGGCTGGCAAACACAGCCGGTGTTGGAAGTAACAACTGGTAAATGGATGGGGGACCCAAAGTGGTTTGCAGGGCTGGAGCTGTTGAAGCAAGCCCATCAGAGCGCAGGGTGAGAGCAGGGAATGACCCCGTTGGGTCTCCTTCAAGGCCCTCACCGGCTCTCCCTCGAGTCGGAGATGCAAAGAGAAACACGGGCAGTTGGTGCAATCACACCGAGCCGCAACTCTCCTCGCCCCCATCGCGGTACTGTTAAAAAAAAAAAAGATAATTCATTTTGACAGCTGCCAAATTAACAGCATCTTATGCAGCATATTCAATTAGACAAGCTCCCGAGGGAGCAGGCAGAGGGAGCGGGGCAGCCAGCTGCTGCTGGGACATGACGTGGTGCTTCGGGAAAGTATTTTTAGAAATGGATGCGCATGCTCAGCAGAGGAATAAACAGCCTTTCGGTCAATACTGGCAACTATTCTCCATCTGTTTCCAGAATATGCTTAAAAAAAGAAAATCAAAAGGTGTAGCTGCTGGATTCACAGTGGTCTCACCAGCAAGTCAAGCCTCTAACCACTGGTTTCTAGCTTAAAGGGTTTCTAGGGTCCATATGAGTGGGGTTAGTGGAGGAGGGAGGCAGGGAGACCATAGAATCCAGGAATCGTTTAGGTTGGAAAAGACCTTGAAGATCATCAAGCCCAATCGTTACCCTAACCCTGCCATCCCACCACTACACCCTGTCCCTAAATAAAGGTCAGAGTACCAAACCAAACCATTTTGCACCCATTTTTTTCACAAATACAGCTACTAATTTGGGAAATGGATGCTGGAGCATCCAAGCCACCACATATCTCCTGCTCTCATCTTCCTCCAAGCCAGCAGCCGGTTGCCCTGGCTGCCTTTGCACTCTGTGATTGTCCATGGAGCATCTTGGCCTTCAGCATTCAAAATGCTCTGCAGATTTGCAAGAGCAGCGATTTATGGAGCTATTCTGCAGCCCCTGGAAGTCTTCACTGAGCTGTGCATCAAATTTCTAGCAAGCAAACTTCATATCCTCTCCGTCAGGCACAGGTCTGTATTGAAACACCGTCCCCTCATGTCTGACAAACCCACCATTCCTTAATTCAGCAGCTCCTTCTCCTACAGCATCTGTTTTGTAACTCCCCCGCCTTGCTGCTGGCCTGAGGGAGGAATCAGGATAACCCAGCTGCCCTTGACTTCCCAAAACACTTTTGCACAAGCACGGTCTCCTCTGCTTCACCTCAAAGATCCAGCATTTGAGCAGAGATGCGGGACTCCTGGAGTCTGACCCGATTCCTGTAAAAAAACTGCATGAGAGAACACAAATCGGTGGATGACCTGCTGGAAAGCAGCTCTGCCAAGAGGGACCTGGGGGTCCTAGTGGATGACAAGCTGACCATGATCCAGCAGTGTGCCCTTGTTGCCAAGAAGACCAATGGCATCCTTGGGGGCATCAAGAGGAGCGTGGCCAGCAGGGTGTGGGAGGTTCTCCTCCCCCTCTACTCTGCCCTGGTGAGACCCCACCTGGAGCACTGGGTCCAGTTCTGGGCTCCCCAGTTCAAGAAGGATGAGGAACTCCTAGAGAGAGTCCAGAGGAAGGCTACAAAGATGATGAGGGGACTGGAGCATCTCCCCTACGAGGAAAGGCTGAGGGAGCTGGGCTTGTTCAGCCTGGAGAAGAGAAGGCTGAGAGGGGATCTCATCAACACGTACAAATATCTTAAGGGTAGATGTCATGAGGACGGAGCCAGACTCTTCCCAGTGGTGCCCAGTGACAGGACAAGGGGCAATGGGCACAAACTGAAACATAAGAGGGTTCCGT
>NW_009258662.1:578700-579443 GCF_000687185.1 Egretta garzetta
GCTGTCCTGTGCCCCCTGCTCTGGGTGAGCCTGCTTGGGCAGGGGGTTGGACTGGGCGATCTCTTGAGGTCCCTTCCAACCCCCGCCAGTCTGGGATTCTGGGATTCTGTGGAACTTCTCTCTGTGCTGATTTCCCGATGTGTAACACCGGGCCGCAATGCAGCACGTGGTAAGTGTGCGGCTACATCCCCGGCTGGTAAAGCCTTTGACGTTCACAAGGCAGCAACCACAGTTACTGATTTTATTTAATGTTTAATTTAAAAAAGGGAAATTAAACAGCTTGTTATCCTCCCCTCTGTAAAATTCAAGGCTCAGAGAGTTATTTGACTATGACTAACTTAAGGTGTTACTCTGCTGTAATCCAAACATGCCTCCTGCCAATAAAAACAGAGTTCCCTGCAACAGCCCTGCTTTTATTTGCCAGTCTATAAATACATAGGCACCGAGTTACAAGTTCTGTACTTTCAGCCAAAAATAAATGCTCTAAACCAAAACCGACGAACTGCAAAGCTTCTCAATCTGCTACATGAAATGTAAATATTACATATCAGCAACCCAACGGCACTCCTGCCTTCAGACGGGGCCAGATGTTCCACGCTTCAGGGGGCAGTAGGCACAGGGCAGGGCAGCACAGAATCATAGAATCACAGAATTGTTTGGGTTGGAAAAGACCTTCAAGCTCCCCCAGCCCAATCGCCCCCCTACCCCTGCCATCCCACCCCCAAACCCTGGCCCTCAGCACC
>NW_009258662.1:589254-590056 GCF_000687185.1 Egretta garzetta
ACCAACCCCCCCAGGGCCTTTTCCGCCAGGCAGCTTTCCAGCCCCTCTGCCCCATGCCTGGAGCGCTGCGTGGGGTTGTGGTGACCCCAGGGCAGGACCCGGCCCTTGGCCTTGTTGACCCTCACCCAACTGGGCTGGGCCCATGGATCCAGCCTGGCCAGGTCCCTCTGCAGAGCCCTCCTCCCCCCAGCAGATCCACACTCCTGCCCAATATGGTGTCATCTGTCATCAGCATCGCGCAGTTCTTTTGGGGGAAGCTCGTAAGTTGGGTTAGCGATTCGGTCTGGGGTCTGCTGGGGAGTGGGAAGAGAGCAAGTGGGAGTGTGTGGCAATAAAAGCTTAGGAAGGGAAGAAACTGGATGTTTTGCTGAATTTTGCTGGTTTCTAACCTAAGCTCCTCCCTGGTAGTTGTAAAATCCCATGTCCTACGTCCACGGGAGGTTCTTATCCCCTACACCCCACTGACTGTGCCATATTTAGAAGTGTTTCAAAGCTCAGGGCCCAAAAATTGATTGCAAAATAGGAGATTCCCTTCAAACATTATTGTTTGATACAAATGCGAGTAAGCTAACCAATACCCTGATCGCAGAAGAACAAACGATTTCTTTTTCCAACTGGGAAATAAGAATAACATATTTATACTCCACCTGGATGCTCAGCTCTATATCATCAAAACAGAGATACAATTCCTGCACCGGAGAGCTTAACATTTAAGACTGTTCCTGTAAATATGAGTAGTTGGAATCGCTGTGCTCACTCGCTTAAGATGTACAAGGGTTTTGGAGGATTGCCGACTTCAAGC
>NW_009258662.1:590087-590919 GCF_000687185.1 Egretta garzetta
GATAACTTGTCAGGTTTTGTTCTGTTTTACACAGGAGGGAGTAACCACTCCAAGAGTGGAGGGCTGGGGCTGAACCCACGTGGAAGTGGTTTTGGCTTGGAGAACTGGGCAGGAATGGAAGCAAAAGGAACGAGACAACGACATGACTGGGATATCGCCCAACACCCACTGCCCTTATTTCCCAGACATAGAATCACAGAATCGCTTAGGTTGGAAAAGCCCTTTAAGATCATCAAGTCCAACCATTCCCCTAACCCTGCCATCCCACCACTAAACCCTGGCCCTAAGACTGCAGTGCAGAGCAGAGGCCAAAACATGGGTTTCTGCATTAGCGTCCAGGAAAAAACTGATTTATCGGCACTGACTGTTCTACCTTCCAAATTTCAGCGAGGAGGTGTGATCACTCGTGGCCCTGCTGTGTACGAAGCACGAGGTACCTTGTGCGTATTCATTAACTACGGCACCAGCAACACCACTCTCACCTGTGAAGCAGCAAATCCTGAGACGCTGATCAGCACCCGTGTCAGTCAATGCTGCAGCCAGCTGTAAGAGCCAGGCCAGCTCCTGCAAAGGTATTTATAGAGGCAAAGCAGCCGTGAAGAGCCCTGTGGGATCTTAGACCTCCCCTGGAGCCCTGCGTCCAGCTCTGGAGCCCTCAGCACGAGAAGGACAGGGTCCTGTTGGAGCGGGGCCAGAGGAGGGCTACTAAAATGCTCCGAGGGCTGGAGCCCCTCTGCTCTGGGGCCAGGCTGGGAGAGTTGGGGGTGTTCAGCCTGGAGAAGAGAAGGCTGCGGGCAGAGCTGAGTGCGGCCAGTCAGGGCTTCAAGGGGGC
>NW_009258662.1:591021-593176 GCF_000687185.1 Egretta garzetta
AGTTCTTTACAATGAGGGTGGTGAATCCCTGGCAGGGGTTGCCCAGAGAGGTGGTGGAGGCCCCATCCCTGGGACCATTCCAGGCCAGGTTGGACGGGGCTCTGAGCAACCTGATGTGGTTCAAGGTGTCCCTGCTCCTGCAGGGGGGTTGGGCTGGGTGACCTCTAGGGGTCCCTTCCAACCCAAAACATTCTATGAGTCTATGATCTGCTGAAGAAACGGCGGAGGTTAGGCAGTCATTCAGTGGCCGTCAGGTACCCACCTCGCTGAACTGCTTTGGTAAAAAAAACCCGCTGAGGCAGAAACTGCAGCTTCGGCTGCCTGAACTCTTTCTGAACCCAGGCCACGGAGCAGCCTTGCTTTTTGTTCTGCCAAAATCAATGATAAAAAACCAGTGCCTCGGAAAAGTTGTTCTTCGGCTTGAGAATACAGCCAGCTGCTGTATGGAAAGGAAACTACTTAATAAAAAACTGAGTTGTTTTACAGGATTCACTAGAGTTTAAGGTCAGGCTATCTGAATCTATGCATTACTTACCATGAGCTGTTTCGCTTCATTCACTTCATCGTATTTAATCAACAAAACCCCTTGGCCGCACTGTGAACGTGCATGGTGAGGTAAACCAGAGCTCTTCCCTGGACGTGACCGTGGCAATGAGTCACGTCGTCTTCTGTGCACGCAAAGACCTCTGAGGAGCCACGCTGTGACGTGAACAGCAAATGCCCCTCCTCGGGGGAAGCTGCTCGGGCAAAGGGGTCACACTATCTGTTCTGTAAGGAGATGGCAATGAAAATTAATCAGGACAAACATCAACTCCAGTTTTATTTATTTTTCAGAGCTCTGCTCCACATACAGAAATCCAAATCTTCACATACTACTTACAGCTTCAGGTAATTCTCAATAACTCTAGTAATTTTTTCTGATGACTCCTTACTAGGTGGTTTAATACACTTGCGAATCAAAAAATTATGTCTTGTCCCTTCAAAAAAACCACATTTTATTAAAAAAAGACTTGGAAGTAGTTTTCACTCCCAACTTAGCTCTGAACATTTCACAAAATCCCTCTTCAAAATAATTCACTAGTACTACAATATAGACAATATTATCAGAGGCCCTGATGCTTCCACACCTCAATTAAATCTATAATATAGGAGGGGGAAGAAAGAGAGAAATTAATAGAAGGTATGGTCATGTGGCTGTTAGGAAAAAATCTACGCCATTCCCCAGCTGAGTTTGCCTGGGGAAATAATTTCTAGCTTTGGGAAATACAGAAATTACTTTTTAATAAAGTTATAAATAAATAACTTTTGGGGGGAGAGTTAATCAGAAATGGATTTAGAAATAATATTTGATAGACTTTGCTTTGTTGAAGAGAAATATATCAAAATCAGCATTTCTGTTAGACAGAAAGGTTCGGTGTAGAATCAAGATTCAAGACAAAGACTTGGCTAGTAGTGGCTATCAAGGGTTGGT
Organism: Egretta garzetta; assembly: GCF_000687185.1. Classification (NCBI taxonomy): domain Eukaryota; kingdom Metazoa; phylum Chordata; class Aves; order Pelecaniformes; family Ardeidae; genus Egretta; species Egretta garzetta. Next base: position 592,493 of record NW_009258662.1, read on the forward strand.
CCTCTTCCGCGCAGACGGGATCGGAGGTAGGACAAGTTTGGAGTGGGAGCCCGGCCCGTTGATGAGCTGAGGCACATGAGAAGAACCAGGCTTGGGCTTGCTGTATTTTCTCTGCAGATTGTCACTAGGGAGTTCAGTCTCTGCAGAAATGATAAATAAGTGAAGCAGCGCTAAGAGGGTGTTTTTTTCAATGAAAAGTCAACATTTACCACAAAGCATATCTCCAGCTGGAAACCCAGTGTTTTGGGGGATGGGGGAAGAGTTGGTCTCAAGTTGTGCTGGGGCAGGTTGAGATTGGACATCAGGAAAAATTTCCTCACAGTAAGGGTTGTCAAGCACTGGAAGGGGCTGCCCGGGGAAGGGGTCGAGTCCCCATCCCTGGGGGGATTTAAAAGCTGGGCAGATGAGGTGCTTAGGGACAGGGTTTGGGGGTGGGATGGCAGGGTTAGGTTAACAGTTGGGCTTGATGATCTTAAAGGTCTTTTCCAACCTAAATGATTCTATGATTCCATGATTCTAATAACTTCAGGTAGTCTAGCGACTGCTCTACCTCATACACGTGGAGGAGCAACCTTATGCTTAAGCAGCCACTATTTTCAATTTCTCCAAAAGTTCACTGAGAGAAAGCTGATGTACTGAGATGTTGCATTCACACTGTGATGATTCTACCACATCGTAACACTG